>NC_067201.1:21766532-22366532 GCF_000699445.3 Schistosoma haematobium
TTTCCATCAAACCCATCGCGTTCTCTTGATAAAAGAAGGTCACTACAAGTTCATGATTAACCCATGTATAAATAGACTCAAAAGCAAAGACTTGCATACACCTATATAACATTTGGATCAAATCAAAAGTTGTCTCAACAATACTGATTATTCTGATCGATTTCAGTATATATCAATGAATCATTGACATTTATGCTCAAATTTAAGTAGTACTCACAAATGATTCGTTAATCATGTATCAGAACTAATTCACTAAGATTACTGATCCTTCGTGCGGGATTGTGGATTCACATTGTTTAGAAGTTCCATACTACGATGTAATGACCGTTCAGTGCTTTCATGCTCACAATGGTGATCTAACATTGATCAATTCATGATCTCGATCAAAATCTTAACAATCTTCATAACTCCATACTGATCATTTTCATTTTCACCTGATTGTTCAAATCCTTAAAACTCAGATTCATTATCTTAGATGTTGTCAACCAGCTTCTTTTACTAATCTTTGAATTGTAGATGGTTTGGGCTCAAACTAAACATATTGGTTGTGGTCTTAATAAATGCAAAACAAAATTGATGATTGTCTGCAATTATTCTCCATCGTAAGTGATCAGAAAAAATACGTATTTTATTCTTACTACTGATATATTTTGTAAGTAGTTAAATTGTATTTCATATCACAATTGATTGATCACTAGGTGCAGACCAATGTCATGTTTGTCGAGCCCGTATTAGTGCAGATCGAATGCTATCGACCAAGTTGCAATATGGCCACCAGTCTAGGTGAATCGACACTGCGTGTAATATTGTGAGATTAAATGGTGGTTGGAGGTAGTCGACAGGAAACCCTGGACTCGGGTTTCGTGCTACTTGGCACTTGTCAGCAAGGTGTACATGTAATCTTGAGGGAACCGGTGCTTGAGACCTGGATAGCTCAGTGGTAGCGTCTCTGACTATGAAGCTGGGTGACGCGGGGTCGAATCCGCTAGGGAGCACCAGTACCCTTAAGATTACGAGTACACCATGCTGATGAGTGCCAAGTGGCACGAAACCCTAGTCCAGTGTTTCCTGTCGACTACCTCCGACTACCATCTAAACGTATTTCATAATTTTGTCTCATGTATTGAGTTTAGAATAATAATTGAAAACATAGAGGACACCATAGATCGATTTCACTCTAATCTAGAACTTCTGACCAAAACACCATGAATAATACCATCACGAATCGAACCCATAACCTCGATGATTGATAGTGAACGCTGCATAACGATTAGTTAACGCCTAAATGTCAATATTTCTAGCTTCAGTTAGTTCACTATATTGTGTAACTTTCTGTAATCAATGTGAAACCGACTATTTATTATCTCTATATTTATAACTTTAGAATATGATGAAGAAGCTATTGTTTCGCATCTTTTTTCAGTATTGAAAAGAGATCCCTTCGATGTACTTTATGTTCTTAATGTTTTAAATGGGAATTATCTGTCAATTGAAGAAAGAAAAAAATACCAATTAGACTAAATGTAACAACTTTACGGTACATCATTCTTGCTCACTATGAGTTCATAAAGTTCAAGATTTAAATACATATATTATCCCCTAGTGAAGAATAATAGATCCGACTCTTGAATTTAGTAACATAAACCACATAGGAAAAATATTAAACTATATAAAACTTTCACTTGGTATTGTTTGGCTTGTATCTTCCCATTGAAGTTTAAGACTGTAATTGATCAGTTCCAAATAGGACGAAACGCGCGTCCTGGATTCCACTGCTAGTCACTATCCATCATTGCTTACAAATAGCTATATAAAACTTTGATTGAAAATGTCATCTAGTAGCCCCCCCCCTTAAAAATATTCTCCTTTCTTATCTTTAGATAATTGTTTTGAATTGATTTCTCTTTGGTATATTTCTTTTTGTAGAGCTGATGATAAAGGTAGACCTTATGTAATTGGCGATCGAAGTCAATGTGCACGACAAGATTAGAAGTATTGAAAAATCAACAAATTCATCTTTTTTAAACTATCTATATTAGTCGTTGATTAACTATTTTCTCAATTCCTTTTTTATGTCCAATATATATGTATGAAACTTTATTGTTGATAATTATGCCGTGTGGTAGTAGTCATAGTCGTCGTTGTCGTCGTCGTAGTAGTGGTATTAAACTTCGCACAATTGAAGAAAAGCTATTGTGCAAACATTGTTTATGACCAGTATCAACATCAAAATGTAGAGTTTTAGTTAAGCTCTTATTTACCTCCTACTTTGATGATCAACCTTCATCTCACAAAACGAAAGAGTTATTAAATGGCGGTTATACATAATCAATAGTATACCGTGACGTTTCATGTCATTTGGTATTCGTCATCAAGGGGCATGATACTTAGTTGTTACAGTGAGAAAACCGGAATGAAAAACAAATTTTTTTACAAAGTACTACTGTTAATACATAATATTTGCAAGCTATTGAAGAAACGTGTTTGTTTATAAGGTTTCCATACCATTTTACTCGGCGAAACTAATTTGTGGACGACCTTTGAAGGAATCTTAAGTGACCTTGAGAAATGTTAGCCAATCAGCAAACAGTCAGTATAGAGTAAAAATATGTTATACAAAACTAAGGAAATAAAGTGGATATACTTCCTATACGTGGTTCATAAACTTATCACGGTTAGAAAGAGGTTCAGAGGTTCTAAAATCGTAATGCATGCATTCATATGGCTACATAATAGTCGGCCTCTGGAGCCATGACAAAGTGTCGAAAACTCTTTCAGCCTCGAACACATAGCTTCAATTTTGTTTATGTGCACTCCGGTTGTTGAGTGCATAAAATGCTACTTGTGGACAACGACACAATGCACATAACCAAGCCTATGTAGGAGTCCGTACGCTCTTCAAACACCCGTATATATTGTAGTACCTGGCTGCAGCCAGTGTTTCTGGTGATTTTATTATCCAGTTCGCGATAATCTTCATAATTTACCTTAGTTAGCAATTATATATGGGATTTTCATCACGAACTAAAATCAGCTACAATGCCAGAAATCTATTTAGCCAAATGGATAAATGACTTTCGCGTTAAAATCCGAGATCTATTATCTTATACCTGATTGATTCATCCACAAATTATAGTCTCGCCGTTTTATTTGTTATAGCCGCTCAATGATCACGTTTTGTACAAAATTCCCTGTGAATCGATCATACGTTAACATTAAGCACTGAAGTTGGCGCCGTAACCTTGAAATCTCTAAAATCCTTCTGATTGGCTCACCCATAAATTAGAGTCTCGCCTTTTACTCTTTAACATATATGATTAAGAAACTGGATGCTTTCTGAAATGGTTAAATAACAATACTACTTGTTCAAAATAATTGAGATGGAATCAGTTACTGAATATTTGTAAGTAGTATACTGTGTTATCCGAAAATATCAAAAGAAAGAAATAAAGATCTTAATCAGCAAGGGTTTTTTGTGGAGATTGTAGTAATTTAATAATTGAATTCATGGGTCAATTGAAACTAGACCATCATGGAAAATCTGTAAGCATTAGACAGCTGTTTCATTCTAGTATTGGATCATGAATGAGCACTACTGAGGAGTCACATACTAGGACGAAACGGCCGTCCTGTACTTCTAGGTTTTCTATAATGGTCTAGCTTCAATTGACTCATGATTTCAACTATTAAAATAAAGATTTGACGTTAAAATAGATAGAAAACTGAGATATTTTACATGATAGAATAAATATTACAGTTGGATAAGTTCATGAGAATAGTAAGTATGGTTTAGAATTGTCTCATTAGTTGAAGATCACAATTGACATGATTCAAAATCATAATAAAGTCAATTCTAGAAACTTAGTTTAATGAAAAGTTCTACCATTCTCTAATCTATCTGTAACTAAGCAAATATCATTGATGGTGATGTGCAACTTAGATGGATTGCTATCTTCTGGGTGTAGTGTTCTATGGGAGATAGGTAAACATATCACATCCCATGTTAGTTACGAGGTACTAAACGATATATGTTATTAGTTGAAACTATTGAAGCCCCCAAATGCCCAGGTACGGCCGAGAGTGGGGAGAGTCCTCTCTTCCTCTCGAAATGCTCTCACATGGCCACGCGTATATAGCCTCTGCCAGGGAAGTCCTACTCACTGCCTTCTCGTGGCGGGGGTGTTGTTTACAAAAATGAGAAGACGAAAAGCGAATGTCCGGCGCTTTAACCAGATTCCAAACCAATGGTGCACATGGGCTCCAGTATCCTGCGGGAACAAATGGCGTATGAACCAATTGTTGGTCACCGGCTTCCATGGGACTGCATCTCCTGACGATGCTCCATTGCCCTGTGAATCAGACCTTCAGGTCGAAGGCTCAGGGAGTGGCTCCCTAAGAAAACCACCTGCTTCGGTTTGGGCACCCGGGCAGTATCACAGCCCTCACACATATCAAATGAAATCTGTGTGGCGCATGTGTATTTGGTGCCTGTTTGTACCATAATCTGTGTTGAATTTAAAAAAATTGAAGCAATATGTCAAGATCTTGGTTTAGATTTCTCAGGGGTGAATATACATATAAATCGATGAGTTGTGAATACGTTTCTTTCGATTTACCGATTACAGCATCTAAGTCATACTTGCTTTTCTCACTTATGAAAGAGGTTGAACAGGCGTTTAGATAGTGTGAATATTAGCATTCAAGTTGAACATCTACAAGATTTAACACTAAGCTAGATGGATTCACTACGAACCTTTCCTTCACGTTCTTAACGACGAAATTAAAGTCGACTTTATGTAAAAGTAGTCCTTTCGATTATCTTACAAACTTTATATCAGTTCATTCTCCTGAACTCATTGGTGATAGTTTATCTTCGTAGATTATGTTGGTTAGAATTTTCTGACTTGAATACCATACTTTTAGAAGTTCTAAGTCATTCTCTGTATCCCCTCGATGAAAAGTTTTTTGAATTTTTCTTAAGCAAACTTAAGATCATAGTTGTCAATATCTATATATGCATAGGTGAAGTGATGAGTTCACTATGTTCAATACACTGCTTCTTTCAATCAATGTGACATTTACGAGTCACGTTGGATTCCGTTAGTTGTTCCTAAAGATTTCGAAATCTATGCGACTATTTATGAGATGTTTATCACACAGTATATAACAGTCTATCTCCTAACCTCTAAGGTTGATCATGCTTTGGTATGTCGATTTTGTTGAATAGTTACTTGATTCTCTTTGTTGTGACCTACTTCTATCAAGAGAACGCGATTGGTTTAATGGAAACAATTATTATTATAATCAATTGCACCAGTGATTGTTTTACTGTACTTGTTTTTTAACTGTACTAAAAACATCCACTATTCTTTCCCTTCGATTGTGACCTCGCGCGAGTCCGGTTAAGCTCAGTAACCAAGCTTGTAGCCTGGCACGATCTCTGTATTCTTTTGATACCACGAGATCGCCAGCAAATATATCTCGACTACGTCCATTAACTGCCTTCTGATATTTGGATTCCGGGGGATTTTATCGATATTCTGTACTCTAAGTGAATAACGCGATGGCGTTTGAAGCGAACGGTACTGAGTTCGAGTCCCAGAGTGAACATCAACTCTGAGATGCAGGTACATCCAGCTGACGAGTCCCAAACAGGACGAAACGCGCGTCCTGGATTCCACTGCTAGCCACTATCGATCTTTGCTTATAATGCTTGTAAATTAAGGCAATATCGAGACATACACACAGTATGCACATATGCCAATAAGAGACTGATCAATTTCAGTCCAAAAACATCAATGGGAAGATTCAAGTAAAACAACATCAAGTGAATTTTAAATATTGTTTGTAAATGTATAGTAGACGTACGATCATGGGCCGTTTTTCAGTCACTGAATGAAAACTACTTTGCAAGGATTATTACCATCACTAGATAACTTCATCATTAATCTGTGTGTAGATTTATACTCATTACAGGTGTATTGCTTAGTGTGCATTTTTTGACCACTGGTCATGAGCATAGAGGTATGCAGCTTATGTGATCTCCATTTCTGTTATTGACTTATAGTCTGAGCTCACAAGCTGCTGTTTGTAATTTCATGGAATAAAGTATTGTTTCGTTTAAACTCTGGTTTCTCGTTTTAGTTGTGAATCATGTATTTGAAATAACGTGATCTAATTTGTGTATAGTATATCAATAGAGTAGCTTTGGAAAGCGTGAAAAATTTCACATACCTGAGAAGCATAATCGATGAACAAAGAGAATCTGATACATATGTAAAAGAGAGGATTGACAAAGCAAGGACCGCATTCATACAATTGAAGAACATATGATACTCAAAACAACTATCTATCAACCAATATCAAATTGAGAATCTTCAATACAAACGTCAAGACATTCTACTATACAGAGCTGAAACGTGGAGAACTACTACAACCACCATCAAGAAGGTACAAGTATTTTAAATAGTTATCTACGCAAGATACTCAAAATCCATTGGCTGGATACTATCAGCAACAGCCTTCTCTGGGAGAGAACAAACCGGCTTCCAGCTGAAGAAGAAATTTGGAAAAGACGATGGAAATGGATAGGACATACATTACGCAAATCATCAAACTGCATCACGAGGCAAACCCTAATTTGTAATCCTGAAGGGAAGAGGAAAAGAGGAAGGCCAAAAAACACACTGCATCGGGAATTGGAAGCAGATCTGAAAAGGATGAACAACAACTGGAATGAGTTGGAAAGGATTGCCCAGGACAGGGTTGGATTCAGAATGCTAGTTGGCGACCTTTAGTGGCCCGTGGATCTGACTCCTGTTTAGATCGTACGGATGTTTGCTATAGCCGATTCTCGTATATCATCGTCGACTTTAATCACGTTAGTCAATAACGGAATTAAATAAGTCAAATAACGAGAATGGAATTTTGAATACATATATTTTGTAATATAAGGTGAATGGAATAGCACGAAGAGAAGCGATGCAGAGTGGAGATGGCTGGTACACCAACTCCATTTTAGTCAAGCGTTACTCAATATTTATAGTCAAACAAAATAAAGCTACAGACATGTGACTAATAGGATAAGAAGGGCACACACATATACGCTCATATAAAAACAGTCTAGATTGATAAGCGAATAAATAACAAGGTCAAAGTATGGCTCGAGTAGAATGAATAAAATGGGATGTCCGAAAGCTAGAATAAGGTATATGGGCTTGGGATAATAACTGACACTACAGACTCATTCTCCTCCACGAGGAGTAACAGGCTTAATTGGTTGGTTGGTTGGTTGGTTTGATGGATGAAAGAGAATGAATATGAAGTGGAAAGAACTTAATTTGAAAAGTGATTTTAAATAGGAAGAAATGCACCAACTGCTTCTACTAAATTGTAGAGGATATAGGAGGCGAGTAGAAAAGTTTAGAACGAATAAAATGCTCGTCGCACACACATTTTCACACCGAGTCATCAATTCTTGCAACCTGTTAGGCGAAGCAATGATATCTGCCCATTCAATTGACTTATTCAAGAGAAGACTAGACCCTCATTGAAGCATACTAGGAAAGGAATAACATAGACCGTAGAACTTCTGTCCTTACTACACAAATCTGAATCTGAATTTATCTTCAGTTCCACATTAATCATTAAATATTGTACCAATTAAGAACCACCTAATGTAAATTGTTTTAGATAATCACACTTTAAGTTTTGAACATAATTCATTGAAACAAAACTGATATTCCATCAGTATAATGTACTTAAATTTTCACATAATTTGACCCATTTTATAACAGTTTACTGAGTTGATATATCCTCATTGTATGTTACGCCTTACTGTAATATTGTAATTTATATGCACGTTCACAAATCATGTACACATAAAGGACAAAACGATGTGTTCACTTTTGTCCTGTCAATATATCAATCAAAACACCGACTTACGCAACTTTGGCACTGTGCCAAACTAATGATGTGTTAACTAGTATAAGCAGCCTAAAGTCAACACTGAGTCCTTATTACTTTTTTTGATCTAGCCTTTCCCACTTGAGTCCAGAACACAATCTCAGCTTCCACTATATGCATTGTATATTTCAGACATACTTGGTTTATACACAAGCAGACCAGACCGCATCACATCATAAAATAGAAGATAATACTTAAACAAGATCAAGACAAAAGTGGCTGTGATTGTAAAAGACTGTAACTAATAAAATGGGGATAGTAAATCGTATAATAGTAGTCATGGGGGCAAATGGAAGCTTATAATAGGAGTAATATGAATATACATATGATATAGTTACCTAGTAATTATACAATGAGAATATATATAATAATAGTCCATAAACAAGTCCTATCGATTACTATTCACGTAGCCTTCGTCCGGATGTAACACTATGGATCTTTCTATGATCGGAATCGACATTAGCCTACTCAAAATAATTAATAAGTAGTATAATTGTTTTTTTACGAAATTGGTTACCTTCAAACTGTTGGGGATGTTAGATCCCCAGAACTCACTTGGTAATTCTATTTTTTAAAAGTTTGTATTTCTTCTTTCCGGGCCAAAAGTGCTCAATTTTTATTCATGTTGTATTTCCCACTTGGGAGGATCTTAAACGCTATTGGTTCGTTGTTTCTTTTAGTGTGCTATTTTGTAACATTTCATAAGAACAATTTTCTTCTGTATATATATATATATATATATATATATATACTTACTTACATACATACGAATGTTAATCCCCGTGAAGGAACGTAGGCCTCTGATCAGCATTCTCCATCCAACCCTGTCCTGGGCAATCCCTTCCGTTGCTATTTGACTGTTCTTCCCGGTCTCCCACGTTGTACCTATAAAAATTGTCGCTCTGGTTGTTAGAAAGGTCACCGGCCTCAAGGCTTCCGAAGGAACTCAGCTTTCACCATGAGGCGTCATAGTTCTTCTAAATGAAGACCTTCTAACTCCCAGGGTAGAGTTTAAATGGTTTGAATTATTTTTCTTCTGGTTAACGTTTTTTTAGCGAGTTAGTTTTCTACGGGATGCGGACGCTAACGCCATGCCCAACCCTCCTCTTTTACCAGGGCTTGGGACCGTCAGTAACTCTAGAACTACAGGCGGAGTTTTATATATATATATACGTTTGATTTGTGCCTGTTATTATTGCTTGTGTTTTTGGCTGCTTGTGGAATATATTTCCCTCTTTCGAACTTGGACTTCTTTTTCTAGTTAGTGGGGTTGGGACGCGTCGAGATAGTTAGTTTATCTGTCATTGTGTCACAGAGTCTTTGTTTCCGTTCTCAGATATAGAGTGAACTATTAATCTCTTCAAATATAGAACAAACATTTAAACAAAGTCAAAATGACAAGGTTTGCAGGATGTGATGAATTAATTGTGTTTTGTGGCTTTCTCTTTAGTTATACACTAACTGATATGTTTAATTATTTCCAATCATTAAGAAAATGTTAAGAATTGCAGTTTTAACAAAGAGGATGCTTCTTATAATTGTTTACAATGACTGGTCTAAGGTGTTTAGATCGATTTATTACGTAATACAATGAATGTTTTGAAAGGGAAAGAGAACGTATTAGTTACATTCACTAGATGGTTGATACAGTGGTACAATTAAAAGTTATCATATGAGGAGGTTGCGCTGTGCTAAACAACCCCCTCCCAAAAAGAATAACAATTATATGTCATTGGTTAAGAATTGGTCTCCCTTCTTAGGGCTTACATACATATACCTAAATGAGTGCTTAAGCGTGTGATTTGGTTTAGCTCAACAAACTTCATTCTAAACTCTTTGTCTATTCACTTAGTAGTCAGTTGACGTTGGAGATTGTGCATAGAAAGTGTGTGTAAAACAGTATTAGTCTCGGACACTGCACATCATAACAGTTAGGATTACGATTAGTTGAAGAAAACAGAGATCAAAATATTATTAAGGTAGTTGAAGGTTAACTATTGAACTCCTTTTAAGTACTGGTGATAATGATTGGTCGTTTGCTTAGTCAGACTAGTAGATAGTCTGAAAAGAGCTAGATGAGTTGTATATTCTCTCATCTTTACTATTATTGGATTGTGTCCGTTTTTGGTGTGGAAACGTGTATACATACTATTCAGGCTAATCACGTGTTCTTGATCTGAGTTGTGTTGAAGTCTTGTAGAATAGACACTGGGAGAGAATCTAGTGTAGATATTCGTCTAAGGTAAATTAAGTCCCATTCGTGTAGACGTTGAAAACTGTATGTTATAACAAGTACAAAAGTCCAGTTTAAAGTTTATAACTGCTATGACCTCTGAGAATTTTAATAATATGGAAGTGGACTGTTTATCGATAACTCTGAAGAATTCACTTAATCCACGTTATTCTTCGTGTCTAGTAGGTGGAGAAGTATAGTAGGCAATTTTCTCTTGAAAAGCGTAGAGATTAAGAAGTACGATTAGTTACGATCTGCTAATATTAGTGGAAACATTTTCAATCATAAAGATGAAACCCGAATTTCGGGTCGTGATATTAATCTCACTTTATTTGAAACAAGTTCAGAAAGTTTAGATCAACTTATCGTTCCTTACATTTTCATTATAGTGTTGTAGAGATTGTTGGTTTTAATTAGAATCGCAAACTGACCATTTCTACAAATGTCAAAAACTCGAAAGCACTAGATGGCCATTTCATCTTGAATAGATTCTTAATTTCAACTGAGATCCTGAGCTTGAGTCCCAACTGTGTGGTCTGCGCTGCTGAGAAGTCTCGTACTGGAACGAAACCATCATCCAGCTCTTCCACACTTTTAGTGGTTGTATAATTTGAATCGATTTGTGATATCAATGAGATCCTCATATTCTTTATAACACTTTTTCTATATTACACTATGTGGTGACAACCCAGATCGTGAAATTTGATGATGAGGGTTCAAATACCATCAATTTCTTTAACACTGAGGGTATGCGTTGCTAATAAGTACTTACTAGCACAAAACATCGGTCTAGGAGAGGGATTCCTGTTCACTATATCTAGAAACCTAACATTACAATCTATTGCATCTCATGTCAAGTAACTTAAGCCAAATCCACATTTAAACTTGATAGATAAAACTTGAACAGTATCAAAGGGCTGAACAAACATGATATTAATTATCGCTTAGTGATCAATAAACTTAAACAGTACAACTTTGATCTAGGAAAGACGGGATGTAGCTGATAGTAGAATTAAGGACCCGCATTTCGCCCTACTAGAAACTAAGATAAATCTGTGTTCCAGAGTTCATGCTCACTCGAGGACTCGAACCAGGTACCACTTGCTCCAGATTCCATTGTGTTATCCACTTAGGCTTTGAGTCGAGATCTCCACTTACTTGTTCAAGGGTTTTGAAATCAAATCCTGGATTTCATTGCTAGCCACATTCCATTTATTCTATATTAACTTGTTTCATAATATCTATATTGAGACAATCGGCACAGGATACAAATACAAAAACCAAAACTGATCAAATCTCAGTCAAGCATACTAACAACGGAATAATCCGAACCCTTTTACTTCTTCTAAATAGTCAAATTAGGTCATGTTCACAGCATCAGTCGAGTGGCAAAGCCACTACAACGACACCAATCCAACGACCTCACTAAACCATTCAATCGGTAGTAGCAACTGGCGGTGTGTTCAAAGGGCAGGGACATAATCAGCACAAGCTTACGACTTGCACTTACTAGGAATCCCTCGTTCACGGGGAATAAATTGACGTGTGATCTGTTAATTTATTTCATATTATTATATTAGTTGATTGATTTCGGTTATATTACTGAACTACTGCTTGCTCTGCGTTGTTATCAGACTAAAGAGTGAACTAAAAAAAGAGAATGCGTTCTAGACCAATAGAGTCGAAGATAATCACAGCCTAAAATTCAAGGTCAGTCTTACTGGTAGAACCTTAAGACGCCAATATGAAAACCGAAAGTCAGATAGGTATTTTGTGGATATTATAATAATTTACTAGTTGAATTCATGAGTCAATTGAAGCTAGATCACCAATGAAAACCTGAAAGTACTGGACGGTCGTTTCATCCTAGCATGGGACTCTTCAGCAGTGCACCTCCACGATCTCGTACGTGGGATTCGAACACTGGATTGATCGGTCCCACACGAGAATACTGTCACTTACGAGTTGTTCTTTTTTGACAACTTAGTACTGTAAATGTGAATAGAAATAAGAAGTTACATAACAACTTATCAAATTGTTTATTTTTTTAAAATCTGTATTGCTGCATATTCATACAAGTACTTCTGTCATTTATTCATAGTTCTTATTAAGCTAAATCAAACTTAATATTCTGCATCATCAACATCATCGCAATCCTCTTGAGTGCCTTTTTCATACGGTTGTCTATCTTCTTCAGCTCTATAAATATTGAATAGTGAAACAACATGTCAGCTATTTTAATATGCATAGACATATATATATATATATAAAGGACAACGATTGAAAATGCGACGAGGACAGGTAACGAAAATAATACCAATTATATGTGCATCATATCGTTTTCCACAACCGCCATTTTGTGGACCCTACAAACGGAGTGCACACTAACAATATTGAAACTATGTGGTCGAGGCTGAAGAAGTTTAGCATACAATGGACAGCTGAGGACCAATTAGATGATTTGGACTTTGCCGATGACCTACCCCTCCTACCGCATACATATGAACAAATGCAGATAAAGACAGCCAGTGTAGCAGCAGTCTCTGCATCAGTAGGTCTCAACATACACAAGGGGAAAACCAAGGTCCTCAAATACAACACGGAGAACAGCAATCCTATCACTCTTGATGGCGAAACTCTGACAGACGTGGAATCCTTCACGTACCTGAGAAGCATAATCGACTAACGTGAAGGATCCGATGCAGACGTAAAGGCGATGATTTTCAAATCAAGGACCGCATTTATACAATTGAAGAACATATGATACTCAAAACAACTATCTATCAACCAATATCAAATTGAGAATCTTCAATACAAACGTCAAGACAGTTCTACTGTACAGGGCTGAAACTTGGAGAGCTACTACAACCACCATCAAGAAGGTACAAGTATTTTAAATAGTTATCTACGCAAGATACTCAAAATCCATTGGCTGGATACTATCAGCAACAGCCTTCTCTGGGAGAGAACAAACCGGCTTCCAGCTGAAGAAGAAATTTGGAAAAGACGATGGAAATGGATAGGTCATACATTGAGAAAATCATCAAACTACATCACGAGGCAAGCCCTGATTCGGAATTTTGAAGGGAAGAGGAAAAGAGGAAGGCCAAAAAACACACTGCATCGGGAATTGGAAGCAGATCTGAAAAGGATGAATAACAACTGGAATGAGTTGGAAAGGATTGCTCAGGACAGGGTTGGATGCAGAATGCTGGTGAGAGGCCTATGTTCCTTTTCGAGGAGTAACAGGCGTAAGTAAGTAAATATCATACTCATGTAAACCATATAAAAGAAGTGTATCCACTTTAACTCTTTGGTTTTGTATAATATATTTTTACTTTATACAAACTGTTTTCTGATTGGCTACTATTTCTCAAGGTAACTTAAGATTCATTGAAAGATCGTCCATAAACAATAGTCTAGCCAGTGACAAAAGATATCCTTATGCATTCAATTAGTTAGCTACAAGGTACGAACAGGCATATATACTCATTAGTCCAAGTTGTTCCACCTCATTAGTACAACAGGATAAACATCAAACTCATGGAAGTGGTCACTTTATTGGCTACTTACTGACTTAATTACCTACGCTTATTTCTCCTAATGGTAGTAATATATGAAAGATTGATTGTGTATAAGGATATAGTACAGAAAGATATAAGGCAATTTTGATCTCACAGTTTGAGGTAATCCTTATGCATTACATGTATCTATTTATGTTCTCTAACCAATCAAAGCATATTTCTACTGGATATACTACTAACAAACTGTAAAAATAAATAAAAAAATATGTAAGGTAGATACTACTTATTACTACTTATAACTTACGCTGGTGAATAATTGCACACTACTAAAAATCTTTGGCCACATTTTTGTACACCACAACCAATCTCAGTCTCTTCACCTTTTACTATCTATAATTGTAAAATTAAATGTGTTTAACACTTTGATATAAATATCTACTGAACAATAGATATAATCATAAATTATCAGAAGGAGTTGAAGCTAGATAACCATGGAAAACTTGAAAGCATTGGATCGTCGTCTTATCCTAGTATGAAACTCCTCAGCAGTTTGCAACCATGATCTCACCCCGCGAGACTCAAACCCAAGACCTAATGGTCTCGCGCGCGAGCGCTTAACCTCTAGATCATTAAGCCCGCCAGCATCCGACGGTGTAAATGTATAACTTTAACTAATCCATCAAATTTTGATACCGTCTACCATTGTCTTCAGTGAGTTACTATTTCAAAACAGACTCGGTTGAACTCTAATGGTCACTGCTTCTCATTAGAAGTTCAGGAAATAGGAACTAGATTTAGGGTTTTCATCACGAACTGTCATAATCTATAATGCCAAAATGCTATTTGGTCGAATAGATTTTGCGTCAAAATCCAAGACTCGTTATCTTAAATCTGATTGGTTCGTAAATGAATTATAATCTTGCCATTTAATCAAGTTATATGCTTCTTATATACGTCCGTATTCACTCAAGAGTACATTCAAGATCATTATGGTCACTATTATTTGATAGCCAATGATAATCAACTGTGTATCTAATATAGGATACCTATATTTATGCACGAAATTGAGCAATGAATCCTCGGTACTTCCATATGTGTAAGTATGGACCTTTAGACATAATGTTAGTAATCTAAGGGTTCTTTAGCTCATCACCATGTAAAAGGTCCTGGGTTCAGTCTACTATAAGTTCATTGGTGTATACTAATGAATAGTTTCAATCTAGACCAATATAAGATGCTATTACCTACCTGGTATTCAAGAATAATTCAACTAGTTTTAATCAGGAACTTCTATCTGAAGTTTGTACTGATGATGTCGTTCAGAAGAACGACGAAAGCTCCACGATCAAACCATCCAACTCAGAGAACAAAACTCTATCAACTTCAGATGAACCTAATTACACCACACTGTCTAGGCTAATAATATCTCTATTTAAGATGGTTACTTGAAATGTTATTGATGAATCGTAACTAGTGTAGTTCATTCATCTTAAGAATCAGACAGTTCCAATTGATAATAATAAAGAATTGAACAATTAGAAAATAATCTAATGGTTGAATTCATGAATCAATTGAAGTTAGACCACTATTAGAAAACCTCAAAGCACTGGACAGCTGTTTCGTCCTAGTATAGGACTCCTCAGCAGTGCTCATCCACAATCCCATCTCGCGACAAAATATTTCAAATAATATTTGAATTGAATGACAATTCTATTTATTATCAACACTTACCTGTTTATACTGCATACATGTATCATTGCATTTGTTATCATTAAAAGAATAGCTCTTGTATTCAACAAACCAACTGGCTACTGCTCTAAAAACGAAATAAAAGATCAAGTTGAAAATCGTAGACTAATTTAAATAACTTAATATCGTAATGACTTTGTTTTAATGTAAGAAATCCTATTCCACATAGGTTTCATGTTGATTGACTAACAGAACATGATCAACACTAGCTAGTTATATTACTCAATGATCAATCAATATTGATAATTCAGTTCAACAGCAAACCAAACGTAGCAGCAATAGATCAATAACAACGTCTTAGATCATGAAACTATGTAACTAGGGTTCACATTCATCAGAGAGGTATTTCCTTCAAGAGTTCATATTTGTCTTGATGGTGAATGTTAATTAGTACGAAATTTATCATTGACATTACCCCCCAATTATCCTCAACTAATCAATAAAGGAAACTTACTTTTCAATTGTTGGACTATCAGCAATATTTTGTGCTACTGTACCAAATTCATCAAAATTCATATCACTTGGACTATCATAAGAGTAATCACATCGACTAGCTGAAAGTTGAGCTTTTTCTGCTAAATATGTATTCCATTTCTGTAAAGTAAGACAACGGGGGAATATTGATAATAACAATCAATACAAAGTACCAGTCAGATAGATATAATTGAGAAGATTGTTATGATTATTTGAATAGATTTATAATGATGGTCGATATGTATCGGATAATAGATATGTTCACTTCTCTCATAACCTTATTGTCTCGCTACTTAACTCATGACCTTGAAAGTTTATACTTAGGGAAGATCACACTATTTGTAAGCAGTTTCACGCAATATCAAACAACAATTCAAGATAGGTTTCCTGAACTCCTAGTGAAAAGCCGTGATCAGTGGAGTTCAATCTTGTCTAGTGTGAAGCAGTCACTGACTTAAGATAATGGTGGACGGTGGCGCAATATCATGAATTGGTTAGAGTTATACATTAACACCGTTAGATACCGGCTCTGTGGTTTCGAGGTCAAGCGTTAGTGCACAAGACTGAGGGTCCTCATTTCAAGTCTGGCGCACGGGATCGTGGATGAGCACTTCTGAGGAGTCCCATACTAGGACGAGACGGCCGTCCAGTACTTCCAGGTTTTCCATTACACAGTAAGAATACAAATTATGAGATATTTCTTCATAATTAATTCTTCATGATTAAAATGCTACTTTAATGAAATAATTAATCAAATCAGAAAGGTCTTGAACTGTTGATGAGTAAGTTAAGGAGATATTAAGTGTTACTGATGAGGAGAGGGTAAGTGTCATCTACTGGTTAGCAGAACCATAAAGGAATACTTTATTTTGATGGTTCTGAAATGCAAACTCGGCTGGATGTGGTCCTGACAACCTCTGAACTTGATGTTGAAGTTCAATGGACGGAAATAAGTGGGACAAAACTAAGTTTGATATATTGATAGTCTACATTTTTTCAGCTACTCCTTACATTATGGTAAGGTAGTATCGCTTTATATCCTGGTTGGTTGAGAGAAACACCCTCAGACCTTAAGTTTACTGTTCTAAACCTTGTTTCTCTCTCTCACTCTAACTGCTCTACTTGGAAAGGTAGAACTTAAAGCGATAAACTTTCCAGTCAATATCACTCTATTGAGTCATAAAAAATACAT
Source organism: Schistosoma haematobium (assembly GCF_000699445.3). Lineage (NCBI taxonomy): Eukaryota > Metazoa > Platyhelminthes > Trematoda > Strigeidida > Schistosomatidae > Schistosoma > Schistosoma haematobium. The sequence goes on from NC_067201.1 coordinate 21,783,670, forward strand.
AGATATATCCACTATTTTAAGGTAGCAGATGCCATGTACTTACTAAAAGCCAATCGTTTTTCAGTTTATATCAATGTATAATGAAATCACCATTTGAATTACTTTAGATTTTAAATGAATTCAATCAGTATTTAAATAATAAATATAGAATCTCTTAAAATACTCTATTAGTTGAATTCATGAGTCAGTTGAAGCTAGACCACTTAGGAAAATCTGGAAGCATAGGTCCCAGCATTGGATTCCTGATCAGTACACATCCACGATTCCGTCCCACGAGACTCGAACTCAGAACCCTCTGTCTTGCACACAAATCCCTTACCTCCAGATCACTGAACTAAACAGAAGACAGCCGTTTCGTCCCGCCATTGAACCCCTCATCAGTGCGCATCCACGATCCCGTCCAGAGGGATTCGAACCCAGGCCGTTCAGTCTTACACGTAAATGCTTAAGCTCTAGATCATTGAGCCGAACAAAAAGACATCATCTAGACAACAACAACAAAAACAAATGCACAACTTACTAATTTTGACATACGTTTTGCTGGAGGTTGATTTGGCATTTGACAAAAACGTATTGAATTACGATAATATTTATGTAATTGAAATACTTCACGTACTTCTTTAGGTAATTTTAATTTTTTACATTGACATAGAATAATAATAACGAATAATAAAATAACCATAATGCTAATACATCTAAGACTATGATTGTTATTCATTGTAATAACATGTAAATAGGTGTATACAAATAGATTGTACTGTGTATTATGTTATTTATACTTTAAGTAAAGCCAATATCATTGATTCAATTACGACGTAATACTTATGACATGTTGTCATTATTGTTACTACGTAATACATACATAGATAGATATATGAAGAGAGATAAGGTTAATAAATGACAAATGATTTACTTGTCAGATTACAATAAAATTGAGAGGAGAAACCCAATGATTAAAAAAATGACTTTATCAGAAGGGGGGGGGGTTGTGGAAATTGTAGTAATCTCCACAAGACCCATTCTGATAATAATCACCTGCTTACTAGTGATTGACTTTGGGAGATACTCCTGGAGTTCTAGTGAGAAGCCGTTACCAGTGGAGTTCAACCAGGTCTGTTGTGAGATAGGAACTCACTGATGACAATGGTGTACGGTGGTGCAACTTCGTGGATTAGTTGAAGTTAGACATTAACACTGTTGGATACAACCTGGCTCAGTGGTCTAGTTGGTTCAGCGCCTGGCACGAGACTGATAAGCCCTGGGTTCGAATCTCGCGGGGTGCGGTTTGGTGGATGAGCAATGCTGAGGAGTCCCATACTAGAACGAAACGGCCGCCCAGTGCTTCCAGTTTTTCCATGGTTGTCTAGCTTCAATTGACTCATAATTTCAAGCAGTGAAATTTCTAAAATCTCCACAAAACCCATCCTGATAGTAATTTAATAGTTGAATTTTCTAAGTTAATTAAAGCTAGACCAACATGAAAAACTTGGAGGTAGTGGACAGTCGTCTCGTCCAAGTGTAGGACTCCTCAACAGTGTTTATCCACGATCCTGCCCACGAGATTCGAACCCAGGACCTATTGGTCTAATCTGTAAAAGCTTAAGCTCTAGAACACTAAGCTGATATCTAACGGTGTTAATGTAAAACTTCAACTTATGCATGAAATTACGCGTGAGACCGAAAGTTCTGGGTTGGAATCACACGAGCGGGATCATGGATGCGCACTGCTGAGGAGTCCCATACTAGGACGAATGGTCATCCAGTACTTTCAGCTTTTCAACGTTGGTTTGATATCAATCGATTCATGGTCTCAATCAAAAATTTAACAATCTCCACAACCCCATACTGATATATATATATATATATATATATAAGAATTAACATTTTCACCTTAGTAGTATAGACTCTTTCGCTTATCAATCAGATATTTTTCCACTTTACATTCACCTTTTCACTGCTCATATAGGAACATTATTAATATAATTTATTATTGAATGTAATCTTATAGTTTATGTGAAAGGGTTTGCATATCCCCGTTGTTGATATTAAGAACTGTATAATGAATCGAATAACATAAACCAAATATTGATTACAGTTATTGGTCTGGCTGTTTACTACAACTATGGAAATAACTGCCAACTTATATTTATAAGCAAAGATGGGTGGTAGCTAGCAGTGGAATCCAGAACGGGTGTTTTAACCTATTTGAGTCACATAAACTGAATGTACCTGTACTACAAAGTTGATGTTCACTGCGGTACTTGGACCCAGTACCTTTCGCTTCGAATGTCATCGCATTGTCCACTTAGTCATTGAGTCCTGACAGCCACCGCATTGCATAAGGCTATATATATTCTTTGATAATTTGGATTTTGATTATTACCCTGAAGAAGTCCAGACAAGTTAGCTGGACGAAACGTTGGAATTAGTTAAATTTCAATCGCTGAGAATATTTCAAACATAATGTTTACATATAATGTCTTAACTTTACTGTCTGTGGTGATCTTGGATACAATACTGTCGATCTTATGGAAGTGATCTTTCATCAAATCTTTCCTTATATTCAACTGTGAATAATCCATTAGATAAAAAGATATTATTCCACCCATTAAAGTACTGTATGAATACAATGTTTGGTCAAATTACCTTATCATTGACAAATGAGTTTGTTTGAGAATTCCTAATGTTTTTGAGTCAATCATCTCGTCATATAAAATCCATCCTACATAATTTCAGCTGCTAATGATATTTTCTATTCTGGTTAGCGTTTTTTTTGGCAGAGTTGTTTTTTACGGGATGGAGATGCTGAACACACTCTCAGCCCTCCTCCTTTACCCAGGATTGGGACCGGCGGTAGCCCTAGAAGAGTTACAAGTGTATCGTCGTTGAACAATCATTTGAATGGAACTAGTCCATTTACATCAACTTCCTTGACAGTGAGTATGCATTTGACAGTGTGGATAAGAGTACATTATGGAAACTTCTTCGACACTATGATTAACAGAGAAAATTGTCAATCTCATCCGGAATTCATACGACGGACTATAGTGCAAAGTCGTGTATGAAGGACAGCTGACAGACTCATTCCTAGTAAGGATCGGAGCGAGACAAATCTGTCTACTCTTTCTTTTGGTGGTCGACTAGAATATGAAGACCTCAACATCTAACGGGTAGCACGGAACACAATGGACAGGTTAGATGCAACTAGACAATTCGGACTTTTCAGATAAACTGGATCTTATATCCCAAACATATGAACAAATGAATGTCAATCCAAACAATGTGGCAGCAACATCTGGCTCAATAGGCTTCAACATCCACAAGGAAAAAAGCAACATCCTCAAATACAACAAAGAGAACAAATATCAATGTCACAATCTTCAATACGAAAGAGGGGAGCTTGGACATTGGATTAGCAACCTCATTTCGTAGAAAATTAACTCTCTAAAAGCAAACGTTAGCCATAATTCATCACAATTTCTTATTCATTAGTATGTTATAATGACTACTAGCTCTATTGAACTAAATGTTTAGTTGAATTCACAATACAATGACATAAATGTGCCAATTAAATAGAATTCCAATAAGATTACTTAATAGAAATGAAAATCAATCTGTCAACAACAACAACAACAACAACAAAACCCCTCAATTTTAAGTATAGATTGAAGCTTATCACTGTGTACTTTGTATTCAAATATGTTAATCTAAAACAAAAGGAAGTAGAACATTCATTATTTCTTCAATAATCTTGTTATTTCCAGATGATTTGTACATTAATTTTGAATGTGTAGATGAGTGTGGGTGGATGTATGGGTACTCATTTTGGGGATAAAAAAAGGGTTCTCAATTGAATATAAATAAAACTCAATCTTTGACTACTAATATCTTCAAATTAAATCAATCTCCATGATAACTATTCAATAATACTATCATTGTGATCGTTATGAACTCATTTTGACATAAGCTCTTGGGATTTGAGTGAAAATTAGTAACTGTTGGATTGAAGAGATGCAAACCTCAAGGTGACGATTGTTAAAACAATCACAGCATTCCTATAGTTGAAGAACATATGCAACTCAAAACAACTGTCTCTCAACCAATATCAATGTCACAATCTCCAATAGGAATGTCAAGACAGTTCTACGGTACGGAGCTAAAATGTGGAGAACTACCACTACGATCATCAAGAAGATACAACATACTCAATATCCGTTGGCTGGATACTGTTAGGTAGTCGGAAAAATAGACCAATAATTATCATGTTAAGTCCAATGGTGTCCTTGGACTTTAAATGTACATTTCCTATTGGTCGATGTTTACTTCACTTGTTAAATATTGTACAAATGTTGTTTCCTATTTTATGGTACGATGTGGTATGCTTGATTGGTATATAAACAAAGTATGTTTGAAATACAATGATTCATAACTCCGAGGCTGAGACTTGTGTTCTTGACTCAACTGGCTAGGACAGACAGCGAAGCAGGGCCAATCAGGGCACTAGGTCGTCCTTACATGTTTACGTGTCCACTGTCACCGAATCGATCGATAAATAAACGCTGCGTGTCATAACCTGCAGTCCACACACGTTACAACAGATACCATCAGTAACAACCTACTATGAGAGAGGACAAACCAACTTCCAGTTGAAGAGGAAATTAGGAAAGGACGATGGAAATGGATAGGACATACATTGTGGAGATCGCCAAACTGTATCACGAAGTGAGCGCTAAGTTGGAACCGTGAAGAAAAACAGAAAAGCGGAAGGCCGAAGAACACATTACATCAGGAATTGAAACAGACATGAACAGGACGAATAAGAAGTGGAGAGAACTGGAAATGACTGCTAAGGACAGATTTTGATGTAGAATGGTGGTGAGCGACTTATGTTCCTTCACGGGAGGTAACAAGCGTAAGTAAGTAAGGATTTAAGATATATTGTAAGTGAAAAGTTAATCATCAGCGGCAGTAAATAATCGTCTAACTATATCATGTATGGACTTAAAATGAAAATGAATATTGTTGAATGACAGTACATTGATGTTATTTATAATTATCTGTTATGCCACTGGTAATGATCTTCTATTTACATTTTATTGATGGATTACACGGTGGCTCCATTTTTCCTAGACATTTAATGCCTATCCCTGTTTTCGTTACTTCAACTATATGCTTATGAGTTAGATTAGGCTTTATTGTTAAAACTTGTAGGTTTGTGCCCTTATCAGTGTATAATGTAATGATACCGCCGATTAGAGAACAGCGACTTATCGACCGGATCAATCACGTACAAAACCCGTACGAACAGTCAAGAATCTTTATCGGTCCTTCTTCCTGATTAGCCCTGCCTACCTGTTGAGTTCACAACACAAATCTCAACGTTCACGACATGAATCATGTATTTCAAACATACTGGGTTTATATACAAACCAACCAGACCATATCGTACCATAAAAGGGAAAATAACATTTGTACAAGATTTAGCCAAAAGTATCTGTGAATGTGGGAGGTTGTAATTAATAGACTGAGCATAACCGAAAAGGAAATGAAGTATATATATCCATCAAAGAGATGCCAAGACAAATTCATGAATTTATTACTGATAGTTTTACTAAATGGATGTTCGATCCTATTTTCTAGCAACTTCTAATAACCCAATACAGCAACTTAAACATAAGAGGAAAGGTTTGAATTACAAATAAGGATTTGCTTCATGGTTGGAATGTGTACAGTGAATCATCCATGTTCACACTCAATAACATGACCTTGGTCATCTAGAAAGTTCTGAAAGTATATAAATACAGTAGTAAGATTATATTTATTCAATCAGAAGCATGACAAATGATCTGTAATTCTTCTAAATGTTTCAAAAAATTTCTATTCAATTCTGATTTGGGTCCTCATTGACTTTTCCAAAGAATATTTTGGGACTTTTCTACGATTTAGACTGTACGCTTATCTTTATAGGCAGATTTATTCGTCAATAATCAATGCAAACATTCATTGTGATCTTAGACGTGATTATCGTATCATCAAAGGTGACTCTTGAAGTTCTTGATGAAGTTTTGTTCGCTGAGCTGAACGATTTGGTCGTGGAGCTTTCATCGTTCTTCTGAACTACATCATCAGCACAAAATTCAAGTAGAAGTGAAATGTTTGAATTTCTCCATATGTTGTTCACAAGTTGTCCTGTAGACCTTGATGTTGATTGGTTCTTTTTGACCTTAAACATGTCATTGTTCACTTCTTTGTTTTGGTTGTATCTCCCAATTGGTTTAATTTTTGAAATAAAAAACTTTAGAACTACAAATTTAGGATTATAAATATATGTCGATTAGAAGGATATTTTTCCCATCGGCACTAATGTGAAATTATGATCTGATCAACAATGAATATTGTTTTTGATTGAGATCATCAACTGATTGATGCTGGATCACCGTTGAAAACCTGGAAGCACTGAATAGCCATTGGATGCCAGCTCTGTAGTCCAGTAGGTTAAGCGTTCGCGCGCGAGGCTGGAGGCCCTGGGTTCGAATCCCGCGAGCGGGATCGTCGATGTGCACTGCCTCACAATAGGGTGGAACGGCCGTCCAGTGATTCCAGGTTTCCAACAGTGGTCTAACATCAATCGGTTCATGATCTCAATCAAAAACTTAATAACCTCCACAGCCCTTATACTGATAATGAATATTGTGACTGATTTTATCTACAAGAATGAATGAAATAAAGTCGAAAAAAACTACGATCCTGTTTTAATGGCTTTACATCTGACTCTAGTCAGATCGGAATAATGATCTTTATCGAGTGATTACTGACGAAATATACATCCTGGCTAACTTCGTATATGATCATCGACTTAAATCGCGTTGGTGAAGAACTGAATTAAATAAGTCGAATACGAAAATGAATTTTGAATACGTATATTTCATACAAACATTGGTCCAGGCAAACGATCGGAGAACCGAAGTGAGAGAAGAGAGCAGAACAAAATGACACGCGATGGAGTTGGTTCACTTGCCTTCTCCACTGCACGTCATTTCGTTTTACTTTGCTTTCCGATCAACGATTGTATAAAATATACGTATTCAAAAATCTATTCTCGTATTTCATTTATTTAATACCGTTGTTCGCTGACGCGATTTAAGTCGATAATTATATGCGACGATTGGCGACATGTATATTTCGATAACGAGCAGCAAATGATTTACCTTGAGTCAGGTCTCGGGCTACTAAACTAGGACTGATAGGTTGTGAATGGGATCTTGCATGCGCACTGCCGAGGAGTCCCATACTAGAACGAAATGGTTGTCTAGTACTTGCAGGTTTCCCATGGTAGTCTAAGTTCAATTGACTCATGATCTCAACTATTAAAATAATTTTTTCTTAGTGTATCATATTAAATGTGAATGAATAAACGTCTGATAACTAACAAAATGACTATCCTGTTCAATGAGTGCACTAATTGGAGTCAGGAAAAATGTTGTTTACAGGACTTAAGATGCGTCAAACGTATTATCTTCAAAATACTTTCAATTGATAGTAATCATCTTATCTTTCATTTTGATGGAGTTTTGTTCTCTGAGCTGAATGGTTTGGTTGTAATTTCTCATCGTTATTCTGAACAACACCATCAACACAAACTTCAAGTAGAAGTGAGGTGTTCAAATTTCTCTACATATGACTCCCAGCTTGTTCTGTAGACCTCGATCTTCATTGGTGATTGTTAATCTTAAATATGTCATTGTTTACTTCTTTATTTCGATTGTATCTCCCATTGGTTTGATTTTTGTTCCTATGTTTGTCCATAATTTTCCTGATTGGTTGATAAATTGGATCGATGTTAATGTGCTTGTTTATTGCTGATTGATCAGAGTGCCAAGCTTTTAAAAAACCTCTGATGTTTTTTAGAATTCCCTTTATCCAAGTTTTCCACATTATTACAGTTGAATGTATATCCGCAGTTGTCCACGTGCATTGATATAAGTGAGGATATGTCATGGTGTTTGACCTCCAATTAATGTTCATGCAGGTGAAGATGAACAGGGTGTCCGCTTTGTCTGATATAGTGTTTTTCTAATTTTACAAACCTATTTTAGCAATTCTTTGGAGACCTAGTTGATTAAATGCTTCACCGTCTTATATCCTATCGTATGGATGGCCATTTTGCATTGCTACGAACAAAATTGAATTCCCAGTGACTATTTGATGAGTAGACAAGGGGATATATCAAGGGTATCAAATCGTTTTAATTTCTTTTTGATTGAAATCATGAGTCAATTGAAGCTAGACCACCATGGGAAGCCTGGAAGCACTGGATGGCCATTTCGTCCCAGTATGGGACTCCTCAGCAGTGCGCATTCACGACCCCACATGCCAGATTCGAACACAGGACCTATCAGCCTCGCGTCAGGCGCTTAACCAACTAGACCACTGAGCCGGCATCCAATGGTGTTAATGTCTAACCTCAACCAATTCACGAAATGGCGCGACTATCTTCCATTGTACTGAGGTAGACGCCTGTTTCTACCCGACACAGATTAGCTCTACTGGTCACGGCTTCTCACCAGAACTTCGAGAGTTTTATTATATTGAGGCTTTCGTAACCTCAGTTCATCTATATATTGAGTACGTTAAGAAAAATAGAAGCTTAGTCGAACATTAACTAAATGAGAAAGGTTACTATGACCAGATTGATTATTGGTCGTTGACACAAATGAATACTCATTTAGTTATATTCTTAGCCAACAACTATAGTTCTTGTATTTATTGAACAAGAATTTATCACGTTTTAATTATCTTCTTAAGTAGATTCACAGTGACTTCAGCGATGCGACCGAATTTGGATCTACTGTATTTGTGACTGGATAATCAAGTTGTTGAAGGTTTAGATCATGTATAACTTACACAGATTTCAAAGCGAATTCTTTGATATATTTTCTAGACTAGTCGTTGTTTATTACTGAATAACTAATGAGAATCATAATGTCAGTAAATAACGATAATTTTTCACTTAAGAAATGATTAATTCATCACTTCTTAAAGTGGTAACGTGTTTACTGTGACATATAAACGTCCTGGATTCTAGCGACAGATATCATATTATTTCCTTACACTTGTTACTCACAATGGAGCATACGCCACCTGAAGCCCCTCAATGGCTACTGCCAGTTTCAAGCTCGGATAAAGGACGAGGGTTGGGCATGGGGTTAACAACCCCATCTCGTAGAAAACTAACTTGCTAAAAAAACGCGAACTAGAAAAAATAATTCAAACCATTTAAACTCTACCCTGGGAGTTAGAAGATTTTCACTTAGAATTATGATAGCTCATAGTGAAAGCCATGTTCCTTCGAAAGTCACAAGGCTGATGCCCCTTCTGCCATCCAGAACAACCATTAATTTAGGTACACAGAATGTTCGTACAATGTGGGACACCGAGAGAGTCGCCCAAATTGCTGCAGAAATGAAAAGAACAGATATCTTATACCTCATAAATAATATGATTCTCCACTCTATAGTCCTCTGACGAACATTTACGCAGTGAGTTAGTGTGTTGTAAGTACATTTCATAAATATCTATATTGACCAGCACGGATATCCTAGACAAGATATATTAAAGATATAATACTTCCTTGTTTGAATTATACATGAAATCACATCCCATTGCAAGAAATTGCTGAAACTAATAGGAACTTCCTTAATATACGAAATGACACAATTATTTGAGACATATTCACAGGTTGTATTATCTCACTTGATATGCACTGTACAGTTCATGAGGGTTGGGGACTGACATTTACTAGATGATAAATGAGAACTATAGAGAACTTAGTGATTGTGTTGAGTTCCATAACAATCATGGGTGTTATTTGTTACGATTCTATTCGGTTTGATTCATATTAATTTCTATTTAAGAACGATTGAGACTATAATAATACGACTAGAATCGAACTCGATATACCAGCAACTGTTACATAATTATTCAACAATAATCATCAAAGGTGGAACTTAACATAAAGGGAACAATATAGAATAAAACCTGACACTTTTGAAGACATAATGTAACAACCCTTTTTATATAGTAACCAAACATGACCTTGATGTTGTAAACTAAACGTGGCAGTGATCAATCAAAAAATATCTAAGTTCACGCGGTATAACGAATTGGGAAAATTTTATTCGCGGTTATTATGACACAAGTTTTGCATAGAGACGAATCAGTCAGTCAGGATGAAGAGCTTAACTTTTAGGTTTTTTTATAAAATTCAATTATCTCATATGACGAACAGTCGAAATATCAGTGAGATTATAATTTATGGACGACCTATGAGCAACACTAAAGTGACAGTGAGAATGTACACCTATTTACTAGAGCTAAATGACGGTTATAGACTTGTAGGAAGAATAGAGATTGTGATTTACAGATGATGGTTAGGGTTAAGAATTAGACTTAGGGTTTTCATCACGAACTGACATCAGCTATAATGCCAAAACTCTATTTAGCCAAATAGATGGGTAAATTTCTCACCGAAATCCGAGACCTGTAATCTTATACTTCATTGGTTCGTCCATAAATGATAGTCTTGCCGAAATATCTTTGTATACTGCTAAAGGTGTATAAAATGGTGATAAAAACTTACTTTTTCAACCAGAGAAAACAACAGTAATGTCAAACTTATCGAATGGACAGTGGCAACTCCTCAGATCACATCTCAGGGGAAATCTACATCATCCCTGAACGAACTAATTAGATGGAGTCCCTTGCATTTTCGCACCAGTAAATTTATCCATACAACTACAGAGCATATCAATTCCTGACGAAAATCCTATTCCTCATTCTAGATATCTAATCAAGAACAATGTGAGGAATGCTAAAAATCTATTTCAGTATTTAAGGGTTCAGGGAGAAGTGTAATCTTTATCCATAAGAACGAACATCATTCTTTTTATTTATTTCTAGGTAAAGTAACCTGTAGAAGGCCTTCATAGATTCAGTAATTATTTAAAATCTATTTAAGCCCTGCATTAATATTACTTTCTTTTCTAAAATCTATCCATTAACGAAGGCTGTTTTCTAACTAGCTAAAAGCTGATTCTTTTAAGGTTGTTCATATACCATACTCTAGACGAAGCAAGTGCCAACTTGGAATCCTGAAGGGAAGCGAAAAATTGGAAAACCAAAGAACACATTAGGTCGGGAAATAGAAGCAGATATGAAAAGAATGAATAATAACTGGAAAGAGCTGGAAACGATTGTCGAGGAGATGGTTGGATTGAAAGTTCTGGTGGGTAACCTATGCTCTTCCACGAGGAGTAACAGGCGTAAGTAAGTAAGTAGATTTTCAATGTCTATCTTGTATACTATACATTCATCATTATTATCATTGTAAGAGAAGTAAAATAAACAAAATTAATAATCCATTGAAAGATGTATATTTTATCAATTACATATGAATAAGATCTAAGTTGCTTCACAAATTTTATTCTGATTTATTACATTCACTTTCTGATTTAGCCTCATATGGTCTTTCTTCAGAATCACTAAAAAGTAAAATATATAAGCAAACATCACAATTTACAAAATTATCCAAGACACATGTTTCGTCCTATTTGAGACTCGTCAACTGGATGTACCTACATCTCAACATGGATATTCACTCCGGGACTCGAACGCAGTACGTTCGCTTCATGACTCAGTAGCTGAATGGATAGAGCAATGGCGTTTGAACTGAACAGTAATGAGTTCGAATCCCGGAGTGAATATCAACTTTGAGATACAGGTACAATCAACTGATGATTCGGAAATAGAATGAAATGAGTGTCCTAAATTCCACTGCTAGTCACTATCCATCGTTACTTATAAAGTTGGTGAGTTGAGGCAATATCGAGGTAGTCCGCACAGGATCTACACACGCTAATAAAAGACTGATCAATTGCAATCCTAAACAACAGTAGGAAGATACAATCAAAGAACAGCAAGTGAATTTCTCCCCTTACTTTTTAACTGTTAACCTTTTCAGAATGAAAAGTGTTTCAAGGTTATCGGTAAAAACCGAAAATGTTATCGTTTTACATAATAGATTTCAGTGAAGTTCATCAAAAGGATCGTCATTATTACGTTGCTTTTTTGTAAGATGGTAGTTAGAGTTAGTCAACAGGAAACCCTGAACCTTGGTTTCGTGGTCTCATCAGTCAGGTGTACCTGTAATCTTGATGGAACTGATGCTCTCTGAAAAATTCGATCCCATATTACCCAGATTCACAGTTAGTGGTAACCATCTTATCTCAACATAATGCACGCAATGTAGAGGTACCTAGACTAGTGACCACATTGCAGTTTGGTCGATAAGATTCGGTCTGCACTAAAAAGTACCTAACATACATGACATTGATCACTAACCAGTGATAGGGGATAATTCATGATTACGTCAATACTTTTTGACAAGTATTTGGTACTGTTAAATTCTTATCGATCTTAAATGATGGTTTTGTTGCTCTAATCATTATGTGAAGTGTGAGATTTTAGTATGAAGCTTAGAAAGAACACCCACTAATTTCGTTGTTGATGTTATCATTCATTGATTTGCCGTTGATTTACATCAAGGAATATTTCAAATAGGAATTACCATCTTAATGTTTATCTAGACTATATGGCTCAGTGGATAGTATGCTGATGTTAACAGCGAACGATGCTGAGTTCGAATTCTAGCGTGAACATCGACATTGAGATGCAGGTATATCCAGACGATGGGTACCAAATAAGATGAAACGTGCTTCTTAGATTTCAATTCCAGTCACAATAAATATGTAACAATGACAATACTGAGGCAATCCACAGAAGATCTACATATGCTAAATACGACTGGATATCAATAACAGTCTGATTCAAACCCTTTCTAAGCATCATGGAGATCAGAAAAATCTTCCAATATATTATTAATGTAAAGAAAGACTAGACGGTGATAGGATTTCTCCCTCCTTCTCTCTCTCTCTTCCATTTAACATTCGGTAGAAACGACATCACTGTGATCATAAATCTAAAAAACAAACCTAACACATTGATTATTAACTTATTATTGAAAAATCACTTACCCTGGTGCATAATTACAAACAATCAAATAATTCTTTCCACATTTTTCGTAACCGCAGCCTATTGCTTCAGTGGTATTCCAAACCATCTGAAAAATTGGAAGGAGATAAAGTAACAATTGATAATAGTTTAGAAGATTTCAAATGTCTGTCCACAACCATATTCATAATGAAATCAAACGTTTCACCACATATCTTACTAACCGACTTCAGTACTACTATGGGGAACACAGCGAACATTTTCATCAAAAGCCCAGGAAGGAATAATCGGGAAGAGTAAAGAATAATATTGAGATGGTGGAGAAGATTTGTATATCAGGTGGATGATTTTGGTGGAGTTTTGTTCTCTGAGCTAGATGGTTTGATCATGGAGCTTTCATCGTCCTTCTGAACAACATCATCAGCACAAACTTCAAATAGAAGTGAATTTTTCGAATTTCTCTACATATGACTCCCAGCTTGTCCTGTAGACCTCGATCTTCATTGGTGATTGTTAATCTTAAACCTATCATTGTTTACTTCTTTATTTTGATTGTATCTCTCATTGATTTGGTTCTTGGGCTGATGACGTCGTTCACAATGACTGTGAAAGCCTCACGACCAAACCATCCAGTTCAAAGAATAATACCCCATCAAAAGAATAGTACATTAGTTTACAAATCGTAAAAGTAACTATTGAACAATATCAAAAGCACATAGCCCCTTCATACAGTAAATCAGATGGGAAACTTTCGATATTGAGATCACAGGGAAAGCTAACAACAAAATTAATGCTATTTGACATAGTTTTTTAATCACTGAATGTCGAATAGTATAAACGTAAGGAAATTCTAACAGTGTTTAAGTACTCTTCTTTTTCTCAGATGAAAATTTACAGTTTAGTATTTAAGATTAAATGTGAGACCGTTAAAAATAGATCATTGCTCTCTGAGTGACAAGAACTAATTAATTTCAAGGGGATCTAAAGAGGAACAGATTGGTATACATATGTTGAGATCGTCCGCCTAGCTAACAAAAGTGCTTTTTGTGGAACATAGGTGATCATGGAGAAAGGAGACAAGGGGAAAAAAGGAAAGAATGACTTATTGCGGTACACTACCTTTAGTTATTAGCTGTCGGTTTTAACGCCGGTAAACTTATAAATAGTGATTATAAAAGAGAGTTGAAAACAGAAGTATAGTGTAGAAATATGATCATATACTAAATAAAGCGCCCAACCAATTTTAAAAGTCAATTAGTCAGCAACAACGGATATCTCACCTACTCCATCAATGATGCAAGTCGGCAAAAGCTAGTCGAGCCTTCTGTATCCGTGCTTAGATTTCGTCACACACCAGACCACAAGGGTTGATGAGACTCCCTATTATTAGTTCGGGTGTTGATGCAACCTAATCCTGAAGTAACATTTTACATTTCGAGGGGGAGAACCTCATCCTGAACATGCTTGCATTGTTGCTTACGGTGGTCAGAAGACTATGTATTTTGTCAGCGTCTTCACCAAATAGAACTATGTTATCGGAATATTCTAAGTCAACAAGTAAATCACCCGGTAAAAGTTCAACTCTTGGGAATTTAGATGAGGAAAGCGTCATCTCTAATAGCACGTCTGCGATAAAGTTAAACAAGAACGGAGAGAGCGGACAGCCCTGACGAAGTTGTGTCGCACAGACTTGTTTGCCTAGTATACATATATATATATACAACTATACTAAGTGTAAATGAGGAGAGGGTGTTGTTGGCAGAGGGGACTCGAACCTAGGACCTTCGGTTTCGTACACGAATATCCAACCTCTAAATCATTAAATGTATGTGATTTATTATTAATAATTAAAACAAACCTGTTTATAATTTTTACAATCTCCATTACATGTATTCGTTTTAAAATCATAATTTTTATGTTCTTCTAACCAATCCTTCATTGCCCTATAAAATGTAATAGAGTTAAATCATATTGCATAATTATAAATCTACCCTTCAGTTGTTGGATAATCGCCTAGATTTTGTCCAATTGATTCAAAATCACCAATAATAAAATCATTTGGATCATTTGAATCATATTGACATCGTTTAACTTGTTGTTTGGCTTTGTCAGCTAGAAGTTTATTCCATTTCTTTAGAATAATAGATCATAAAAACTGTATAGAATACAATGTATTTAATAAGATAATAATGAGAAAATCGAATGGAAATAGGTAAAGGGGCTTATTACTTATGGATCATTTTACAGAACGTTTTACTTATTCTATAAATAAGAATATGATGTAATCAGTTCGACTAAATTGTGGTTGGATAGTAGGGGTGGCCTATGTGTGTATGCCATTAATTTTATTATAATCCGATTAAATTAATGCTATCCATCTTTCTTTTTCTTCTGATGGTTGACTAGATTATGAAGACCTCGATATCTGACGGGAAGCAAGAAATACAATGGACAGGTTGAATGCAACTAGACGTTTTGCACTTTGCAGATAACCTGACCCTTCTATCCCATACACACGAACAAATGCAGGTCAAAATAAACAGTGTAGCAGGAACCTCTGCATCAGTAGACCTAAACATATACAAAGGAAAAAGCAACATCCTCAAATATAACACGGAGAATATCAACACAATCACACTCGATGGAGAAACTTTGGAAGCGGTGGAAACGTTCACGTATCTGGATAGTATCATTAATGAACGTGGAGGATCTGATGCAGATGTGAAGGCACGGATTGGTGAAGTATTCCTACAAATGAACAACATATACAACTAAAAAAAACTCTCTGTTTCAACCAATATCAATGTCACAAGCTCCGTTACGAATGTCAAATCATTTCTACTGTACGGAGCTGAAATGTGGAGAACTATCACTATGATCATCAAGAAAAAACAAGATACTCAATATCCGTTGGCCGGATACCATCACTAACAACCTACCATGAGAGAGGACAAATCAACTTCCAGTTGAAGAGGAAATTAGAAAAAGATTATGGAAATGGATAGGACATACATCGTGGAGATCACCAAACTGTATCAGGAAGTAAGCGCTAACTTGGGATCGTGTAGGAAAAGGGAAAAGAGGAATGCCGAATAACACACTACATCAGGAATTGAAACAGACATGAAAAGGATGAATAGGAAGTAAATCATGTCTGTAGTTTTTGATTTTATTCAACAGTTCATGTTCATGAAATGATTAAGTACTTACATGAAACAGAAAGCTCTATTTACAGATCGATCAATATCGACTTACCATTTTTGCTAGTTTTACAGCTGGAGGTTGACCAGGTATCTTACAATTTTTTACATCTTTACGAACTTTTTTATGAAATCGGTAGATTTCACGTAGTTCTCCGGATAACTTTGTTTCCACATATAGAAATGTGAATAATAATAGTAAATAGCTAATTAGACTAATCTTAAACATATTTGATGAGAAGAATGCATAATTAGCATATTTATACAATATATATATATGACAATGACAGGTTATATATACGGGCATAGTTCGATTTCTGTATAATCATTATCAATGATTAAATGTTACTGATTATGAGTTGAAAGTGAAAGATTGTTTACTTGTCAATTCGGGCTTAATTTCCAGGAAGTAGTTGAAGAACTTACTTACTTACTTACACCTGTTACTCCTAATGGAGCATAGGCCGCCGACCAGCATTCTCCAACCCACTCTGTCCTGGACCTTCCTTTTTAATTCCATCCAATTTCATTAACTACTATGGAAAAAAAGGATATTTTATAATAATGGATTGATCACTGTATAATAACGGTTAAATGCAACAACCAATCATTCTTATTGTCTATTGCTTATCTATGACAATAGAATAAGTTTGGTTTTGGTAAGGAAGTTGGAGGAAAACTGTGTTTCCTAAACATACTACTTCTTTTACTGGAAACACATAACAAATATCGGTAATTGTTAGAATGTTAGGTTTGTGGAGATTGTGGTAAGCATTGGATGACTGTTTCATCCGAGTATGGAACTTCTCAACAGTGCGTGTCCACGATCCTGCACTCAAAAATTCGAATTTGGGGCCTTTGGTCTCGCGTGCAAACGTCTGACCTCTAGAACAATGAGCCAACATACAACGGTGTTAATTCCCACTAGTCACTGGCTTCAAGACGGATTTCCTCGAATTCTAATGAGAAGCCGTGACCAGTGGATTCTGATCTCTGTCGGATAGAGACAGGTATCTACCACGGACAATGGATGAAGGGTTACGCAATATTATGGATTGATTGAAGTTGAACATTTGTACCGTTAGACGTCGGCTCAGTGGTCTACGGGTTAAGCATTCACCCGCGAGACCGATAGTCTCGAGTTCGAGACCTGCATGCGGGATTGTGGATGCACACAGATAAGTAGTTCCATAATGGAATGAAACTGCCGTCAAGTGTCTCCAGGCTTCTAATGGTGATCTAGCATAGATCGACTCATAGATTCAACTATTAAAATATCATTAACATGTATTTTATGATTTGCAATCAGTTCATTCATTCTTACTGAAAAATAACAGATTAACTTAGGACAAGTGCCTAAGATTTAGTGAGATGACAAAGTGACAACTAACTGAATTGTAATAAAATCCAAGATCTATTATTTTATTGATAATATCATAATACCCAACGCATCTTATTAGTTCACCATGTGAAGGGACAAGGGTATAATTAAACATGACATGTGAGAGTTAATTATTCCGATCAAAGCTATTATCCCAACGTTATTTTATTGAATTGCATTGTTAATAGTTTTATAACTAGGTAGCGTCAACTAAATGGCTGATAAGTCGACTAAGTTCATCAGTACATTATACACTTAACAGTTGAATTCATGAGTTACTTAAAACTAGAACAGCATGGAAAAAATACGACCGTTTCGTCCCAATATGGGGCTCCTCAGCAGTGCACATCCATGATCCCACCCTGCAAGATTCGAACCCAGAACCTATCGCTCTCGCTTGTGAATACTTAATTTCTAGACCAACTGAGCGGATATCCAGAGGTGTTAATGTCTAACTTCAACGAACCCATCAAATCGAGCGACACATCTACCATAGTCTTCAGTGAGTTACTACCTCACAACAGACGCAGTTGAACTCCATCATTCACGGCTTTTCACTAGAACTCTAAGAAATATCTCATGAATTCAGTCATTAGTGAGAATATGATAATTATTATTAAAAGAGGGTTTTGTGGAGATTTTTAATGTTGGCGAGTCTCATACTAAAATGAAATAGCTGTCTAGTACTCACACTTGATTGATCACTGGGTGGTGACCAATGTCATGCGTGTCTAGTCCTTTTAGTGCAGATCGAATTCTATCGACCATGATGCAATGTGGCCACCAGCCTAGATGATTCGACACTGCGTGCACTATTGTGAGATTAGATGGTGGTTGAAGGTAGTCGACAGAAAACCTTGGACCCGGGTTTCGTGCTACTTGGCACTCGTCCGCAAAGCGTACCTGTAATCCTGAGGGAAATAGTGCTCCCTGACGGATTTGATCCTGTGTCACCCAACTTCACAGTCAGAGACGTTACCACTGAGCTATCCGAGATCGAATCCGTCAGGGAGCACCATCTCCCTCAAGATAACAAGTACACCTTGCAGACGAGTGCCAAGTAGCACGAAACCCGGGTCCAGGGTTTCCTGTCGACTACCTCCAACCACTATCTAAGCCATCTAGTACTTCCATGATCGCGGTAGTGATTTACCTTTAATTGACTCATGATCTCAACGATTTAAATGACTTATAATATCCATAAGAACCCCTTTTATTAATTATCCAATAATGAGGATATTCTATAATTTATTACATAATCATATATATATATATATATAGAGAGAGAGAGAGGGAGATTTAATGTTGGATTAATGACATGTTGTTACTAATTGAAAAACAATCAAAAAACCACACAAAAAACGTGTCAAAAATTATTGATTTTTCAATAAATAAAAAAAAATTTTTTTTGTATAAATTTTTCGTTTTTTTTATTCAATGATTATTTGATATTCAATTCAATGATTCAATTGACTTATAAAATTTGTTTATTATTCTTATTCAATATCTTAATGATAAATACAGAGAAATCATCAAAGGAGATGATTTTTAAATTTCATAATAAGGTACGAAAAGATGTACTGAAAGGTGTTTTATCGGATCAACCTAAAGCGAGAAAGATGCCTAAACTTGTAAGTTATTGTTTGAATGCTTACTTAGTTACTTACTTAGTTACTAATGCCTATTACCCCCTAATGGGGGAGTATAGGTTACTTATCAGCATTTTTCATTCTTACAATTAACATAAAAAGGAAATTTGATTATAGTTGGAAGATTTTTGGAAATTGGTTCAAATAGAAGTTGGATGTTATTTGATGGATCAATGGATAATAGAGTGAATTGGGCAGTTGGACTGGCATCTAATGGTGTTAATTGTGGCTAGTGACTAAATTCAAGATGGATTTTCGGAATCTTGGTGAGAAGCTGTCGCCAGTGGATTCTGATCGGTGTCAGATAGAGATAGTTATCTATCTTGGACAATAGATGAAGGGTTGCGCAACATTATGGATTGATTGAAGTTGAACATTTGGACTGTTGAATGTCCGCTCAGTGTTCTATTAGTCTCTCTTGCGAATGCTTAATATAGAGATCACTGAGTCAACATTCAATTGTGGAAATGTTCAACTTCAATCAAACCATAATGTTGCGCAACCCTTCATCTATTGTCCGTGGTAGATACCTCTCTGTATCGGACACGGATTAGAATCCACTGGCGACGGCTTCTCATTAGCATTCGAGGAAATCCATCTTGAAGCCAGTGACTGGTGGGAATTAACACCGTTGTATGTTGGCTCATTGTTCTAGAGGTCAGACATTTACGCGCGAGACCGAAGGCCCAAAGTTCGGTATAAGCCCTCTTATATATGTGTGTGTTGATGATTTCACTTGAGATTGTTCTCAGAACATTAAGCTTTTGTAAAGAAAGAGTTTTTTTGAAACGACTATGTTTATTTTTAAAGTCAATCAGTTCATGATATATTTTAACATTATCCAATCTTATTTATTGGAGTATCATCTCACCTTATACAAATGACTGAAAGTTCTTAGATCGATTCGTGTTTGCAGGATCGTTGATAAGTGCCGTTGAGGAGTTCCATACAAGGATAAAACGACAGTTTTCTGATATTATTCCATTAATAATTTTAATCAAACTGTCAATAAGTTTGAATTCTATAATTAGTAATTACTCTTCACTAAGACTTCATGGATTCATTCTGAAAGGATTACAATAGTTTAATCAACATTTACTCATCTTTATTAGTCACAATATTTAATGAAGTGAAGTTTTATAGTATTTTTCTAGTAGTTGTCGGGGATACTGTCCGGGTACGTAGACCGAAGGTGATTTTGTTGGGGAAACACACTCGGAGCCTTCTACATAAAGGTCTAATCCACAATGCACTGGAGCAACTTAAGGAGATGCAGTCCCATGGTAACCGGTGACTAACGATTGGTTCATACACTTTTTTTTCTCTCAGAATCCTGGAACCATGTACACCATCAGTTTGGGGTCACGATTTTCCAACACCCCTAGATGGACTCTCTATGTCCGCCGACCCGGTTAAAGCGCCGGACATTTGCTTTTTGTTCTCTCAGTTTTGTAAACAACAATAATGCCACGAGAAGGCAGTGAATAGGACTTCCCTGACGGTGGTTGTATGCACGTAGTCACTTGAGAGCATTTCGAGAGAGAAAGCGGCCATACCACAGCATTTGGGGGCTTTTGATTAAATAGCAAAACGTCTTGAACGTAATGTTAAACATTCATGATTTGCACCAATCAGATACTCTTTAAGTTGATAATTGGTGAGATTTTTTATTATGTACTAACAGGACCTCAATGACGCTATAACGTCAAAGGCCTTTAGATAAATGTTTACAGATGTGAACTGTTAAATTTAAATGTATCAAGTTCACTAAAAAACTTCAATTTCAATTGTATTTCAGATCTTGATATAAAGTCCCAAACCACAGATGCTTGGTAGCTTACTAAACATTCTGTGTCAAATGAATACGTGGATTGAGCTACTATATTTGTTAGTTATGAATTTAGCTAAATAAAAGAATAATTCCCTTTCGCTTAAATGTTAAGCATCTTGAGTCAGTGTGATCCTTGAAACTTGTCTATATTTAGCTGCTAATCGAACGAATTTGTGTTTCGTATATTATTTGCTTCTGAAACACGATAAATGTGATTGTACATTGATTGGTGATTATCTAGACGTTTCTAACCCGTGCTTTGATCACTATGTTAGATCACTTTTCTTACTCATGAAGATCAGTCTTTTGTGATTTCTCTAAGTTCTTAGAGTACAGAATTGTCTTTAGAACTGGCACTGGAACGATGTGAAGACTAAAGATAATGAAACAAGCCATATGAAAAATCAAACTTTTGAGAACTTATAATGATACTTAAAACAAAGGAAATGAAGTAAAGAATAATGTACTATGATATGTAGGAAGCGCTTTGAATCAGACTATTTAGATTTAACCCGCCTTTGTAAAATGATATTTTTATAACTTTAGTTCATGTATTTATTAGACAGATTACATTTTGATTCGTTTAAGGGATTACTGTAACGACACATGATGTCCACGGTTTGATACTGATAAACACTTTTCTATTAACGATCCCGGTTACTAGAGAAGAAAGCGAAAGCCAGAAAGCAAGTTTACTAGGCTAAAATTGAATCATATCTGTGAAAGATTAATATTATCAGTGGTTTGTATTTTATTTCTTGAATCTAGAAACTATTGAGACTAGATGGTGGTTGGAGATAGTCGACAGGAAACCCTGGACACGGATTTCGTGCTACTTGCCACTCGTCAGCAAGGTGTACTTGTAATCTTGAGGGAACTGGTGCTCCCTGACGGATTCGATCTCGTGTCACTCAGCTTCACAGTCAGAGACGTTACTGGTGGCCACATTGCAGCATGATAGATAGCATTCGATCTGCACTAAATAAGGACTTGACACACATGACATTGATCACCACCCAGTGATCAATCAATTGTAATATAGAAACTATGTTTGACCAATCACGAGCAAGTATCGTTCGCTGGTTTCTGATTGATCCATTATAACAATGATTACATTAAATTACATAATTACTGTATTACATATCTAGTTGAAATAACTTTGTGGGACTCCTCAGCAGTGCTCATCCACGACCTCGCCCCCTGTGAGGTTTCGCGCGCGAGCACTTAACCACTAGACCACTGAACTGGCCGGCATCCAACGGTGTTAATGTATAACTTCAACTAATCCACGAAATTGAACGACACATCCACCATTGTCTTCAGTGAGTTATTATCTCACAACAGACCTAGTTGAACTCCACTGGTCACTACTTCTCACTAGAACTCCAGGATATACCACATGAAGCCAGTCACTAGTGAGCATATGTTGATTAATATCAGATGGGGTCTTTTGTGGATATTATAGTAATTTCAATGGTTTAGATCATGAGTCAGTTGAAGCTAACTTTGTTTAAAATATTAATATTATTTACTTGAATTTTAAGAAATGGAATGAACTTTTAGCTGAAAAAGCTAAAGATCATGTTAAAAAATGTATATTGGATAGTGGAAATCTTGGAGATTTATACGTTGGTAAATTTGATTCTGTTGGACAAACTGTAGCAGAACATACTACAATACAAAAGTAAATTGTGTACAAATATTAACATTTTATAAGATATCTAGAACTGTTTTTCATATTTCAGTTTTATTTTTGATGTTTATGTTTGTTAATATTTGATCGTCGCTGATTACTGTGCCGGAAAATAATGCTGATCACTTATATTCGGAACGAGGGACCTCGGCAATTCCCACGATATGAAAGTAAGAACACAAGACTAGTAAAAGTGAAGATTTATCAGCCCCAAACACTATGACGACGACGACGACGACGACGACGAATCCCAATAGTCTAAAATACACTGGTTTATATATTGATTTTACACCCATTTTGATTCATAATTAGGATTAAATCACATACTCAGTTATAACAAATCACTTACTGAGCATAGTTCATGTCAACGGAATACAAGAATATTGTATATTATACAGAAGAAAATATCATACTGGGAAAACAAATCAAATACTACACTGAATGATCCTCACGTTGAATCAAAACGGATGTAATATTGAACCGAAACTCATAATGAGCAATTCAATCGAAAATTGACTTTCCATTCCATCATATGAATGTTAAAGTTAAGGGTAGGGGATTGAAGGCTTGTGATGATAAAACTTGACTATAGTCACTCCTTATGAAGTAGTCCAGTTGCAATCATCACACCTTGGGTTTAAACCCACTTAAATTAACTCAAATAGTATTAATTAGCTTGGATATTTATGATGAGTTTTGGTCAAACATTTCTTACAGATAATAGTTGAATTCATGAGTCAATTGGAGTTAGACCACCATGGAAAACCTAGGAGGCACTGAACGGCTGTTTTGTCCTAGCGTGAGACTCCTCAGCAGTAGGCATCCATGATCCTGCCCCCAGAGAGATTCGAACCCAGGACCTACCAGCCTCGCGCGCGAGGTGGGACCATAGATGAGCAATTCTGAGGAGTCCCATACCAAGACGAAATGGCTGTTCAGTACTTCTAGGTGTTACATGATGGTCTAGCTTCAATTGACTCATGAATCCAACCATTAAATTATTATAATATCCACAAAAACCCTTCTCTGACTTCTTATATTATTGATTTTTTTAAATTTCAGTATACTGGATACTTGGTTGGAAGAAAAAAATGATTATAATTTCGAGAAGAATACATGTGAAGAAGAATGTGGAAATTATAAACAAGTATGTTGTTTCAGTTTAGGGTTTTGTGAAGATTGTAAAGTTTTCACAGTTTTCATTACGAACTAATATTGACTGGGTTACCACTGAGAACAAGGAAGCACTGGATAGTTGTTTTGTTTTCTAATACGATACTCCTTATTAGGGTACATCTACGACTTCAACACAAGGGGTCGAACCCAGGAAGTTTGGTCTGACACATGAACTCTTAACCTCTAAATAAAGGAGGTTAATGAATAATAGATACTTGACTAAGACAACTGTCAGAATTAATTCATGATTTAAACAGTGGAGTATATTTTGGATTCTCACAAATCATGCAGATTTAATAGTTCGAGAAAATTATTAGTAATGGGTCTTATTTATTTAAGACTCGAATTTCGCGCGCGTATATTGTGTGTGTGTGTGTTGCAATTCAAAGCCGAGTTCTGTGATCAATAAACCATTGTGTCAACTATAAGCAAAGATGGACAGTGGCTAGCAGTGGAATTCAGGACGTGCGTTTCGTCCTTTTTGAGATCGTGTTCTGATTTGGGGACTTTTCGAGTAAAGTAGTGTCCAAGGATACTAAGCAATAAGAGTAGTTGGGTCGTAGTAAGAGAAATTATAACACAAGTATAGTGACCAATTTGTTTAACTAACACTGTATGTCATAATTTGCACATGAAATTTAAAGTCGATATATTTAGGGTTTTCATCAAGATTCTAGCTATTGAAAAACTCAAGAAGTACTACTTCAATGGTTCCTCTATTCTTTTCCTTCTCTGTCCTTTTATATAGATAAGAGGCGATAACCATATAAGGTAAAGATATATCATACTAATAGCCTTAAATGACCAATCAGATTACACATGAAGGACTTTAAATATAAAAGCGAATTTGAAACATCATTGAGTATAGCTTGTTGCTGGAAGTAATATTTTTGGCTAGATTTCGTATTTTTTATGATTTGGATAATGATATTATTGTCGTCTGCTTACAGAACTTCAGATGTAAATGTGAAAATGAAGTGCAATAGTCTGTTTTAGGGTTAAGATTAGGTTGGTAGAGTTAGTCATTTTTATACTAAAACCATCAAAGTTAACATCCTGACTCTAAACCATAACTTCCAAGCTCTAATACCATAAACATAACATTCTAGTCAGCCTAACAGCAGTTGTATTAAAGAATACCATGTTTTCAAGTTCAGTTTCCCAGTCTCTGATTCCTTTACTTCAATGTTACCTTTAGGATTTTCTCTAGACTATCAATATAGTATAATTTTACCTCATTAAAATTCATACATCATATATATTCGGATATAAACAAAAAGGTTGTCATTCGATCATAGCTCATGGATGAAGTTGAATGGTAGATGATAATCACTTTTCAAGCATAGATGGATAGTGGAATTCAGGACACGCGTTTCGTTCTATTTGCGACTCATCAAGCGGATGTACCTGAATTACAGAGTGCTTGAAAAGCATGTGACTTAAGGCTGTATCGTCGTAATCTGGACAGGATGCTCATATGACGACAAGAAACTGATCAATTACAGTCCTAAATAACAATGGAAAGATGCAAGTAAAACAACACCAAGTGAATGTAACTAATCACTGTTTATAACTTTGTATACATGCTTTTTGAACACTCATAAGTTGGTTTCGTCATTAATTTGTGCTGAGAACAAAAAAATACAGAAGTATATACACCGGTTGTTATTATTATTATTGAAGTGAACGAGAACACCGATAAGGACAACCAAATGTATTCGAACACAGAATTACAGAATCTGAGAACCATACAATAAATACTTCATTTTCAAAATGTCAATTAATCGTCCCAGACTACATTGTTCTTTCGTCTGCACATCAACCACTCTCTGTTCTCGTTCTCTTCTCTTTGATCTTTTTAACCTTCTGTCACCAGGCATTTCACTTTCGATCAATGATACATACTACTTATATCGGTCTACATCAGTAGGATACACTATATTAGTCTTAATAAACTTGGAAACAGTTATTTTCAATACAATTTACTTAATATGCTGAAAGGCAAGTTTTTTATTTTCTCAAATATCTATGTAGATAGTATGGGCAAACACTACAGACATTGGCTGTGCTTCAAATAAATGTGGTAACAGGTATATGGTTGTATGTAATTACGCTCCAGGGTAAGTTATGATAGAAAAACTTAACTCTTGATTTTATATTCTTATTCTCAATAGTATGAAATGAGTCGAACTCTAATTGGTACAGAAAAACATATTGTTTGTTGATATGGGGTTGTTTCACTGTGTGTGTGTGTGGTCTAGTTTTCTTAAACACATTTTAATGTATACAACTGGATAAGAGACGGGTGGAAGATAGAGATGCCTTTTACACCTATAATCAGGTTGACACAACTTTTGAATATATTTGAATCACTAAAACTGAGTCAAACTCTCCAGGGATAAATCAATAATTTACTCCATGCAACAATCAAGTTTATTAATGTTGTCAGAATAAAATATCACAATCTTATAAAGTAATCCAGTTCTATAGCATGATTTTCATTCAATGAATAACCATTCTATTTAATTTACTGTTAGATCTTTGATCCATTTACGAACTATTATGTAGGAGAGAATGGTCTCAATCTGCCTCCAAATGCCCTGGTACGGTCAAGAATGGGGAAAGGCCGCTCTTTTTCTCTCTCTCGAAATGCTCTCACATGGCCATGTGCATACAACTACTGACAGACAAGTCATACTACCCTCTCGCGCCACGAGTGTTGTTTACGAAATAGAGTGGACGGAAAGCGAATGTCCGGCGCTTCAACCAACGGCGCACATGGCCTCGAGGATCCTGAAGGAACAAATGGCATGTGAACCTATTATTAATCACCGGTTAACATCAGACTGTATCTCCTTACGTCGCTCCACTGCCTTGTAGGTTAGTCCTTTAGGTCAGAGGCTCTGGGTGTGGTCCCCTAAGAATACCATATGTTTCGGTTTTTGCATCCGAGCAGTATCCGAGCCGTCACACAAATCGAATGATTTATTTGGCGCATAACTGTTTGGCGCCTCCTTGTACGAGTGTTTAAGTGTTTAAATAAATAAATAAAATCTAGTCTAAAGCGTACACAAGATGATTTACTAAGTCCATAGATGGGGCTTGCAAATGTATGAGTTAGATTGTGATTGAACAACCTTGAGTGTAAAGAGAGAAAAAACTATTCTATCACTGATCTTTGACCTGAGAAGTAAGCAAGGGGAAAAAAGAGAAGAAAAATTAGCTGGAACGTTACTTAGTTAATACTTATAAATGATATTCACTGGTTCAGATTAACTGCAAAAGGCACACCGGCAAGACTATAATTTATGGACGAACCAATCAGGTATAAGATTATAGGTTACGGATTTTGGCGCGAAATTCACTCAACCATTCGGTTAAATAGAGTTTTGACATTATAGCTGAAGTTAGTTCGTAAGTCATCAAGTAGTGGGCAAATCATTTTATCAAAATAGAGCAGATATCTGTGGTAACCAAATGACTTGTGAACCTTGGGCCGACTACCGTGATGATGTTATCTTTCAATATTATATGTGTTGGAGGAAAACGTCTCCTAGTATAGGATTTTTTTCTCCATCTAGATTGAGACTAAGGTAAATTATGACATCTGTTGTGAACTGGATAATAAAAAAGCGCTAGTAACATAGGCTGCAGTTCTGTACCACAATATATACGGATGGTTGGAGAGCTTACAGATGCCTACATAGACTTGATTATGTGCATCTTCTCGTTATTCACAAGCGGCATTTTATGGGCTCAACAACCGGAGTGCACACAAACAATATTGAAGCTACGTGGTCGAGGCTAAAAGAGATTTGGCGACCTTATCATGGCTCCAGAAGGCGTGAAAGATTTCCTTTACCGTATGCCTTACGATTTTATAACCTCTGAACCTCTTTCTAACCTTGAAAAGTTTTTGAACCATGCAATTCTTACGTTTTATATGATATATTATTACTCCATAATACCTGGTTCCTGATTGACTGATATTTCTCAAGGTCACCTAAGATTCGTTTAAAGGTCGTTCATAAATTATATTCGCGCCAACCATTTTAGAGTAGATTCTCTTCATTGAAATTATCATTATAAGTGAATATCCAAAGAATTTTGAGTTGTTTTCCTTTTGAACAATTAAAAACTATTTAATTGAAGTTATACATTTACATTTTATCAATTCTTCATCCATGTTTTTCTGTATTCCTTAGGGCTGATGATGAAAGGCCATATGAAAAGGATTCATAAGATAGTAAACGAAGTCAAAAAATGAAGTGCTAAATATGAGTAAATAGAATTTTTCATGATTTCAAATAACTTATTTTGAATAAAAAAAAGAAAACCATATTCGAGAGAGAAGATATATATACCTATAGTGGTTTTATTCTTGTCATCCTTCTCGATGATCCGAATATGTTATAGTTTATATTTGTTCAAATTTAGGTTGACAACTTAGGGGTTTTAATTTTAAAAAATATCCCTTGTAGATTTTGTGATAAATTTATATTTTGGAATGTATTTAGTTCTCTGAACATCTGATTTGAGTTTCCAGTTGGTTAACACAGTAATAACGATTGTGAAGTAATAAGATGTTTTCAGTAGTTACTTATGAAAAATTACAAATTGTCTTACAGTACATAGCTGATAGTATACTGCATTAACTTACTTCCAGCCTGAAATCCCACATTTACTTCTCTCCAACTAATTGCCACTACGGAATAATGACACTGGTCCGATCGTATGTCCTTGCCTCTCAGATATCCCTTAACAAGAGGGTTTTTGGCTAAGTTTGTCCTCAGTGATTTCATGCCCACTAAACATATCGCGGCCGGTAATTCTAGTCATTTTTTCCATCCATTTAGTTGGTGGCTACATCAACCCAAAGTGAAACTGTCATTGAAAATTTCGTTTCAAATATTAGGGTTTATGGTTTCTGTTTTTCATTTGTGACATCTTATTGTGATATTCTGAATACGTTTGTAGCAGACAATGAAAGATCGCTGAGGTATAGCTTTCTGTTCCCATATATCAGTGGTGACAACCAACAGTTTTGTTTAAACCGTGGCGAAATAACCTTTGGAATTCCAAACGTGACATCTTTGTTGCTAGTCACCGTAAACCTGATGATTTTTTCGGCTCTCTTCTTTATGCTATCGTATTGTTTTAGGTTTTTTGGTATCATCTAGTGTTGACGATCTGAATACCTTGCCGGACAAATCCTTGTGAATCCAACTATTAATTGTGGATTTTCGCCTTGCGTGTAAGTACATGCGTTTGTACGATGATTAGAATTATTCGAACTATTGTATTAACCGGGAATTTCCGAAGTGGTACAAATTAAGTTCAAATAGAACCAAGTTAGCACTAACAAATGTATTGTATTTAGAATTATAAATAAACCAGGAATTAAGTACAAATTAATCATTAATTCATACGAATATCACAGTTTTTCCTGAGCGGTAGGTTTTCTGAAACTAGAAGTTAAAGTGCTATCACGTAGTAGGTAGGTCGGTTGTAATATGAGAATTACAAAGTTAGGATGCGAACTAATGAGGGAAAGACAAGGGTGGAAATAGGTAAATAAACTGATCACACATACAGTACAAATAATAACACACACAGAGAGAGAGAAGTGGATAGAAATAGGACGATCATTGTAATAATAAATTGTGAATCGTTATAGTGATAATGATAAAAAAATTATCGAGCATTCTTCAGGCATAAATATTGTAGGAGATAAACTGTTGACCATGGACGAAAATGTGAATGCGTGATATTTGTACTAATTGATCAATCCTTTGTACTTGATTACTCACTCTTTACGAATTTCAAATATTATGCGTTCAGATGTGCTCATTTAGTTCTTTGTCTTAAGTTGGACTTTTATAAGAATTCTTAGTTAGCAAATGGATTTGACCACTTCTAATTAATATAAGTTGTCAAGCTTAATCTCGTACTTGTCACTTTGGTTAGAAAAGGATTACATATGCCACTAGTTCAAAATTGGAAAACGCATGACGCCTTTTTGAGTGTTCGCTCTTAGATATGCCATTTTTCGGAGGTCACTTTGTAAAATACAATGATTAGGTTTAAGAAGAATGGTTTTTAGCGACTTTATATACCTAGGATGCTGTATAAGATTATCAGATTACCTCTTGTCCGTCTACAGTAAACTCTTTGCTCATATGATTGCCCCAGTTCAGTCATTCACCTAGATGGTTATCTTTGCGTATGTTCTATGAGACTTATATCTCTTGAGGAGATAGAATATACTACATTCAAGTCTCAGGATGATGCTATGTGTATGTTATAAACAGTGATGAAACCGCTGTAGAGTGAAATTCACTCAGTCTGTCGTCATATGAAATGAAAATTTACAACTGTGTTGTCTAGATAAGCAATGTAGTTTGTACTGGTGTTCAAGTTCCATGTGGTTAATGGACTACGTTAGTAGAACTGTGGTCTAGTTCGTTATTAGTACTTCTATAACAATAGACTCGATCCTTAAATTGTAGATGAGTCATGATATGAAAACCTCATCCACAAGATCTCACATAAAATTCACACCATTATCTATTCTGACTCGTCGTACATAACAATCAGCAATATAATGTTTAGCATTCCTGAAGAACACATTTAGGCTGAAGATATATTTAGTAAGAATAAAAGAGATAAGTTGTGCAAGAACGATCACGTTCGCAAGGTAGAGCCATGCCATCTTATTTAGCGTATGTTCCCGCGTTCGCGATTGTTGACCTCTTAATGTTACGTGTTGAAAGTGAAACTTCTCAGTGATTATGCGTCCAACCTCGAGGACCGTGTGGTTAGGGACTAATACAACTACAAGTTCGCTCTCTGTGTACGTGTTGGAACAGAATTTTAGGAATGACATAAATTGTGACACATAGGTTCGAACGTCCATAACAAGATATTATGTCACGTTGGAATTTGGGTCATTTTTCCTTCCCTGTTTCCATGTAACACGCAGTCCTTTTGCAGCCAGAGTGAGCCATCCTAGAATATAAGGTGTTCTCTGATTTTGACTGCACACTCGTAGATAATGGCCAGAGAGAAAATTTTTTGGTAAGATCGTTTATGAAATCATAATGAAGAGCCCTAAGAATTTTCTTTGCGAAATTACGGATGTTGAGACACACGAGTTTTTGTGCTTTTTGTCTACCATGATAAGAAGCCTTTGTAAAATAGGACAATGAAGCCCATATTCAAAATCTTCGTTACGATGGCGTCAATTGCCTATGTAAATGCAAGAAATACTACATGAACTGTTACTTTCTGTTCGTAGTATGTTTCCTGGATTTCCTGTGCTGTGAGAACACTGAAAGCTCAATATTTACCTTTCTAGACCCATAGTGAACTTCATTCAAATCATTATTTCTCCATTCCCTCCTTCATCTGATTCTTAACCAGCCCTGAACATATTTGGGAACAATATAACTTTTTATTCTCAGCTTGGGCCTTTAATGTCATCTAGCTTGAGTATTAAAGGCATTGAGGATGCCACACGTATTTGTAATTTGACAACGCTTTACCCAGCAACACGTCGCATAATTGGATCGCG
The DNA here is from genome assembly GCF_000699445.3 of Schistosoma haematobium. Classification (NCBI taxonomy): domain Eukaryota; kingdom Metazoa; phylum Platyhelminthes; class Trematoda; order Strigeidida; family Schistosomatidae; genus Schistosoma; species Schistosoma haematobium. The sequence goes on from NC_067201.1 coordinate 21,815,241, forward strand.
CCCACCCAGTGAAATCAAAAGTCAGATGTGAGGAGGCTCGAACATATATTTGATAGGCCGCTGATATATTGAGAAGTGACTGATCTAAACTGCTTAGCTATAGCATGAGAAGTTGAGCACGGCATTCCCACCTGTGATCTGGCGCGAATGCGTGACCGAACGCCTTGAGCTAGGTGAGACCATTAAAACTAATATGGTCAGCATCAAATGTCGAGGAATAACAGAGCTATTGATTTTGGGGATTTATTTACCGCTACAATATAATAAAGTGCTTACACTCTTCTTCCGGTTGACTGGGTTTTGCCGAGTTCACAAACATGGTATATGCCAGTATCCAGCTGATTTTCACGTATTGTAGCGACCGAACAGCCAATATTCGGTTGGAACAACCGACTGACGAACCCAAAATTTATTCGATTAGACCAGACCAAGCTCCTCTGTATAGCTCACAACGCGTCTTTGAGATACTCGTATTATATTATATCAAAACACAAACTCTGTGCTCAATATAAACGGTTCCAATTAAGAAAACAGAACAAATTATATCAAAAATACAAAATACCTCAAACGGTACAGCCTGTGCTATACAGTCAGAAGTTTCTCTAACGCAAAGTAGCGCGCTGAGAATCAATACAAATATTCCCAATAAGATGGGATCAAATATCTATCTGCAGGGAGTGCAGCAATCCTCCCAAAAAGACAGTCAGAAGTTTAACAGTCACAAACTGAACCACGCCGTGACCTTGAGCTTAGTCAAACACGACCTTACTGTCAATGGTCCGGCAACATGCAATAGAAAATTAGGTAACAAAAATTAAGTATTTAATCAAAATCACATAATAAAGGCTCAAACGGAGAAGACTGAAGAACAAAAGACATGGTTAAACGAGATCGGAACAAAGGTTGGAATACACAAAAGGGAGAAGGAACAAATAAATGAAGATACTGTTCGACAAAGAAGCTGCAGAGGGATTTTCACTGTCCTCTTTCCGTTACACGTATCGTATCAAAAGTACTAAAGTAAATTTTGTTAAGTTCTGGTGACTTGCTTTGTCTCAAAAATTCCAATTCCCCTACTAGTCAGGTCCTCGATGCTTCTGAAGTGCGTGTTTACCAAGCACAAAGGACTAGTTGGGTTAGCATATGGAGGATGAGGTAGTTTGCAGAGGTTAAGTGCTGTTGTTTTATGCACAGCTAGATGAGATGATACCCACTAAGATACGTATCTAATCAGAGACATCGCGCGGCAACTTCAGATCTTGTTTCACCATTCTTCTAACTTTCGCCATATTTTGTCCGGTCATGTTTTATGCACTATTCTGAGGTTTGAATTTCAGCTGAGTTCGGAAACTTTACCAATCACGTTATTGAGGAGTAAAATGTATCTCTCCGTCCAGACTGGTGGACCATCCTCGATTTCGGGGATTAGAAGTTCATGAGGGTTCATGTAGCAAATAGAGCTTGAGAGACGAAAGTGGAACTGTCAGAAGGCAGTATTCAAAGAGGCAAGTAAATGAAGATTATACAAGAGTGTAGCATTGGGGATCCTAAGCATTAAAGCCTTTAAAACCGTCCGGGTGAGTAATTTCATGTAGTTACAGTAAATGTCTTGCGAGGCCTGTGTTTGTTAGAGATCGGATGGAGAGATGTCCCAGTTGCATTAGCTATGAGGGTAGTCGATGAACACATCTAAACTCACAATACAGTGTTTTAGTCTTTGTTTGGTCATGTTTGCAAAGTCTACTAATGTGGTTGTTTACCAGCGAAAGAAAACGCAACTAATTTTTCGAGTCTTCTTTATTACGTTAACTGACAGGTGAAAATTAGTAGTTTCTGGCGATTTCAAAGTACCAACTTTGAAAAGAAAGGGACTGATAAAAGAATTAATGAGATTAAAGCCGGAACTTGGTTGCTCATTGAAATAACAAATTGTAAACAAACGGAAAGAGACTAGTTGATTTTAGACTTTTATAGCACAAACCAAAAGATAAATATTGTGATAAATTGATCGGTTGAACTTGTGGCAGTTCATGTTACATTCCTGTCCAGTCCACTCTTACCTACTTAGCTCTGCCAATTAAATGTGTGTTTATAATCTTGTTTGGTATTTATTGACCTTCCCATGTGCGTTTGCTTCTTCGTAGCCCTGTTATTCATAATGTGATCTCTATGTGTTTGTTTAGTATGTGTCTGTCGTCTATGCTGTAGTTGGCTATCTGCTATTCACCTTAGGTAAAATCTGAGTCATATATTTCTCATTGAGTAGGCTTATACCGCCATGATACCTCGTGTTCATTTCCCCTTGTATGTAATATACATATCTGGAAAGTAATTTATGTGACTATAATGTATAGTCAACGTAATATACTCAAAGTTATCCAGGAAACATATACTATTAGTATTTTCATCGTTTCATCTTAATGAAGCCAATAATAGAGACTAAAAAACCGAAAATTCGAGCGAGTTGATCGTGTGAAACGTGTTTTGAAATGCTAGACTACAGTGATGTGATCTAAAAGATAAACACTTTCCAGATAACTGACCATTTTTCCTTAGCTGTATTTTACATTAAACAATGAACATAACATTTACAAGCCAGGTTATTACGCAAATAGTGGTCGTGTTCTGCTGTCAACATGGTAAATATTTGAATCAACACCATGGGAAAGGTTATGCCATCTTCGTTTAGTCAATAAGTACATTAAAACATGCAAAGTTTTTTCTCATATGATTGCTTTATGTTCTCACAGCCACTGTAATTTGTGATTGTCCAGCTGTAACCTTGTCGGCTAAAAATTTAGACAATGATATTTCAGTTCCGAAAGTTAGAGAATGGTCCAACAATCGAGGACATATTCAGTAATACCAAAGACTTTGGAACAGTAACCAACCTAGGTCTTCTCAGTTATTGAAGAGGCTGCCGCCGCATGATCGGTCATCAAAAGGCTATAAGAAAATTCTGATCAGACTTTTGATCTTAAGCCTGTGGTCATGGAGTGCTTTGGAAGGTAATAAAGCCATAAATTTGCCAATGGATAGTTGACAGAATTAAGACAACTCGCCGTGAGTTCATGGACCGATGTAATACAACAATATTGAATTTGATAATGTTTTTTATTTGCATCATGAATGTTGTCTTGTTCTTCGTTCTCCTCACATGTTTTTTCGTTTCCCAATCCACGCCCATCCCCTTTCCTTGGTCGCTCAGCCATACAGTGGACGTTTTGATGGGACAGATCGATTCACTTGAAAAGTCACTCACCCACGTAAATCTATCGGGAAAGTATGTGGCAAATGAGCCATATTTCTTCCAAATAGTAATTCTCAGTATTTTCGAGAAGTTGTTCGTAACGTGTATCCATATGCATTTTGTAAGAAGCCTCTTTATGTCGCTTTCGCTAGACTGGATAAATGTCAGTTGCTATATCCTGGTTCTAATCTAGGACTTGAATGTCATTGGAGTAAGCCGAGTCATAAGCGTTCCCTTGAAAGTTCTTCCATTAGAACGAACCACAGCCTCTTCTATAGGTTACTTTGAACGGTTGTAGATACACGTGTAAATCAAATATATACTTACCTCTATTTGGGACAACGAAGAACCTAATGGATGCAAGCCGCTCTTCCACCAGATAGCGTCTTGCTTCAAGGTATTTTACACAACCCTTTGTTTTATCTCTCATATACAAGTGACGTTTGTAAGCATCAAATAACCAAAATCTACCTATAATTGGTAATATTTTACATCTTTCACATCAAATATGTGTGACCATAGAACTTAGTAACGTGACAACTGGTCCTGGAGAACCTGTTTCGTCAAAAACCCTATTTAAAGATGAGAAAATCGAAAATCATTTCTAAACGCACGAAAAGCTTATTCGAATTAGGCTGCTAAAGCGAATAATTGCATATGTATTTTCCAGTTGACGGGTTAATTTCAAAAAGGGCAGTGAATTTTGTACTTGTTGTGATTATACTTGCTTTTGGTACTTATTGCACTAAAAAGCATTCTTGGTCTACTTTAACTAAGAGTTCTTTGGTTAAAGTTTGAAATTTTTTGCTACATTTTGTCCTGAGTATCTGTTTTTAGTCCTTGACTAACACTTGTGTTCACATTGTTATCATTTTTTGTTTTTAAACCTTTTAAACCGAATTACAATGGTTGGTAAGACTCACAAATGTGGGCAACCAAATTGTTTGTTCTCCGTTGAGGAGGGAATGCAGTGTGACGACTGTAAAAAGTGGTATCACAAAATGTGTACACGACTAAGTCCGACGGCTTACAAAAGATGCTCGAAGCCTAACTCGCATTGGCTTTGTATGTTCTGCTGTACGGATAAAAAGGTTCTAATACAGGAGGCTATGGGCCTATTGGCTTTGGCCTGCAAGAAAAACGATGGCGGAAGCACTGATAACAGGAGCACTGACGGTGAAGAATGTGTCAGTGTAGTAAGTGCTGCTACTGGACCCATTAAACACCTGACTGCGGTTGACGGGGACGTGAAATCTCCGTTGACATTAACGAGAAATGAAGTGTCGCTTGATATTGACATCGGCAGTCATACACCTCTAGTCGAAATAGAAGATCCGGATAAAACTGTCACCGTTCCACATAGTCCAGGTGTGGCTATTCTGAGTGGTGACAAATGGACTTCGGTAAGAAGGAAAAAAAATAAGAGGAAAAAGGATGTAGGCAAAACGCAGCTGGTCAGCAAGACATTGGAAGGAATGTTATCAGAAGAAAAATCCTCGCCGCGTGAAAAGATAGATCTCTCTGAGAGATCAGTCATTTTTCATAAGACAAGAGAATCTTCAGATACTGTACCAAAGGCAAGATTTGAACATGATCTCAATCATATTAAGACATCATTAAGTAAACTACTCCCAGATACAGTTTCAGGAGTTAGTATTTGTAAGCTTTATAGAATAGGAAAAAGGCGGATTCCGAAAGTCCTCAGAAAAACCGCCTCCTAAAGGTTACATTCAACACGGTGGAAGAAAGGAACCTGGTTCTAAGTAATTCACGTAAACTGATTGGATCCGGAATATATGTCCGTGAGGACCTCAGCCTAGCTGATCGTATTAAGAGAAGAGCTGCAGAAGCGGAAATAAACGAGCGTCGCCGAAACGGTGAAAGAAACCTCGTTCTTAAGGGTTTTCAGATTGTAAAAGTTCGGAGCAAAACGATCCCCAAGCCACTCTGGGTGGCAAGGGAAAGCTCTCCACAGACTTAAAAGTGTGCTACACAAATGCTCGCAGCCTACTAAATAAAATGGCGGAGCTGAAGTCAGTGGTGGATAAAGAAAAACCGGACGTTATCGCTGTCTCGGAAACTTGGTTAACGTCAGAAGTATTAGATAGTGAAATCCAATTGACTGGTTTCATAACCAGTAGGGCTGATAGATTAAACCGAAGGGGAGGCGGGGTTATTGTGTACACGAAAAGTACCCTAACCATAAGATTAGCTGAGACAGTAGCACATGTTTCAGGGACATGTGAACTGGTGAGATGTAAGTTGAAATGCCGAAGGCAAGATATTGAAGTAGTTGTAGTTTATCGCAGTCCAGAATGTGTAGCAGACGATTTTCTCCTTAGTAAACTTAAGTCCTGGTGTAACAACGGTAAAAGCCTTGTAGTGGGCGACTTTAATGCACCATATATAAACTGGGTTAACTTAGAAGTAGGGTCATCCATATCGTCGTTCGACTCCAAACTGTTAGAAACCTCGATTGGACTAGCATTATTCCAACACATTAGAGATCCCACAAGATACGACTTAGGAAACTCTTCTCTTTTAGATTTAGTCTTCACACACGGTGATGATGTTGGCCAAACGGCTTTTCTCCCACCACTTGGGAGAAGTGACCATGCAGTCATCTTATTCAAATTCATGGCTGAGATTGCTTGTCAAACAATTGCGCCGGCCCGTCCTAACATATGGAAGGCAGATATGCAGGCAATTAACTCCGCAGCATCGGCTGAGAACTGGGAAATTGACTCAAAGGCATCAGTACAAGAGGCATGGACTCTATTCAGGCAGTTATACAATCGGGTAACTCAACCATACATACCCTGGACTGTCCCAAAGAAAAAGAAGCACGGACATCCCTGGTTAGGGCGGGATGTTCGACGCTTACTAAGACAAAAGAAGAAATGCTGGGATGTTGCCATCCGCCTTGGCACAGCAGGTACGATGGAACACTACAGATCGATAAGAAACAAGTGTATAACTAAAATTCGGGAAGCTCAAAGAAAATATGAAATGCAGCTGGCAGAATCTGCACTCAAGCAGCCCAAGAGGATATTCTCGTACATAAACTACAGAACAAGGATTCATCATTGGATTCCCAACCTAATTAAAGTAGGAAGTGGATCTGAAATGATAGAGGAAGATCAGGAAAAAGCTGAGGTTATGGCTGACTACTTTGGGGCAGTTTTCACTCAGGAACCTCCCCTAGAGAAAGAACCAGACCCAATTACAGAGTCAACAAACCAGCTGCTCACCGTGGACTTCGACCAAAACGATGTGCTTAAGGCTCTTAGCACCCTAAACATGGAGAAGTCAACAGGACCAGATGAACTACACCCTAAAATCTTGAGACATATTGCCGAATATATCGCAGCCCCACTGACTGTGATATTCAAAATGTCACTTGACCAAGGTGTGTTACCTATGGACTGGAAGGACGCAATCGTCACTCCCATACATAAAACAGGTCTACGACAAGTTCCATCAAATTACAGACCCGTACGCCTCACCAGTGTTGTAATTAAAATACTGGAAAGAATAATCAAACGGACCATAACAGCATTTATGGAAACCAATAACTTGCTGAACATGGCACAACATGGTTTTAGAAAGGGTCTATCCTGTACAACGAACCTCCTTATAGCTAGGGAGCTCTGGATTAATGCTCTAGACAACGGAAACTCAGTGGATGTTGTCTACATAGACTTCAGTAAGGCTTTTGACAAGGTGCCAACTAATAGACTGCTATTGAAGTTGGCAAACCTTGGTATTGCCGGACCTCTTTTAAAATGGATTAAGGATTTCCTAGTAGGTCGTAGGCAAAAGGTAAGAATAAATTCCAAGTGCTCCATCTGGAGACCAGTACTTAGTGGAGTAGACCAAGGTTCCGTCCTAGGTCCTTTACTTTTTATAATGTACGTTAATGATCTTACAAGTATAGTACAGTCTCCAACGTTATTATACGCTGACGATGTAAAAATTTGGCGAGTAATAACTGGAGACAAAGACGCATTTACTCTTCAGGCGGACTTAAGTAATATGATAAACTGGTCTAAAGAGTGGCTAATGCCTATCAACTCGGAAAAGTGTGTCTACATGCACTTGGGGGATTCAAAGGTTAATACGTACAACATAGGGGATGTGTCATTACCCGTAGTCCGGTCTCATAAGGACCTAGGGGTGACAGTGAGCAATGATCTTAAGACGACGGCCCATTGCCGGGAGGTCGCAGTTAAGGGGTTTCGAACCCTCTGGGCTTTAAAAAGGACATTCACTAAGCTTGATACTACCATGTTCACCACATTATACACATCCTTAGTGAGAACTAAGTTAGAGAACTGTGTTCAGGCTGCAAGCCCCTGTTTAAAAGGTGACTCAAACATACTAGAAAAGGTACAGAGGGCAGCTACGCGTGCAATTCCGGAACTCCGGGGTTTATCATATAAAGAGCGGCTTGAAAAACTGAACCTCTTTACTCTGTCCTATCGCAGACTAAGGGGAGATCTAATATTGATGTACAGAATACTGAGAAATGATTTCGGACCTAACTTATTCTCTCTCTTTCTTCCCACTAGATCGGGACACCTCAGAGGACATAGCAGGCGAGTAGAAAAGCCAAGGACGAACAAAATACCCGTGGCATACAGGTTTTCACACCGAGCCATCAATACTTGGAACCTGCTGCCTGGAGCAGTGGTGTCCGCACCTTCAATTGACTCTTTCAGGAGAAAACTGGACACTCACAAAAGCATACTAGAAAAGGAATAACATAGGCCGTAGGCCTTCTGTCCTTACTACACAAATCTGAATCTTATGGTACTAAATGTTGTAATTGACGGAGGTTGAACTTTGGATATGGTGGGCTTTTGATTTAGGTAGTGTTTTAAAATTTTTTGGGAGTTTTCAACGTTTATCTGGACACTAAGGGATTTGACTGAATTCAATCTATTAAGAGGTAGTCGTCTACTTTTCAACTTAATTTACTCTAATTCCTGATGAGATGCATAGCGTGTTTTGAATAATATTGTTCAAAACATCATGCTATACGAAGGCTAGTAATTCTAGTATCTAGGACTTTTGCACTGAAGCCTATTTGTTGCCATATTTCACATGCCGACCAATTAAACTGTATAGGAATGCGGGGATTATTATTAGTAAATACCCTTAAGCCTCGTAAATAATCCCATATGGGATTAAGTTGTGTGTAATTACGTTCATCCATATTGCTAAATAGCAATATAGTTTGTATAAGTTCGTAAATAAAAAAGCTTCAACCCTCATTCCTAACTCCTAATACTGATCCTAAATTTGTTGTAGACTTATTAGGCCATTGAAGCTTCTAAGGGTCATTTGAATGTCGTCCATAGATTTCTGCACCACCAGCATTCTTCACAAATAATACTCTGATGTATAGGGTACGTTTCACACTGTTCATAATCATGGCCCTTAAAGGAATTGGTGTGATCGGGTTTATCTGTCCCTTACGTTGTAAATTCCGTAGTATATAAGCGTGCAAAACTCCATCACTCGATAATCATATTCTCAAGAAAGTTATTAAAATGGTCCTTCAATTCAAAACGGCATCTTTTCTCCCATAGTACACAGGTTTTTCCTCTATTATTGTGACGGTAGCCCTTTGTTGAAAGACCTTCGGAACTTTCTACTTAGTAGTACCTAATTTTCAGTACTGTAAACAATATTTTTCGTAACCGGAAAGGTTCTTGGATTTCAGATGCTCCTTTTTTTGGGACTGAATCCGAAACAAAGTGTTGAAGCAAGTTTAGATCTTTAATGGTTCATATAATAAGCGATCATTATCACAGTGTCGTTAATAGTCCTACGATGTTGTCCCGATGCAAAATTACCTTTCTCTTAGCTTCTTGGTTGATATATATGAGGTAGCTGAATTCCGAAACACGAAATTCAGTGATAAAGACGGACCAATTTTTATATCTTGTAAATAATCTCTCATTTCATCCTTTGATTTTGTGTATTTTTTTATTGTCTTAAACTGTTATGTGGAAGTAAATCGTTCATTTCGTTTGTTAATGAATCGGTGTAGGCCGGTTACACAGTGTTGTTAATGGAACTCGAAAGTTCAGTGTATTGTGGTATGTTTGTGTAGTGATTACATCAAGTCAACTTTTGTATCATTATTTGCACATGGATCGCAAATATTGCGAAAATGGTGGTAACTTTGAGGTTTGGTAATAACCCTGTAGTTGATAGTGGCTCAAACCGTAGAATGTATCGAAACGTTTAGTGTGAGACAAATCATTGCACACTCGGATCTAGTTTTGAAACAATTAATGTTTGTGCAGGCGAACATCAGTTAGCGGTCAAACGCCATGATATATCCCCGCTTATATCAATTTGTATGGACAACTGTGGACATACATTCAACTAGGAAAATGTTGGGATCTTAGATAGAGGGAATCCTAAAATCACCAGAGAACCTTTAGAAGATTGGCACTCAGGTCAACTAGCAATCAACAACCACATTGAAATCTAGCCAATTTATCAACCAATCAGGAAAATTGTGGACAAATATAAGACCAAAAAGTCAAATCAATGGGAGATACGGTCGAAATAAAGTAGACAACGACAGGTTTAAGGTAAACAAGAACCAATTAAGATCAAGGTGTACAGGACAGGTTGGGAGTCTTATGTAAAGAAATTCGGACGCTTCACTTCTACTTGAAGTTTGTGCTGGTGATGTTCAGAAGAACGATGAAAACTCTACGACCAAGCCATTCAGCCCAGACTTTTCTGTTCACAAGCCTTATTTTATGAAAATCATCAAGACGTCATTCACAAAACTAACTCCTTTCTCGTTATAAGAAAATTCCCATCCTTTCTTAAAAAATAATATAATTGACGATGGAAACCAGTCAGATGAGATTAGGTCCACTTTCCAGACCATAGCTAGTATTTCTCTGGTGATACTATAATTTATGGACTACCTCGGAGCGACGCCAAAGTGACCTTGAGGATGTCCACCTACTTGCTAGGGCTAAATGTGAGTTATAAACGTGTGAGGAATGAGGACTATGATTTACAGTTGATGGTTAGGGTTAGGAATTAGATTTAGAATTCTCATCACGAACTGACATAAGATAAAATGCCAAAACGCTCTTTAACCAAATAAACGGATAGATTTCGCGCCGAAATACAAGATCTGTTATCCCAAATATGATTGCTTGGTCCATAAATTATAGTCTCGCCGTTTTGTTCAGTTTGGCTACCAAGACTGGACTACTGTTCTCAAAAACCTATAAATTCTGCCTATCAGAAGCCGCCAATTTCTCTCGGTTTAGGTTAGCTTCAGCCTCATTAAGAACCGACAGAGAGTTGCATGTTAGACGATGTCTATGCCTAAAGTCAGTGATTGCTAAAAATAAACGGTTATTTAAGTATATTTGTACCAGGCGATCATAAGTGTTTATTCGCTGAAGTGGGACACTCTAAGACTCACTTGAATGTCTTTCAGTTTGGTTTAAACTACCTACTCGGACATTAACATTAGCTGCTACGATTACTACGTTTAACGGTTTATGCCTCTGAAGGTTTGAAGGCTTTCCATAGAACTTATCACTTCATCCAAACTGCAGTCAGTGGGTGTGTAGACTGAGCCAACGTCTTAAGATACGTTTCGGGTAGAGAGGAAGTAGAAGGGTTGATAGTAAGGAGAGGAGAAATATTAGGAAGTGAGAGAGGAATTCAGTCGTGAACGAGGTGGTTTAGGTTGCTGTTAGAGCTGTGTAGGTGATTGTCTCTTCCTGGTTGCCAAACACGTGGAAGGACACTTCTTCATCTACTAAGGGCGAAAACTGGATTATCAGTAGCGTCAGCAAGCTGATAGCATAACTATTGAGTAAAAGGACAGATACTTGAAGCCAATCACCCAGGGTCTTTTTTGGGAGTAATTGTTGATAATTTAAGTTTCTGTATGTTTAAGGCTTTACAGGCGGCAAAGGTAATCCATCGGGTAAATTAAGGTTTGTGGACTGATGTCACGTTATGGTTTGACCGCCCTTAACTTCTATCCGTCTTCGACACTAGTTAACACTGTGCACCGTGGTAATCGGTGGTTAGGCATGCGTAATACTTGACCCAACCATCTCAGTCGATAAAGATTCACAACCTCATCAACTAATTTACCATCATTCCTTGATACCCTTAGTCTAACCTCACTATTGCTTACATGGTGATCCCAGCAGATGCAAGCAATATTTCTAATGCATCTGTGATCGAATACTAGTAGCTTACGAGTATCCTCTACTCTTAATGGCCACGTTTCGCAGCCGTTAAGTAGAACTGAACGAACTGCCGCACAGTATGCTCGTCCCTTAATTGATAGACGGATATCTGGCCTTCGCCATAGGTGACGTAAGTTGGCAAAAGCCGAAAGAGCTTATCGAATCCGTGCAGAGATTTCGTCAGACACCAACCCATTATGGCTGATCAGACTTCCAATATAAATGTCGTCAATGCTTCACTCCCTATCCTTAGTTTAGGTATTGACGCAGGCCAGTCTTGAAGCAACAGCTTGCATTTAGAGGGGGAGAAACGCATCCCAAGCATCCTGGTATTGTTGCTCAGTGCTACCAAAAGACTGCATATTATCAGCGTCTTCACCAAACAGGACTACGTTATCTGCATATTCTAAGTCGATAAGCGGACCTCCTGGTTAGAGATCGATTCCCGAAAATTCAGACGGGAACATTATTTTCAGCAGTAGGTCTATGATGAAGTTAAACAAAAATGGAGAAGCTGGATAGCCTTGCCTGACACCACTTAAGGTTTCGAAATCAGATGACAGCTCGCCATAAGCCCTGACTCGACAATTAGTGTTCGAGTAAAAAGCCTTCACAAAGTTCATGTACTTCTGAGGTATGTGGCTTTCAACGACAGACACCGCTACAGAGCCTACGGTCTACAGATTCAAATGCTGCTTTTAAGTCAAGAAAAACTATCATTATTAGACGCCGATAAGCATGCCTGTGTTTTAAAATCTGACGAATGGTGAATGTGTGGTCGATGCAGCCACAACCAGGTCTAAAGCCATTTCTCGTATTTGCATAGTGATATACAAGTTAGATATTAATGGTTTTCTCATCATATCTAGCAGAGTAATTTATTTTCCATAATTTTTCCTGTAGATGTCATCTGAGAGGGGAAGCCTTTCTGAAGTTCAAATTAAACTTGTGGGTAAGTCTGAGGTACCATTTTTGCACATATGCTATGCACTTACTTCACATCAAATGTATTATAAATTAGATTGTACCATCACTCCGGAAATTTTATCGAAGACAACGTGACATGTGATATATATATATAAATATATATATCTCGATCCGAGTTGTCACAGTTCGTTTCGTTTGAAAAAAAGCGAATTAAGTCATCAGTCTTTAATAGTACTGTCTGAAATAGCGTCGCTCGAACGTTCTCAAACGCGTTTTACTTTTAGCTACTGAGTATCAGAATCAAGTCCCTCTTCACCTATTTCGGTTTGGCTAACTAGGTAATATCGTTAGCCTTCACATTTAAAGCTTGGCTTGGTGAGTGAGGCAATCAAATTTTAAAAAATAACTAATTAAGAATATAGTTACAAATATCTAATTTTTCATCGAAATCATAAACTGATCAAATTCCGAAAACTATTAAAAAACTGAAAGCACTGGACGGCCGTTTCATCCTAGTTTGGAGTTCCTCACCAGTGCACATCCACGACCCCATAACATGGAATCAAACTGAGGACCTTCGATCTGACACGTGAATGCTTAACCTGTAGAACTTTGAGCCGAGACTCAATGAGTGTAGAAGTGTAACTTGAATCAATGAACAATATTGCAGGATGATTTTTGATTGTGTTAGTTGGGCGAATGTCTCATATTGGAGATGGATTATCACCACTGATCATGACTTTTCACTAGAACTCCCTAAATTTCCTCTCGAAACTAGTCACTAATGAGTACATGAAAAGATAATAGAAGATTGTTGTGCGGTATCGTGGTCTGGTTGGGGTTGGACGTCAACACCGTTAGATACCAGCTCAGTGGTCTAGAAATCAAGCGTTCGGTTTCTGTGTGCAGAATCATGGATGCGCACTGCCAAGGAGTCCCATTCTAGGGCGAAGTAGTCGTTCGGTGCTTCTAGGGTTTCAGTGGTGGTCTAACCTGTATCAGTTCATGATATCTATGAAATTTAATAATTTCCACAATCCCATAACGAATGTTTAATTTTCACGTCATTATTAGTGTAAGGGTTTGATAAATTATGACTAACAGTCCCGATCTGAACATCAGTACTACAATCTTGGTCGCCGATAGAATAGAACACACTCTCATTATTCCACTATTAACCATTATTCATCTATTTCATATGCGCTTCTCCGATTTTTAATTCACATAAAACACCATAATTACAACGTACCAAAATCTATAAATTCCAATAGATAGATAAGTAGGTTGACTTTTTATTGCAAGAAGTGAGCAACTTATTGTTAATTAACTCAGTTATCGATCGTTAAATGATGTAACAATAATTAACAAATCGAAAAGGGGTACAATTGACAGTTAGGCTTATATGAGATTTTCATTAAACAATTATTTGATTTAATTACTTATCAGTATTATTCGCCTGAATTACTACTACCGTTATTCAGTTGTTATATTATCCCTTTCTCATTTTCCCCCTTAACAGCCAGATCTGCATTTGTGTGCGTGTATGTATAACTGTTAGTTTTCATTTAGATTGTTGGAAAAACAGTTAGCAGGACACAGGTTTTTTTCGTCCTGACACTCGTTAATAAGCGAAATGTGTATCTACAGTTTTCAAGTGAACACTGACACTCCCCTCTCTATGAACCCATTCAAGTCACACAGTTCAGTAGTCAATCAATGTCATATTGGTTACAATTGATGCTGTAACTTTTGATGTACGTTGCTTTTTAATTTTTTTTTTCAACCAATTTTTATTTTAATGACGTATAACTTATTTCAGTTAAACGTGCACATCTTGATCAATCATTGGATTGGAATTCATTGGCTAGAGTACAACTAAACAAGTGTAAATTTAATTTTACTGCTGAAGTTCTACCACCAGGAACATCTGCTATACCAGCTATAAATTCTATTCCATTCTATGTAACTCCTATTGTACGTGGTCCACGTCCTTATTTCGATCAAATTGTCAGTTTCAAAGCTGATGTTGATAGTATTATAGAATTTCGTCTTTCTGTACGTGATAGTAAACGTGATGAAGGTACTGAAGTTGGATATGGTCGATTTACTGTTCGCAGTGTTGCAGCTACCAATGGGAATCAATGTAAGTTCAATTACTGCCCCTTGTCATTATCATCGGTGTCTATCATCTTCATTTCTTATTTTCTTTGTGTTGTATATACATGATATTCAAACAACTACTTAGTAGTTTCTGGTTTCAGAAACTCAGTCAATTTGCTAAACTGTCGCAAATCAATTTGTAATCGTTTTTAAGTTTTCCCATTGTTGATATTTTGTTTTAATGTTAATCCATCTTAGTTCGCACATGTATGCATACTTTGTAGGTTGCCTCTATATGGCCATTGCGTCATAAGTTTCTATATTGTTTAAAGCGAGTTGTACTTATTTTGGATTTTGAAGTAGACGTCAACTCTGAAATGCGGGCACATTTAGCTGACGAGTTTAAAATCGAACGCAACATACGTCCTGGATTTCAATACTAACTACATTCCATCTATTCTATATAGACTTGTCATAAAATGACTATATTGAGGGATGCATGCATATCCCAAATTAGACTGATTCAAATTCAATCAAAAACACCTGTAATCAATTTTGTAGTATGCGAAAGATGTAGCTCATAATATTAATACGTAATAATGTACAGTTTTCTAATCACTTCAAGTGTCCATGACGTTGTCGTTGCTGTACCTTCTTCATTTGAGAAATTTGCCCGTAAAATGACTAGGAAAAAAGCTTTATATCTATCATCTTTTCAATAAATATACGAACTGAACTACTGAAGTTGTTGACTATAAATATATATCAGGAAATGATCAATAATATGTGACTGGGAAGCACCCACTACATTGAGTCAGTATAACGTTGATCCCTTGTTTTCACCCTGTTCCCAAAAATTGTTTTCTAAGTGATACCTTATATGATATCACATCCGGTTGTAAAGGATGTAGCCATTGTCCCAGAACACGAAAAAACAAAACCCACGATAGTTGAAGGAACAGAACGTCGTCTAATTTGGTTTGGACAACCGGATGTGATATCATATAAGGTATCACTTAGAAAACAATTTTTGGGAACAGGGTGAAAACAAGGGATCAACGTTATACTGACTCAATGTAGTGGGTGCTTCCCAGTCACATATTATTGATCATTTCCTGATATATATTTATAGTCAACAACTTCAGTAGTTCAGTTCGTATATTTATTGAAAAGATGATAGATATAAAGCTTTTTTCCTAGTCATTTTACGGGCAAATTTCTCAAATGAAGAAGGTACAGCAACGACAACGTCATGGACACTACGAAAAAAATGTAGTGACACGGAAGTAAAAATGTCTAAGCTTAAGATCACTTGAGTTTTTCGGTGATCAAGTGGAATGTCAGAGAAAGAATCTAAAGACTGCGTGGGAAAGTTTTGTGATGCTGTTCACAGCTCATGCTTGTATATTAGTTTGGTAGATTGACTGGGACATATAGGCTGTATGACCTTTGGTACTCATGATACCTTCATTCACAATAGCATCCGTTTCATCGTGTAGTCTCTCTCTGCCTTTGTTCTGTAATAACACCTCTTAAAAAGTACATCTTCCTTATTAGTTGCCTCACCTGTATTGGTTAAGGTGAGGTCATATTACTACTGTTATCTGAATTCGCAGGCAGTAGTATGGTTTCTTTTTCCAGTCCGACTTATCGGCTAGTTCACCTATATTGCCAGAAGAACCGGTGACCTATTTATCAATGAACAGCAACAACTTTAACACTAATCAATCGTCAAGTTCATCCTAACTAAGTGGCCAGTCAAAAGACAAAGGTAAAAAGCAGATCAATTCTCTGTTGTACTTAATTCAATTGTGACTCAAAGCTCATACAAAAATATACTTGAAATGTTCGATCAAATAACAACATTATGAGAAAATTGCACTGTGTGCATAATTAAGATATAGATGATACAAACCGGAGTAATAGGGGAATAATTAATTATTGATCAATCTAGAACAATTAAAGGTATGATAATGATTTATAGATTGAACGAAACCTTAGAAATCGGCAGTGATTATAACACAACAGTCCAAGCCTCTAATTACTAAACAATAAAAAATTTAAATAATAATTCTTAATATTACAATCCAGTGGCTATATTAACTTATTAGTTAAGTCGATAACGTGGTGGTGTTCGAAGCAAACCGTACTGCGTTGGAGTTCCCTAGTAAACATCAACTCTAGGATGGAGGTACATACAGCTGAAGTCCCTAATAGGATAAAACACACATCTTGAATTCCACTTCTAACCACCATCCATCTCTGCTTAAAATGCTTGTGACTTAGTGGTAATATCGAGGTAATCCGTACAGGATGGATCAATTACGGTCCTAAACATCAATCGGAAAATTCGAACAACCAATATAATACACCTCAGTATGATAGTTTCAAAAGTTATATTTCAACACTATTCACCCAATTATATCAGTTATTGAGATACATATCTTTACAATAGATTGTTAGATGGAACGTTGATTATTTTATGCTTAAATCACATTTACAATCATTGTTTTTTCTTACTTTACATTGAAACTTTGATTTCAGTATTCTTATTTTGCAATTGCTAAATTGTTTACTATTTAACAAATCAACAATTTTACTTTGTGGGAATATTCAATTTTGAGTACCTAAATGTTCATAGACTTGAATGTCTATAAATTACTTTGATCATGATAGTCATGTTAGTCAGTCCAAGTAGCTCATATCCCATACCAACACTATAAATTGACATTAAAATAAGGATGGATATTTAATAAGTTGAACTAAACGTACGAGCAATGATAATAAGAAGCATGTTTAACCATGTTAAATATTTGAATTATAATTTAGTAAGATATAATGATAAATGGTTTGTTTGTATGAAGGAATACTGGAATTCGAAATCTAAACGGGGGAGATACAACGTAAGTACATCTACAATTCTAACTCACATCATTAGGATAGTATTAATAGTAGTTGTAATAGTCGGTTAGTCTCATTGTTTTTCACACCATACATTTGATTTATAATTACTTAGTTCTTTGAATTTGTTCACATTTTTCTAAGTTACATTATTCTTGCCAACTACATATTAGTTGTTGTTTCTCTGTTTTCTTTCAGTGAGCAATTTGGCATTTTCACAACCAATTAAACCACTTCCATGGTTGCATAATTCTACTATTTCTTCATCGAGTTCATTAGGCAGCATTGATTTGTCAATTTCTGTGCCAATACGTGAATTAAGCAGTGCATTATTAGCTCAACATTTGTCTAGATCAATATCCAGAATAACAACCAATTCTGTAAGTTAATGATTTCATAATGTAGGAAGGAATTTTAACCATCTTTCTTATTTCTTACAGATTGTGATTACTGATATATTTTGAGATGGTTAAAAGAATTTTATCGTGCATTGAAAGTTCATTTCTAAAATAAAATCACGAACCGATCAAATTATTAAAAACTTGAAAGCACTGGACGGCCGTTTCATCCTAGTTTGGAGTTCCTCACCAGTGCACATCCACGACCCCACAACATGGAATCAAACTGAGGACCTTCGATCTGACACGTGAATGCTTAACCTGTAGACCTTTGAGCCGAGACTCAATGAGTGTAGAAGTGTAACTTGAATCAATGAACAATATTGCAGGATGATTTTCGATTGTGTTAGTTGGGCGAATGTCTCATATTGGAGATGGATTATCACCACTGATCATGATTTTTCACTAGAACTCCCTAAATTTCCTTTCGAAGATAGTCACTAGTGTGCGTATGGTATTGGTCAGAGTGGGATTGTTGAATATCATTGAAATTACGGACTGATCCAATTTTAACTTGAAAAACAAACAGATAATTTCAACTGGCGATAGGAATTTACCCTCACGTTAGGTACAAATATTTCTGAGGTTCTTTTGAGGATTGTTCGTGATGTGTGAGGTCATATCAATTGAGGGTGGAACAATAAACTACCATTAAATAAGAAACATTACAATTGTCATTATCATGAATTTAGTGAAGTGAGCATGTATTCCATAAGCGTCTACCGAAACGTGGTATCAGCCCCTGAAGTCACTAACTTCTGGTCTGAGCCATGTTAGTAGATGCAGACTACTTGTTTAGGGTCCGCGCGACTATCGTAACCAATGGTTGGAGAATTTGGGTAACATGACTCAATCGATCACAGTGGCGTAGGTGTATACACCTTCTGTTTTAAACCGTGAGACTAAAATTACTTCATACCTTTCTTTCTACGAACTAATTCTTTCTCCCTGTATCATATCCTTATATACAATCTCTCTTTTTAAAAAAATATATTACTACCATTGAAGTAACTGCTTCTATGAATTTGGTGTTGATCTTGTTGTGCTAATGAGGTATGGCAACTTGGTCCGATGCATATATGTGCCTGGTCCTACGTCGTAGCTTACTGACTGTCCATAAGCGTCCTAGATTCGGTCATGTGTAATGATCATTTAGACGCATTGTCTTTTGTTCAACTGTAACAAACACCCATCCAGCTCTTCCTAGTTTTTTAAATTGTTCTCAAGATAGAATATCTGGTTCACGCTGAAGATCAACTGGGAATTTTGTACAAAAGGTTTTTCACAATACTATTTAATGGATAAACATTTATGAGGACATCGTCATCATCATGATCAGGAACTTCATCAGAAAAGATCACATTTTTCTTAAGTATTCTTCAATAGATTTAAGTGTTCATTTTCTTTGCGTACATTGAATAAAGTACACCGTAATATAGAGTTTAGGGGAAAAGGTTAATCTCATTTGTGTAATATTTTATATCGCGTTAACATGTAAATGTGTTTGTGGTTTTTTATTTATTTATTTTAACACATAGATATTGGTACAAGGGGGCACCAGATACATATGCGCCACACAAATCTCATTCGATATGTGTGAGGGCTGTGATACTACCTGGGTGCCTAAACCGAAGCAGGTGGTTTTCTTAGGGGGGCCACTCCCCGAGCCTTCGACCTAAAGATCTGATTCACAAGACAGTGGAGCAACGTCAGTAGATGCAGTCCTATGGTAGACGGTGACCACCAATAGGTTCATACACCATTTGTTCTCTCGGGATACTGGAGGCTATGTGCACAATTGGTTTAGAATCTGGGTCTCCCAATTCCTTTAGGTGAACTCTCCGTGTCCACCAACCCGTTTAAAGAGTTGGACATTCGCTTTTCATCCTCTCAATTTCGTAAACAACACTCGTGTTGTGAATAGGACTTCCCTGTCAGTGGTTGTATGCACATGGCCATGGCTCAGAATCGATCACAATGGCGTCGGTGTATACACTCTCTGTCTTCTCTTAAACTAAGAGATTAAAATCGCTTCATATCTTTCTTTCTACGAACTAATTCTTTCTTCCTGTACTATATCCTTATTGCAATCTTTCTTTTATATATTACCACCTCTGAATTAACTACTTTTATGAACCCGGTGTCCATCTTGTTGTGTTGATGAGGTATGGCAACTTGGACCGATGCATATATGTGCCTGGTCCTACGTTGTAGCTGACTGACTGACTGACCTATTCGGAACCTCTTATACGAGTGTGACTACCGTGGTCTGGGCAGCTGACTAGTACCGATCACTAACCTTCGAGGATTTATGTAAAATGTGACTGGTATGAGATGTGGACGAACTTGTACAATGTGTTTTGCACTAAAAAATAGTTCCCTAAATAATAACTTTATCCTTGTAAAGCATGAAACTAGCAAATATAAGTTCTTGGCCGTACAATCATCTCACCGAAAAAATTCTTAGCGACTTTGATTTTAGTCGTAACAAAATAGTTTGCATAGAATAGATGGAATGTAGCCAGTAGTGAAATACAGGCCTCACATTTCGTCCTATTTGGGACTTGTCAAATGAGTATACCTGCATCTCAAAGTTGACGTTCACTCCGGGATTCAAACACTGTAAGTGTAACTAATCTGATAACTCGTTAGCGTTTGAACTGAAACGATCAATCAACAACCTGGTTGTAGGTCAACGGAACAAAATAGTTGAATTAAGTATAAGGACAGCTAAAGATAATGAAACCTGATAGGTTAACCAATAACATTCAAGGATACCAGAACAAACTAGTCTAAAACTCATGGAATAACCAAGATGCTGATGATGTTGTCTAAAGCAACAGTGAAAGCTCTGCAGTCAAAGCATCTAGCTCAGAGGATTCAAACCATACCGAAAAAATCGGAAAATACTGGACCGATGCATATATGTGCCTGGTCCTACGTTGTAGCTGACTGACTGACATGGCCATGTGAAAGCATTTGGAGAGGGAGAGTTGACTCTTCCCACTCTTGGTCGTACCATGGCAAAAAATCAAGCCTCAAACAATATATATATGAATAAAAAGGGTGAAATAATATTGTTTAAAATCAAGGTTTATAGGAAGATAAATAAATGTGTCTGTAATACTGAAACTGATTTCAATCAGTCAGTCAGTAACAACGTAGAACTTCGTACGTACGTACATCAGTTCGAGTTGCCACACCACCTTAGCACAGAGATGCAGTTGTCGATTCAAATCCCGTAGTGGTAGAGGTAGCAAGAGTATAAGCAGTAATCGGGAAGATTAGTGTTTGGGGATGTTACTTAAAGAGTATAATACAGTGAAATAAATTTGAGAGGAGAAAAAAAAGAGACAAGGAGGAATAAGGAGATCAAAATTTGGGAGAACACAAAGAGTGGATGCACCTGCGCCATTGCAAACGATTTTGAGCCATGTCATTCAGGGTCTCTAACCATCGGTTGCTATCATCTCGCGGTCCCCAACCAGGTAGTCTACACCTACCGACATGACTCAGACCACTTGTCAGTGACTTCATGGACTTGTGCCATGTTTTGGTCTGGCCTCACCTAGCTTTCTTCCAACCTACTACTATACCACTAAACATCGCACGTCGAGGCAGTCGGTCGTTGGGCATACTGATTTAAAAGTCCTTAATCAGATATATAGCAGTTATTTAGTTGTTGTGAAAATTTATATTGAACCTATATTCCTATCCTTTTCATGTAATAGGCACAATATCGGTTGAATTAGGAGTGGGTTAGAAGAAAACTAAGCGGAATTAAAATTAAACATAGGATCAGTCCACGAAGTCATTCACTGTAGGAATGAACCATGTTGGTAGATAAAGAGTACTTGATTATCATAAACAATGGTTAGAGATGTTATGCGATGTGATACAGAATAGATCACAGTGGTGCAAATGTACTCATTCCTTATTGTCCTTTAGATGTGGAGCTTTTAAATCATTTCATACTATTTATGCCATTGATTCATTCTTTTCGAATCATGTCTATTTTGATTGATTATTGATTTGGACACATGAATATTGGTACAAGAGAGCGCCAATATATATGCGCCACACAAAACAATGAGAATGCGAAGAGAAATAAAAAAAAAACTAAGGAGCGCAAAAGAAAAAGAGAACAGTAACGAAGAGATTGGTGTAAGGTAGTGTGGTAGTAACGAGGGAACGGAAAGGTACAATCAGAAGAAATCTTTCAGGTAAGGGAGACACAACCACTTCTTATGAAGAAAGTAAAAGAAGGTTACAGCAGGATCGCCACTGGCTTCTATTCTGAGTCATATCTGATAACGTCTCTAGCCGCTGTGTAGCACCATCTTTCAGACCCCAACCAGGGAGTCGTGAAGGACCGACAGAAGCCAGTCCTTTGCAGCTTTCTTTCATGCCACGACACCATGTCATGCACTGACCACCTCTCCGCTTCTTCCAACCAGTCCCAGAGTCGACAAATAATGCACGACGTGGAATTCTCTGGGACGACATTCGTAGAACATGTCCAAGCCACCGAAGTCGGTGTTTCAAGATGGTGACACCAATTGAATTATCATCTCTGTGCCCGAACACACGATGCCGAACCTCTGCATTACTGACATGGTCTTGCCACTGGATGTCAGCAATCCTTCGGAGACAGCGATGATCGAACACAAAGAGTCGTCTAACGTCCTCAACTCGGAGAGACCAGGTTCCACAAGCATAGAGCAAAACTGCTCTCACCGACGCGTTGTAGATCCGACCTTTTACAGCCAAACTAACATCACGAAGGCGCCAAAGGTGGCCCAGATTGGCATAAGCCGCTCTGGCTTTCACTATACGCGCATTGATCTCATCACTCACACCCCTACCAGCACTTATGCAGCTACCCAGATACACGAACTTCTCAACTACGTCTATCTGCTCACCATCCAGGGTGAGTACAGGATTGGAATCCTGCCAGTCTTGTAGAAGTACTTTGCATGTCGAAGGTGCAAAGCACATTCCATACCTACGGACACTGATTGTCAACTGATTAAGTGCCGATTGCATGCCTTGGGCATTATCGCACAGTAAGACAATATCGTCCGCATACTCAAGGTCGATAAGTCTTTCTCCAGGCAACAGATCCACACCACTATTACTTACATTCATCAGAGCTGTTTCTAGAATGTCATCGATGGCAAAGTTGAAGAGGAATGGTGAGATTGGGCAACCCTGCCTAACCCCACTGCTCGAATGGAACAATGGAGAGAGGTGGTTGTATGCCCTCACTCTGCCTGAGGTGTTTTTATATAGGGCTTTTAGGATGTTAATAAACTTCTCAGGCACACCCTTCTTCAATAGACAATCCCAGAGAACAGCCCTGTCCAACGAATCGAAGGCAGCCCTGATGTCAAGAAACACTACGATTGTTGGCCTTTGATAAATATGCCGGTGTTCTAACATTTGGCGGAGGGTGAAGATATGATCAATACATCCTCGACCAGAACGAAACATAGCCTGCTCCTCGCGAGTCAATCTTTCTCGGGTTTTGAACAACCTACGAAGTATGACGGAAGCCAATAGCTTGGACGCAATCGGAAGTAGACTTATCCCCCGATAGTTGTTGCAGGAACGACGTGAACCCTTTTTAAAGATAGGGACAACTATCGACTCATTCCATGACGTTGGTACACTCTCTAGTTCCCAAACCTTTGTAAACAACGTCCTCAATTCCTTAGTCAAAAAGTCACCACCATCTTTAAAAAGAGCCGGAGGTAAGTCATCTGGGCCAGGTGATTTGTAACGCTTCAAGAGTTGGAGTTCCTTGCGGACTTCCTCCTCGTCTGGTGGATCAGTCGTCACCGGCCATGGAGGGCAGGACAGTCTGACCGATGTTGCCGGAGCAGCAGGCCAGTTGAACTGCCCTTCGAAAAATTCTGCCCACCGTCCAAGATGTCGATGGATGTTAGTGATTGACATCCCATCATCCTCGCAGATTGTTTCACTCACACCAGACTTCTTCCTGCCAGTGGCTCGGATGAACTGGAAGAGCTTCCGGTAGTTACCAGATGCAGCTGCTGCTTCCAGCTCATTAGCACGCTTCGACCACCAGGCTTCTCGATCCTTACGCAAGCTTTGCCCAATTTCATTACGTAACATCCTTCGTTTATGGTCAAACTCACGGTCACCCGGAGTAGACCGACGGGCTTCAATGAGTTGTAAGGAACCAGAAGAAACCCAGTGCTTAAAAGGGGACGTTTCGCAAACCCACAACTGACTGTTCCCGCCATTTTCATGGCGTCATGCAATGCAACCAATGCTCATCTATACTTTTCGGTGGAGTGGTAGCTAGCCTAGAGGCTAGCTCGGTTCGATACTTATTTGCAACAGAAGTTGCAACCAGCTTGCTAATATCAATCCGTTGATGGCGGTCACTTCGTTGTCCACTGAAAAGTAAGGCAAGATTGGCGCAGACCAAGGCATGGTCAGAGTTCAGATAGGTACTCGAAAAGGAGCGGCAGTCTTTTACACAACCACGCCAGCGGTAGCTGATCGCGATGTGATCAATCTGAGTCCAGGCTTGAGATGCAGAGGGAGGACGCCAGGTGGCACATCGGCGATGACTGTGCCGAAAGTTAGTGCTAGCCAGAAACAGGTTGTGGTCTGTGCAAAGTTGCAGTAGACGGTCCCCGTTATCTGACCTGCGACCAACGAGTCCCCATCGGCCACCTAAACGACTCTCTTCTGTGCCTAGACGCCCGACCTGAGCATTCAAGTCTCCGGCTAGTACTACAATATCTGTCGAACGCACTTTCTGGAGAAGAACAGATAACTGGTGGTAAAACTCATCTTTGATTGCATCCGGGCTGCAATCTGTCGGGGCATAGGCGGAGATGACGAAAAGACATCGTTTCTCACGCCGATTTCTTCTCACTTTGATGTAACTTTCTAATCTAACAGCACATAACCGACTGTTAATGGGGATCCAATCGACTAGTGCTGCCTCAGCTCGAGCGCTTAGTGCGACACCAACGCCTGCAAGACCAGACGAAGATGCCACAGGGTCCCCGGATAAGCGCATGTAAAACAAGCTTTTCGAAGCGACAGATGGAGATCGAATTTGTAGTACTTCACCAGAGTCTTAAATACGGGTCTCGGATAGACAGCAGACATCGATATTAAGACTTTCCAAAGACATAGCCAGCCCTATCTGTTGTCCGACCTGCATAAGTGTGCGAACGTTGAAGGCAGCCAGTTTGAATGGTGCACGTGGTTTCAGAAAAACTGTTTCAGTTCTCGTATTCGGTGGTAACATACAATTTTCAACCGGACAGTGACTCGAGAACGTTTAGATATAGTCGAATTTCCACCAAAAACGAGCCGCTGTACAAGTATAAAAGAGGGTGAATAATGTAGAAAATAATAATAATAATAATAATAATAATAATAATAATAATAATAATAATAATGACAATAATTGTAATGATAATAATTTGAATCAATTGGTTGTTTTTCGAAGCAAGAAAAGTAATTTCCATGGACATAAAGAGTTCATCATTTGTGTGTGGGCTGTGATACTGCCCGGGTGCCCAAACCGAAGCAGGTGGTTATCTTAGAAGGCCACTCCCCGAGCCTTTGACCTAAAGGTCTAACCCACAAGGCAGTGGGGCATCGTAAGGAGATGCAATCCCATGGAAGCCGGTGACCAACGATTGGTTCATACGCCATTTGTTCCCGCAGGATACTGGAGCCCATGTGCACCATTGGTTTGGAATCCGGTTAAAGCGTCGGACATTCGCTTTTCGTCCTCTCATTTTCGTAAACAACACCACCGCCTCGAGAAGGCAATGAGTAGGACTTCCCTGGCAGAGGCTGTATACGCGTGGCCGTGTGAGAGTATTTCGAGAGGGAGAGCGGACTCTCCCCACTCTCGACCGTACCAGGGCATTCGGGGGGCATGTTGTCTATTTATAAACTTCTGTTACTCTGACATTGGTCTTGATAATTTCATCTGTCTGCTTATTATGTTAAGTGACAACTTCAATCAATGCGGTATTGTCCAAGATTTTACATCACCTATGACTAACTGGTTAGATTAATAAGTCTACTTCTAATTTGTAACAACAGTCAATTGAGCTATCGTCTTTGATAACCAGAAAGTTGTCTACATTATTTTCACCATAAATTGGTCACCAGTTTTGAAAAACGTGGTTTATGTTAGAGCCTTTTTAACCTCCTTTGTTCCATTGCGGAAAGACAGTATCGCTGAGGATGCTAGGTATTTAAGTGGAACACTATTGATATCACATCCATGTAGAATCGGTAATACAAATCCGCTGTCGTACCTTAATTTTGATGCTTTTAGTTTTGCCTCTCTCTCTCTTTGAATGGTCTACCTGGGATTGTGGTAGTGCCTAAGTCAATAGGTGTTCCATCTACGTTAATTTGATTGAGTCGTTACAATATCCTGTCCCAACCATAACGTCAAGTTAGTAGCTGCGATCGAGCTGTGAAATGAAGCTTTGCTTAATCATTAAAAATCGCCACTTTTAACCGTTAAGCTAAATATTTAAATGCTGTTTCACTCGCTCTGATTTAGGTACCTTAGTAGTTGTAATGAATATCACTGACTCTTACACATTAAAAGCGTGATTTAAAGCTGAGTGCATAAACTTGTACTTCAATAGCGAGTTATTTTATGCTGATCAATAGTTTGTATGGGTTAATAATTGGTCTTTACCAAACAAAAAATGTTTTGATGTTCATCTAAATCATATGGCAAAATGCATGGTTTTAACTGGATGATTGCTATCATAAACTGATGTCATAATTTTGACTTCATGTTTCGTGATGTTCACTACTTGTCATTGAGCCGTACCTAGAATTTCTAGGCAGCTTGGTGCTTCACCCTGTGAGATTCAAACTCGTATCGCACAGCTCACAGTGTATTGTATTAGGGCCGAGACCAATCTCCTGTAGAACTGAGATGTTCATGTTCCCTGGCCAACAAGACGTACCTGCAGTCGTTAAGGATGTAACGAGTACCAATCCGGTTTTAGAAAAGGGTTTCCTTTCGAGTAATCCCAATCACTTCATATCAAAACAGTGTGTACAATATCAAGTCACTTAAATCACTGGCCTCATTACAGCTTGATTGATAGAATTTGATCAGCACCAAATAACTAAACGATCATGACTTCAGTCATCACGTTTACTCAATAATCAATCCATTCAATTTCAATTTAGTCATCCACCTATGATAAACACACGTTTTTAAAGTAATTACGTATATCACTTCGATCACTTTGCCATAGGATAGATAGGTAGTGGTAATTTGGTGGATGCTACTCACAAAATTGCTTGTAAGTAGTATGTAGCGGAACGTGGCGTCGAAGTTGCCACGGTCGTTAGACGTAAAGTTTCTGTATATCGAATGCGCTGTGCAGACAGAACACCTAATGATGACCAGACGAGAAGATAGTTCTGATTGCAGAACACACCTCAAGGTACAAACGGACGATCGAAGGCTACGTATACGTATTATGTAAAGGCTTTGTAATTTGTCACAATAAAAAAATTCTCCTACCCATCATCTTCTTATACCGCAGTAATGGTGCTTATAAGTGTTTTATAACTTCAGCGCAAAGCTTGCATCACATTCTTTCTGATATATTCAGTGAGCCAGTCTGAAGTGGACAAATGCATATGATTGGCTAAGAAGTGGATCAGTTTTCTAAGGGGTAGAAATGTAAACACATATAAACGAGAATTTATTCATATTGTCCTGTAGCCCAAGAGGCTTCGTCTTCCATTCTTGTGTTCTCGCTCAAGTCGTCAGTTTTTTTTTGGGGGGGGGGTCGGTTAGTACATAGTACGTTGTATATTAGTATCAGATCTCGGACACCGACCATCATAACACGTTCCATACGTGTGTGCGTTTGTTAATTGGTCAGTTCGTTCACCTTTTTTGTTGTCATGTGAATTTATTGACTGCTGATCAGCTTATTATTATAATTGTAATGGCCTATAAATTGATTTCATTTGTTGATCGATATTTCCTACATATAATTTTAATCGGCCCTATATATGTAATGTTTTGATTGGGGTATTGAGTGAACTAGCTAGTGTGTACTGAAAAAACATTAATTAAAAATCTGCTCATTTGTTATGGTGATCTAATAATTGTATTCTAATTTTTCTTTGTTCAAGGTTAATGGTCGTCATACTTCTGGATCACAATCAGAATCAACTTCAAGTATTACAGTAAGATCACCGTCTACTGATCGTACGATGAATAATCACTTGGTAGACAGTGGTGGCGGGGTTGGACCAACTTTAAACCCATCTGCTAATCACAGTAATAATAATTATAACAACACAGAGAATGCCAATGACTCCTCGTTACCACCTGGTTGGGAAGCTAAATATACTTCAGAAGGACGAATATATTATGTGGATCATTTAACGAAAACAACAACATGGTGTAAACCTACTCCACTTCCGCCCGGGTAAGTTCACCATTGGTTTTTTTCTTTGCGAAAGGGTTTATAATTGGTTGACAAAGTGCTACCCTATCACGTGTGTGTTTGTTTATATGAAGTAGTTAGTGTGCCAGTATGGTCCATAAATACGTATATATATATATATATATATATATATATATATATATATATATATATAGGTTTTGTGTGTTTGGCTTTTATTGAATTATACTCAACATGAACACTTGTAACATATGGAAATTGGATAAAACATATAGCATTTGTTCCAAACAACTCAATCTATGAAAGGTTATAGGCTTCGTCAATCAATTTGTCACCTTTCACTTAGTTCTCTACATCCTGACCTCAGTATTAATCTAGACAATCGTTTATTAATAGTCATCGTCATATTTGTGAGTCGGGATTACTACCCAGACGCTCAAACCCATGCCTTAGACACAGAAGACTAATTCATAAGTTAGTGGATCAAAATCAGGAGATATAGTCCCATGGTAACATGTGGCCAAAATAGGTTCGTTCGCCATTCATTTCTTCACGATTCTGGAATTGTCTGCGCGATCGGTCCAAAAACCAGATTTTTACAGCTACTTTAAGTCACCGGTTACCATGGGACTACATCTCCTAACTTTGCTTGTGCCCCCAAATGCCCTGGTACGGCCGAGAGTGAGGAAATTCCCCTCTCCCTCTCCAAATGCTCTCACATGACCGCGCGTAAATAGCCTCTGCCAGGGAAGTCCTACTCACTGCCTTCTCGTGGTGAGGGTGTTGTTTACGGAACTGAGAGGACGAAAAGCGAATGTCCGGCGATTTAACCGGGTTGGTGGACACGGAGAGTCCACCTGGGGGAGTTGGAAAACCCTGATTCCAAACCAATCGTAAATCATTGTTTCTCTGTATCTATCTTCTGATTGGCTGAGACGTTTTGAGGTGTCAAAGTCGTTTCCCAGTATAGCCCAATTTTACTTTGAATAGAATTTTGTTACAAAGAAACTTGTATAATTTGAGAAAATTAACATTTAAATTCTTTTAGAAGAGACATATTTTTCATTTTTGTTATAGATGGGAACGAAGAACAGATAACGTTGGTCGAGTATATTATATCGATCACAATACTCGAACTACAACATGGCTTTGTCCAAATCAAACACTTTTAAATACAGTACAAAATTATCAACAAATGACTGCTTCACGAAATGGTATTATGCAACAACGAATGAATGAACGTTATGCGAATGCTGTTTGGAATGTAGGTGAATCAGAACCACTAGACGCTAGTTCACGAACAAATACTTCAACTGGTGGTGTAATGGATCCATTAGGTCCTCTACCAGCTAACTGGGGTAAATTTATCTTTTTTTTTAATTGCCGACTATATATAGAAATAGTTTGGTTTTATGAAAGTTTGAGGAGATATGATTGGTTTATCTAAAGTGTAATTCGATTGCTTCAACCACTAAGGCATTGTGTATCAATAAAATGAGTAACACTCAATCCATTTTCAATTGATTGTATAGCACCTATTCGGACTTGGGGTTGGGGTTAGCGTGACTATCGTAAGCAATGATTGGAGACTCTTGGTGACATGGCTCAGAATCGATCACAATGGCGTCGGTGTATACACTCTCTGTCTTCTCTTAAACTAAGAGATTAAAATCGCTTCATATCTTTCTTTCTACGAACTAATTCTTTCTTCCTGTACTATATCCTTATTGCAATCTTTCTTTTATATATTACCACCTCTGAATTAACTACTTTTATGAACCCGGTGTCCATCTTGTTGTGTTGATGAGGTATGGCAACTTGGACCGATGCATATATGTGCCTGGTCCTACGTTGTAGCTGACTGACTGACTGACCTATTCGGAACCTCTTATACGAGTGTGACTACCGTGGTCTGGGCAGCTGACTAGTACCGATCACTAACCTTCGAGGATTTATGTAAAATGTGACTGGTATGAGATGTGGACGAACTTGTACAATGTGTTTTGCACTAAAAAATAGTTCCCTAAATAATAACTTTATCCTTGTAAAGCATGAAACTAGCAAATATAAGTTCTTGGCCGTACAATCATCTCACCGAAAAAATTCTTAGCGACTTTGATTTTAGTCGTAACAAAATAGTTTGCATAGAATAGATGGAATGTAGCCAGTAGTGAAATACAGGCCTCACATTTCGTCCTATTTGGGACTTGTCAAATGAGTATACCTGCATCTCAAAGTTGACGTTCACTCCGGGATTCAAACACTGTAAGTGTAACTAATCTGATAACTCGTTAGCGTTTGAACTGAAACGATCAATCAACAACCTGGTTGTAGGTCAACGGAACAAAATAGTTGAATTAAGTATAAGGACAGCTAAAGATAATGAAACCTGATAGGTTAACCAATAACATTCAAGGATACCAGAACAAACTAGTCTAAAACTCATGGAATAACCAAGATGCTGATGATGTTGTCTAAAGCAACAGTGAAAGCTCTGCAGTCAAAGCATCTAGCTCAGAGGATTCAAACCATACCGAAAAAATCGGAAAATACTGGATTCTACTCCCAGTGTGCACATCAACAACACTTTGGTTCAGGTATACCTAGCCGACTGATGACTTTCATGTGGGACAAAATAACCATTGTAGATTCCACTGCTAATCACAATCCAGTTTTACATATATATATATTCTTTTAAAATCCGAAAAATCGTCATTATTTAGGTAGTGTGTTTATAAATCCTTTTTTAACCTTCTTAGAACGACGTGTTGACATATCTGGCCGTTCGTATTTTGTTAATCATGTTAGTCGAATCTCTCAATGGGAAGATCCTCGTATACAAGGTCATCCATTACCTCCTGGTTGGGAAATTCGTTATACAACTGAAGGATTTCCATTTTTTGTTGATCATAATACTAAAACATCGACATTCAATGATCCCAGACGAAAAGATGCAAGGTTATTGCTTTTATTTTTTTTCACTATTATTTAGTTCTTAAATCCTAAGCTTTGAAACAAAATACTTCCAGGCAGTCATAACCGCGTTGTTTCGTTTTTAGTATAAGGGATTTGTGGAAATCGTTGTATTTTCACAGTTGAAATCACAAGTCCATTTACGCTAGACCACTATTGAAAACGTAGAAGTACTGGGCAACCATTTTCTTCTAGTATGGGACTCAGCAGTGTGTATTGACAATCTCAATTCTTGTACCTTTCGGTGTCGCACGTGAGCGCTTAACCTGCAGACCACTGGGCAAGCATCCAATAGTGTTAAGGTGTAACCTCAATCAATCCATCATCTTGTAGAATCCTTCATTCATTGTATGAGGTGGATAACCGTCTCAAACCCGGTACGGATTGAGCCCACTGGTCACGGATTGTCACTAGGACTCCAGGAGTTACATCTTAAAGCTAGTTGCTAGTGCGTTCATGGGGGGGGGACTGGTTGTGTAATGTTTCACGTGGTTCGGCCGAGGAGATCTTTACTAGTATGAAGACCTATATATTGGCGTTGTAGTTGTATAAACATTCATTACTAGGACCAAAGCATCCGAAACTGGTGCTTTGTAGACGCACTTATATCAAGCTAGCTGAGAAACGGACCTAATTGCTGATCAAATACTTATCTCCCAATCTGTGATTTGCAGACTCAAAATCTTATGAGGTTAGCAGTGGAATCTTGAGCTTTTCTTCTTTTCGCGAGTTGTCAACTGGATACATCTAGACTCTAGTGTTGATGTACTCCCAGTAGCTATTGCTCAGTGGATAATGCTTTTATTTTACAGGTACATTAAACTGACGAATCCCGAATAGAACGAAATGCGAATCTTGATTGTCACTGCTAGCTAGGATTAACCTTCACCATTGTGGCAATATCGATGTAACTCGCTCAACATGGACATATGCGAATAGAGACTTGCCAATTGGAGTCCCTAATATCAAGAATAAAAAATCACAAGCCCGTACTAATAAAATCACTGCTATTAAATTTTTTTAAACAGTTAATTGTCAGTGTAGGAGTTTGTAGAGATTGTTGAATATTGTTGAAATGGTAAACCGACCTAAGTTAGACAATCATTGAAAACCAGGAAGCACTGAATAGCTGTCTCGCTCTAATATATGACTTTTCTTCAGTGCACATTAATGACTGATTCCAAGAGATAATTGCTTTAGTCCTAGTGAGTTGTGATTACTAATTGTTATATCCGGTGAAGATTAAATAACAGGTAACTTCCGAGGACTATTCATGGACTAATATTCTATAAACATTCTTATTGTATAACTACTCAACAATTACACTATGTATATTTATATTCCTTTTATGATAAGCTTTATTTTGACCTATAATTTATTATTGTACGATTTACGGTTCTTAAGTTATGTTCAGTTTATTAACTACTGCCTCCCACATTCACAGCCACTTTTTGGGCTTATTTGTGTACAAATATTATTTCCTATTTTATGGTACGTTGCGGTCTGTGTGATTGATATATAAACCAAGTATGCCTGAAATAAACGATCTGCTCTGATTCGGAAGCTGGTATCTTGTTCTGGACTCAAGTGGAAGGGCTCGTAGGACATAGGACCAATAAGGACGCTAAACTGCCCACACCGGTTGAACGTCATTGGTTGGCCTAGTGTGAAGATTCGTATAAGTCGTATTCGGATTGGTAGATAGATCGTGTGATCGAAAAGTCAGACATCCAAGGTCATAACACTAATGTTCAGCCTTGTCGGATGTACAGCATTTACCAACCGAAAACAATAGAAGGTGATCGCATGTAAACCATTTTATCACAACTTAATAGTCTAAAGGTTAAGTGACTGAAAGTTCCTGGTTTCGATCCTCGGTGGCAGGGTCATGGATGAACACTGTTGAGAAGTCCTATACCAAGACGAAACAGATGTCCTGTACTTTCTGGTTTTAAATAAATGTCTAAATTAGATCGGTTTGTGATATCAATAATATTAGATCTAATTATCTTATTCTTAATTTTCCCTCCATTTTTCTTTATTCAAATTTCAACAGTGGGAATATTGAACAAGCATGGTCATTTGAAAATAAAGTCGCCAGTTTCCATTATCTTTGTCATTCAAATTTGGTGACAAAAAATGTAAAAGTTGTTGTATCCCGTAGTAATCTTCTAGTGGATTCATTTGAACAAATTATGCGATTGAAACCACATGAATTGCGTTGTCGTTTGTTCATTTCATTTACTGGCGAAGAAGGTTTAGACTATGGCGGGTTATCACGGTATGTGTAATTCGTAAAGGAAAATCTTCATCAAGCTTATGTATATTTTTTAAATCACCTGTAAAGTTTTTTGTTCATCTTGTTATTACGTTGATTGAACTAGGAATATATTCTCCGCTTACTTAAGCCCGTTGCCCCTCTTAGGGCATAAATCACTGACCAGGAATCTCCAGACAACTGTCCTGGACTATTCTTTAGATTTTGCCAAGTACTATACATCTTTTTGATGTCTTTCCAGTCCCCGGAGTCATGTATTCTTTGGTTTACTACTTTTCCTTTCGTCTTGGAGATCCCAGGTTAGGGTTTGGTTTGTTGTGATACAATTTGGTGGTTTCCGTAATGTGTGTCTTATCCACTTCCAGTCTCTTTTCCTCTTTAAGTAAAAGTTGTTGTGTTCTCTGTCACAGCTGACGATTGATAATAGTGTCTGGCCAACGGATCTTGAATATCTTGCGTAGACAATTGTTTATAAAAACCTGTAGTTTTTTATGTTGTTTGTAGTAGTTCTTCATGTTTCAGCATGTTTTAGCGATCAAAAATGCTCATTTCGAAGTAACTTGGAAATCATGCCTTCTTCAGTAGTGTCAACTTAAATTTATATTTATTGCTGCTTAATAATTTGTATTGATTTGATGATTCTTATAAACTAACTGGCATGCATTTTGCACTATTGTTCATATTACATTGTTGTCAGCGTATTAACAAAGTATTCAATATATACACCATGCTTACCATCGACTCACTTACTATATGCGTCTAGTTATATTTGTTTTGACATGTGGCGTTTGAGAGCTGATACCGACATACAATCTTCATGTAACGAGCCACACTTACTCCTCAAGCGATATATACACATATATATCCCTTGGAAAATCAAATCACTATTGTATATTCCACCCCTTAGAAATAAAGATCATTTCTTGGTCAATTGCATATGCTTATCATTTGATCGATTTCTGGTTGGGTTAGTATTTTGATTTCTAATATGATTGTAAAATGACTAATTCCTTCCCGATCCATAACCTTCGTCACCATAAATTTCTCGTTTTCTCTAAATTTTTTTTCAGAGAGTGGTTTTTCAAATTATCTACAGAATTATTGAATCCAATGTATTGTTTATTTGAATACGCCGGTGGTAATAATTATGCATTACAAATTAATCCTGCATCATCGGTTAATCCGGAACATTTGGAATATTTTCGGTAAGTCTATCATGTTGATTGTGGTGTTGTGTGATGTTTAAGTTGTGTTTTTCTTGTGTGTAATCTGTTAATTTTTGGTTGTCTTATGTAGAGAATCACAGATGCTTGATAATGATTACCATTGTACAAAGTGAACTCAGCAGCTAAATAGATAGTGGATTGGGCGTTTAAGGCGAAAGGTACTTATTTCGGATCTCAGAGTGAATATCAACTCTGAAATGTAGGTACATCCAGTTGACAGGTCCCTTATTGGACGCAATACACGTCCTGGATTACATTGCTAGCAATATGCCATGTATTGTATGATTATCGTGTCTGTAAGTTATATTCAATTCATTTTATTTGTGAATGTATCAGTTAGTCATAGTTAATGTTGAGCTTGGCGTAAATATGCTTTAACCCAAGTTGGTATACCATATCCACGCAAACAGATGAAATCAACTCAATGAGTGGTAGAGGAGTCGAAATAATATCGTACTAATTCGAGGAGACCGAATAAAAAGATGTGTATCAAGGAGTATTTGAAGTCAGAATCTAGAGGGAATAAGAAGAGTAAATGCATCTGCACCCCCGAATGCCCTGGTACGGTCGAGAGTGGGGAGAGTCCGCTCTCCCTCTCGAAATGCTCTCACATGGCCACGCGTATATAGCCTCTGCCAGGGAAGTCCTACTCATTGCCTTCTCGTGGCGGGGGTGTTGTTTGCGAAAATGAGAGGACGAAAAGCGAATGTCCGACGCTTTAACTGGATTCCAAACCAATGGTGCACA
Source organism: Schistosoma haematobium (assembly GCF_000699445.3). Classification (NCBI taxonomy): domain Eukaryota; kingdom Metazoa; phylum Platyhelminthes; class Trematoda; order Strigeidida; family Schistosomatidae; genus Schistosoma; species Schistosoma haematobium. The sequence continues at coordinate 21,850,759 of NC_067201.1, forward strand.
TGGGCTCCAGTATCCTGCGGGAACAAATGGCGTATGAACCAATTTTCGGTCACCCGCTACCATGGGACTGCATCTCCTTACGATGCTCCACTGCCTTGCGGATCAGACCTTAAGGTCGAAGGCTCGGGGAGTGGCCTTCTAAGAAAACTACCTGCTTCGGTTTGGGCACCCGGGCAGTATCACAGCCATCACACATATCGATTGAGATTTGTGTGGCGCATATGTATTTGGTGCCTCCTCCGAAAAGCTAAGCGCTCTGATGTAGTAATAGTGGCCGGTGATTTTAATGCCCAAGTAGGTAAACTAAGCGATGGGGAAAGACACCTAGGTGGATCTTATGGTGTCGTGGCTCAAAGAACAGATAATGGCGACCGTCTGTTGCAGCTATGCTCAGATAACCGCCTGTTCCTTGCAAATACTAACTTTTAGCATAAGGAAGAACATCTTTTAACATGGTGACCCCCTAATTCGTCCCAACGTTGGACCCAAATAGATCACATCGCTATCAGCCACCGATGGAGGGCCTCGATAGGAGATTGTCGCTCATTCTGGAGCACATGCTTAGATTCAGATCATGCTCTAGTGCGAGCGCGTATTTGCCTGCGTCTTACTGGACGTAGGAAAGACGCTGCAAGGAAACCTCTTAGGCGCCTACTTAATGGTAGTCAAGCTAAGAGTATATTTCAGGAACAACTAGGAAAACAGTTAGGCAGCCATGTATGTGATGCCCACCCTGATGCAGCATGGAATGATATCCGAAAAGCTGTGGAAACAGCAGTGATATCTGCTAGTAAGGTAAACCAGAAGGTTAGGGAGCAACACTGGATCTCAGGGAGAGCAGCAGGCCCTGACAGGTTTACTCCTGAGATTTTTAAGGATGGTGGTCCAGTATTAGCAATGAGATTAACCGAGGTCTTAGGTAGAATTTGGGAACTGGACGTAATCCCATCTGACTGATCTCAATCACTGATTGTGCCAGTCTATAAGAAAGGACAAAAGTCCTCTTGTGACAATCACAGAGGAATCAGTTTGACTAATATAGTGTCTAAAATATTAGCCTCAATAATACTTCGACGCCTAATCAAAGCTCGTGAAGAGCAGATTAGAGAAAACCAGGCCGGTTTTCGACCTGGACGTGGTTGTATAGATCAGATATTCACACTACGTCAGGTTCTAGAACACAGACACACATTCAGACGCCCCACAATGGTAGTATTTCTCGACCTTAAGGCGGCATTCGACTCTTGATCGTAAGGTTCTATGGCAGTGTTTGTCACTGAAAGGAGTACCAAAGAAGTACATTAACCTTATAAAGGCTCTCTACTCGAACACAACTGTTAGAGTGAGAGCTTATGGCGAACTGTCATCAGAATTGGTTACCTCAAGTGGTGTTCGTCAGGGCTGTCCACTCTCTCCATTCTTGTTCAACTTTGTGGTCGACGTACTTTTAGAGATAGCACTCTCCTCATCTAAATTTCCAGGGGTTGAACTTCTACCGGGAGGTTCACTTGTTGACTTAGAATATGCTGATGACATAGTTTTATTTGGTGAAGACGCTGACAAAATGCAGTCTTCTGACCACTCTAAGCAACAATGCAAGCATGTTCGGTATGCGATTCTCTCCCTCGAAATGCAAAATATTGCTTCAGGATTGGGTTACATCGACACCCGAACTAGTGATAGGGAGTAAAGTAGTTGAGTGTGTCGACCACTTCACTTATCTTGGAAGTCTCATCAGCCCTTGTGGCCTGATGTGTGACGAAATCTCAACACGGATACAGAAGGCTCGACTAGCTTTTGCCAACTTGCGTCATTTATAGCGTAGGCGAGATATCCGTCTATCAACCAAAGGACGTGTTTACTGCACAGCAGTTCGTTCCGTCCTACTTTATGGCAGTGAAACATGGCCGGTAAGAGTAGAGGATATCTGTAGGTTACTAGTATTCGATCATAGGTGTCTTCGAAACATTGCTCGTATATCCTGGGACCATCGAGTAAGTAACACAGTTGTTAGGAAACGGGTACTAGGTAAGGATGGCAAATCAATTGATGAAGTAGTGAAACTTCATCAGTTGAGATGGCTGGGACACGTGTTACGTATGCCCAACGACCGACTACCTCGACGTGCGATGTTCAGTGGTATAGGAGTAGGTTGGAAGAAAGCTAGGGGCGGCCAAACCAAAACATGGCACAAGTCCATGAAGTCACTGACAAGTGAACTGAGTCATGTTGGTAGGTGTAGACTACCTGGTTGGGGACCGCGAGATGATAGCAACCGATGGTTAGAGACCCTGGATGACATGGCTCAAAATCGTTTGCAATGGCGCAGGTGCATCCACTCTTTGTGTTCTCCCAAATTCTAATCTTCTGAATTCTTCATGTCCCTTTTTTCCTCTTTCCAAATTTGTTTCACTGTATTATACTCTTTAAATAACATCTCCAAACCCTAATCTTCCCTATTACTGCTTATAATCTTGCTACCTCTACCACTACGCGATTCGAATCGACAACTGCATCTCTGTGCTAAGGTGGTGTGGCAACTCGAACTGATGTACGTATGTACGAAGTTCTACGTTGTTACTGACTGACATGTAATAGTTCTCTTTGAATAGTTTATTCTCTTATCAATTTAATGATTGGTGGTGTTTTAACAGACAAATCATCGTTAATGTATAGATGTTTATGATCTCTGTCTGGGATTACTATGCATAATAATATAGGCCTTCTTTTTATCAAAACTAACTATATGTATCGATAAAAAGTAAAAGTGAAATTTGTCAATATGGTAAAAAAAATACCTTGTTTTAAAATCAATGTAATGTGTATGCACAATAGTATTTTTTTGGAAATTTGTTAATAATGATAATTGTTTGATTTATAATACTAACTACCAAAGTTCTCAGCTGAATTCTCGAATCGATTTGACTTCGACTACTATGTGGGACTTGGACCAAGAACCCTCGGTCCTGAGTACGCGATCGTGGATGTGTACTACTGAAGAGTCCCATACTAAAGTGAAACAGCTGTTTAGTACTTCCAGGTTTTCAATGGTGGTCTCCCTTAGATCGATTCGCGAATTCAACTGGAAAAATACTACAGTCTCCACAAATCCCCATAATTATATTTCATTTTCACTATATCATAAGTATCATGGAGTATTGTTATGAAACTTTTTCGAAGAAACCTACTTGAGTAACCTATTTTTAGAAGCTATTATATTTCTTATGCCAGTTGTGACTCTAGTAGACCAGTGATATCGTCTCAGGCTTTGAAGTTGAATGATACTAGTTCGAATCTCACTTGGTAGACTATCAGTCCTCTCAACATTGAAGGTTCATGCCTTGCTAACGATTGTCAATTAATATAAAGCCTAAGTCGAGCATGGTTTCTTGTTACCCGCCTCTAACCTTGTGACAGTTCTGAGTTCACTTCTATGTGAATAATCCCTTTGTTATTTGTATATGAACTGTTAAAGTTGTAAGTAGATTATTTTACGTATTTTTACCTTCTAGTTTCTTTCAGTGTATTCAAATTGGAAGTGTTACAGGAATTTAGGGTTTACTTAGAAAGTACTCAGTGTTTTAGACCTTTTGAAAGGGAAAGTTGTTAGTGACTTTGGAAATTTTCGACAAAACAGCACCAACAGTATCTGGGCCATCATTGTTATTGTCGTGATATTAGAAAGTAAAGTTTGCTTTTAAAACGCAAATATGAGAGCAGTTCTGTTTCATGTTTGTGAAATCTGCCCGTCCGAACAGAAAATGATTAGCAGCTCACCATGTTTGTTTGTTGGCTGGTTGAGATACTGTCCGGACGCCCGAGCAAAAGCAGATGGTTTTCTTAGGAGACCATACTTCTATCCATTGAATTATATTTCTAATTTGCAAAGCAATGAAGAAGAGCCCCCAAATGCGCTGGTACAACCGGGAGTGGGAATAGTTAGCTTTCCCTCTCTAAATGTTCTCACATGGCCACGTGCTTACAACCACTGCCAGGGAAGTCCTATTCATCGCCTTCTTGCAGCGGGGGTGTTGTTTACGAAATTGAGAGGACGAAAACCGAATGTCCGGCGATTTAACCGGGTTGGTGGACACGGAGAGTCCTTCCACTTAAAGGTCTGATCCACAAGGCAGTGGAGCAACGTCAGGAGATGCAGTTCCATGGTAGTCGGTGACCAACAAATAGGTTCATACACCAATTTTTCCTTCAGAATCCTGGAGCCCATGTGCACCATTGGTTTGGAATCAGGGTTCTTCCAACTCCCCTAGGTGAAGGCTCCGGGTGTGGCCCCCTAAGAAAACCACCTGCTTCGGGTTAAGCACCCGAACAGTATCCCAGCTCTCGCACACATGGATTGGTCGGTGTGGTGCATATATATTTGGTGCCTCTTTGTACTAATGCTTATGTGTTTAAATAAATAATAATGTCACAAAACATAGTCCCATGTTAGCTTGTAGGTAAAATAGGTTCGTTCAGTATTCGTTTCTCCAGGATCCTGTTAAGATGCACACCATTGGTTTATAATCGGTTTCCCAACCCACCCATATAAACTTCATATTCATCAACCCGATTTAAGCTTTGAACGTTCACATTTCGTCGTTTCAGTTTTATAAAAACAATACCCCCACTACATGAAAGTAGGGGCTCCAAACCTGAAATTTAATGGCTAACAGTTGAGAATATCTTAATCATTGTGCCCACTCCACAACAAAATAATCTGCGTATGTTGACTATATGTTTTACATTCAATTTTACTCCAAATCAAATAATCATCACCATTGTTTTATTTTCATTTTATCTTCTCTTTTCTATAGATTTGTTGGACGATTTATTGCTTTAGCATTATATCATTCTAGATTTATTGATAATGGTTTCACTTTACCATTTTATAAACGTATGTTAAATAAAAATATCACTTTAGCTGATATTGAAACAGTTGATGTGGAATATTATAATTCATTGAAATTTATTCAGTAAGTTTCTTGTCAGTCTGTTGTATATGTGTGTTTCTGTAATTATTATTAGTAGTAGGAGTAGTATAAGGTTATGGAGATTGTTGAGTTGATATCATGAACCGATCAGTGTTAGACTATCATTGGATGCCTGGAAGCACTAAATGGTCATTTCATCTTAGTTTGGGATTTTCTCAGCAGTGCACATCCATAATCTCTCAACTGGGAATTCAACCCAAGACCTTTCAGTCTAGCTCGTGAATTCTTAGCCTTTAGACCACTGATCCGGGACCCAGTGGTGTGCAAGCCTAACTTCAATCAATCCACAATATTCCACGACGATTTTCGATTATGTTGATTGGGTACCTGTCTCACACTGGACATGGATTACCCAACCGGTCACGGTTTCTCACATAAATATGTTAGCCTGATTTACCAAATTAAGACAACAAGATAATATTAAAAAGGCGAACGGCATTGGGGTTGTAGTAGCGACGATAATAAAACGACCTAATATTAAGAATACTATTGCAAAAGATGGAATGAAAAGTTATGTATAATGGAACGTTTTAACTCAAGATTTAAATCAAGAGTGAATGTATCTGAACCAATATGACTCAAAGTCTTTAATAATTACATTGACCCAAACCAAGTGAGTCTGTGTTAGTCAACATCCTTCAGACCAACAGTCCACGATTTCATGGGTTCGTACTATGTCTTCGTTTGACTGCTCTTACCATCCTTCCAACCTACTCTTGCTCTAGCAAATGTCTCACGTTGAAGTAGGTATCTGTTGGGCATAGATAATACACGTCCCATCCAACTCACCAACTGAAGATTCACTACCTAGTCAACCAGCTTTCCATCTATACCTGATATACCCTGCATTTAACCTGAGCACTATTCATTCGATGATTCTAACCTACTTGAACAATCTTTCAAAGGTATCTGTGATTAAAGCCAGTAGCCTGCGAATATCCTCTATTTTTAAAAGTCACATTTCTAAATGACCGGTAGTTTGTTCACTGTGTGTTAGTTACAAATGAAAATTGGTCGTTGTCACGCAATTTACATCGTTTAATTCAATCATTGGTGCTACTGCTTAAGTTATTATTAGCGGAATGATTATCTCACCTGACAACTTGGTCTTTTTCTCCTAGAACATTCAATCGATGTGACCAAGTAACCTTATTTCTTTTGAATATAGATCGCTAAAAGGAAACTATGATTAGTAACAGGGACATACATATAGGGACATGTAAAATGAAAATTTCAAATCATACCGTTCAGTGATCCTTTTCATATTGATTGAGATTTCGAAATTATCACGTTTGTTTGGATTAGTGTTATACTTCATTAAGGTCAAGGTCTTGTATTCAATCTTAGATAATCCTAACGGTTAAATTCAGAGGAATCCCAAAGTCTATAGGACGAATAAAAACAACTGTGTTATTAATCACGATAAGTACCTGTTTTGTGAACGTTTTTATCTATCCACTATCGCTAAATGGTATCATTTTTTTCTATGTACTTGATCATTTCCATTGTGAGATGACATGTTCTCTGTTTTAGCATTGATTTCGATGAGCCCATTAAAAGTACAGAGTCTACTAATGAGGGAGGAGTTCACTGTATGATAATCAGGTCATTGACTTTTATTAAATGAAATAAATACAACTAACTACTAATAACGACCAGATATTCTGAAATTTAATGATCCACTTAAGTTTGTTTTCCTTTTAGACTTCTTAATTGTAACACAAAAACAGCAAACTAACTTACCTTTTTCTATTATTATAACTCAAAAACTCATATGATGATAATATTACATCACTTACAAAATCAATAAGCAACCACGAATAGAAAATCGAAATCTGTACATTATTAGGTCATTTTATAGTTCAAAGTCCAAGTAACAAATTTATTAATTTTTCTGATTGAACGCTTGAATCGGTTACTTAAGCTCTTCTAATGACCTCCATGTTAAATCTAATTGAACACTTGAACACGAGAGAAAAGGTATGAATTGTGGAAAGGACGCTTTACTTCAAAATTAGTTTACGTACGGAAAATCGAGGTTATTTATAGCATTTCAGATGGTCTTTGGCTTCTGCAACCCTATTAAACATAGTAACAGAATAGGTGATCATCTAATCAGAAATGTGACATGTAACTCTTCACTTTCTAGATGTCTATGACAAACTTCTATTGAATACTGATTGGATAAAATGTTTCCCAGTGTCCTCAGGGTCCCTCTAGGTTTTTTTCAAGGAATACTTTGAACCTCCTCAACACAAATGGATGATGTATTAACCGTAACTTTTTTTAATGTAAGAGACTTAACAATATGTAATGCCTTCAAACGAAAACTTACTACTATGGCTTTGTAGAAATACTGTAAACCAGATCTTTAATAAACTCACGATAAAATTATATCAAAATAGGTAAGTTTGTGGAGATTGTAGCATTTTCATAGTCTATCTCATGAACTGATCTTATCCAAATAGACCATTGATGTAAACCAGCTATTTCGTCCTTGTATAGGACTGCTCAATAATGCATACTCAGAATTCTATGGTTAGAACAAAACACTTCCTCAAGGATCGATCCTAGGGGCTTCAGGCATTGGGACGAGCTTTTGACCACTTAACCTGCATCTAATAGTGTCCATGTGTAACCTCAATCATTTCGAAATATCGGGGGTAACCATATTCCATTAATTGCAACAGATAATTGTTTCACACTCGACATAGTTGAACTCCACTCCTAACGGTTCGTGACTAGAACTCCTGAAATCGTCTGTGAAAGTTAGTGATTAGTGATTACATGATTGTTTTTCGTATGGTGGTTGTGTTTGTGATTTATGGTGATATTAGAATTGTCATAGTTAACACTAGAAACTGATCTTAATTAGGCAGTCATTGAATATCAACTGTCCGGTGCTTTCAGAGTTTTTAATGAGGATCTGGTTAAGATCACTTAGTGATTTAAACTATAAACTTATATGTAACATTCGACGTTTTTCACTTATTCATCCATATATAACAATGATTCACCTTCTTAATTTCCGAATTCATCTGTTTTAATTGTTCATTTTATTAGTATTGTGCTACTGAATAATAACTTTCGTCATTGTTTTTATTTCGTCTTCATTACACATACAAACAAATAGAGAGAATAATATCGATGAATGCGGATTAGATGTCTACTTTGCTATGGATTATGAAGTATTGGGTGAACTACGAACGCATGAATTGAAACCAGGCGGTAGAGATATTCTATTGACTGATGCAAATAAAGCTGAGTATATTGAGTAAGTTTTGTTTTGTGCACTTCATCATTTGTTTAGCTTCATTCATTTTAATTCAATTTTAAATCAATTTTTGCCATTTCTTGTCGTTTCCAAGTGGTCTGGTTTAATTATTTTGTCCAATTATTGATGAGATTAGATTAGATGATGGTTGGAAGTAGTCAACAGGAAACCCTAGACCTAAGTTTCGTGCTATTTGAGACTTGTCAGCAAGTTGTACCTGTAATCTTGATGGATCTGATGATCCTTGGCCGATTCATTCGCGTGTCACTCAGAGTCACAGTCAGAGACGTTACCACTGACCTACTCGAGCCTCGACAAACCCACTGTAGGACTGAGGTGAATTTACAATTGATTGATCATTACCCAGTGATCAATCTGTAGTTATCATTATAACTCAAACACTCATGAATGTGTACACATACATAAGTTACCAAATCACAACACACACATACCAAATAAATTATTATTTATACATAATCAAGGCATATGTTTCAGACCACGAGGAAAATGGATTGGTAATTAATGAGGGTTAGTGAAGGAACAGTAGAGCGTGTAACCACAGCTTAAAATACAGGGAATATAACGATACAATATTTTTTTTAGCAATTGTGTAATAAATACGTATATGATGATATGTAAGATAGGCCCAAAAGTTACCACTTTCTCGATTTTCTCACCGTTGTCACAAAATAATGCTGTAATTAATTAAAATTCACCACGTTGCACAAACAAGTGGGTATCTGTACTCATCAAATAGTTGAATAAAACGTTGAGCGTTAGAAAGGACTAAATTCGAATCACGGTGTGAAAATCACCGGGGTGCAGGTACACTTAGCTGAAAACTCCTAAATAGGATGAAATACATTTCCTGGATTCCATTACTAGCCACCATCCAACTCTGTTTCAATACTTGTGGCGTAGTCAATATATCGAGGCCATCCACACAGTATGTATATACGCCTAAAGAAACTGATCATATGCAGTCGGTATCAACGGAAAAATTCAAACAACCAGTATAAATGAGTTAGCCTCTCGAAATGCTCGCGAATGGCTACGCGTATACAGCCACTGACAGGAAAGTTCTACTCACCGCCTCATGGGGAGGGGGTGTTTACAAAATTGAAAGGACGAAAAGCGAATGTCTGGCGCTTTAGCCGGGTTAGTAGATATGGAGGATCCACCTATGGAAGTTGGAAAACCCTAATTCCAAATCAGTGGTGCGCATGGTCTCCAGGATCCTAAGGAAACAAATGGTGTATCAACCTATCGTTGGTCACCGGCTACCATGGGACTGCATCTCTTTATGTTGTTTTACTACCTTGTGGACCAAACCTTTAGGGCTTAGGCTCCAAGTGTGGCCTCCTAAGAAAACCTCCTGCTTCAGTTTGGGTACTCGGGCAGTATCATAGCACACTCACAAATCAAATGACTTGTGTAGCGCATATGTATTCGGTGCCTCTTTGTACCAATATCTATGTTCAAATAAAATTTTAAAAGATAAATTCACCAGAAAGAATCTTATTGTCTTGATTTACATATTTATTGAACAAAACATTTTTCGTACTCACTAATAGAATTCAGTTAGAGAGGTTTTTGAAGAGACACGTCCAACTTTTAGGTTAGATTTGTCACAGATTGATCTCAGTAGAGGATAGCCTTTTTTTAAATGTAGGTCTACTCGACAGTTTGTAATCATAGACTCCTAGCAGCTATCAAATCCATGATGTTCTGGTTTCTCAGTTAACACTTGACCATCAGAACGTTTGATTCAGCCTCCAATGATAGTCATTAATACTATCAGACTGGTCAAATGGAAGTAAATGTAGTGAATTTTTAGTCGTTCAGTTGATAGTATGTCATTCAAAGGTCTCTTCTATTTTTTTCTAAGTAGTAGCTACCAATGAATGATAAACGTACTGATATAAATCTATAGAGGTCTTTCTAGAGCTCTTATATCAGTGAGCGTATATTATGGGTTGGCACGTTTAAATGACATCTCAGTCCTACTACAGGATATCAATCGCGGCCCGAATAGACTAAGGGTCATGTCTCAGTTTATGAAGCTGATTGATACAGGTTTCTAATCCTCAGGGAGTTTTCGTCTTCTCTATATTCCAGGTACACCTTGCTGACGTTCTTCAACTAGCATAAAACCTAAGTTGAACAGACTTTCATTCTGACTATTTCCAGCTACTCAAAATGATTTTCCAATAATATCAATAATCTAGGCAGATTCACCACATAAAATGAAGATATGTGATTCTGTTTGAAAGAGGCGATGAAAAAGCTAAGGATAATCTAATCATGAATTATCTTGAGCTCATCACGGTGAAGCAATAAATATGTCCGGCTGTTAGTTACTAGGGGGAGATGACTGGAAGTGTATGATTCCCTCCATTCGTAAGGTAATAAGTGTGGGGCTTGTCAGTAGTGGGCACCCAATACCCTTTCAAGCATCAATTCAAGGAACATCAGATATCGAAACAGTCTTTTAACCACTTAACCTTCATCTAATAGTGTCCATGTGTAACCTCAATCATTTCGAAATATCGGGGGTAACCATATTCCATTAATTGCAACAGATAATTGTTTCACACTCGACATAGTTGAACTCCACTCCTAACGGTTCGTGACTAGAACTCCTGAAATCGTCTGTGAAAGTTAGTGATTAGTGATTACATGATTGTTTTTCGTATGGTGGTTGTGTTTGTGATTTATGGTGATATTAGAATTGTCATAGTTAACACTAGAAACTGATCTTAATTAGGCAGTCATTGAATATCAACTATCCAGTGCTTCCCAAGTTTTTTTTTTCTTTTGATGACTTTCTAACTCAGATCAGTCCATGTTGTTAAACTATGAAGATTTAACAAATTTTTTTTACCAACTCCCTCATTATTAAAATATTCATAAGTATACATGCAAATAATTTACCATTAGACGGGTTTTCTCTCTTGCATAGCAACAATCATGTCTTCTTAAATAATTATATGCCATCCTGCTATATTTAGCTTGAGTATTACACTTCATTCAATAATACTTATGTATACATATATTTATCTTTCTCTTAACAAACGGATTGTGTGTTTTTTTGTAATGTTACTTTGTGCTTCAAGCTGTTGATTTTATTGACAAGTGTCATAATAGTAGTAATTCATATAATATAAGCCAGTTTTTCATTGAATGTTGTGGTACATAACGTATTATTGATAAGATTCTCTCATTGTTTCACACAATTCATGGGATGTGGATAAGACTAAAGTTAGATATTATAATCACTTTTTATGCGACTTCAACTCGTCTTAATTTATTCAGTTCGTAATTGGTTGGGTTTTTTTTTAGTCAACTAATTGGAAAGCATTGAATAGATATATCCCTTTAGTATGGGACTGTTTAGTAGTGCTTATCCACAACCTCAGCTATTGTTGAAGGACTGTACTCAGTAAGTTTTTGTTAAAGGACATTATATCTGAAAAGTTTATTAACATCTTGAAGGCTCTATACGAAAACACCCTAGTCATGTTAAGAAAAAAAGAAAGAAAATAACATCTCAGCATTAGAATCCTGTAATAGTCTTAGGCAAGGTTCTATCAATTCACTATTCCACTTAATATCGTCACATCGCAATACAATTGTCAGTATAACTTCATCCTCAAATCTTAAGCTTTCTACACTTAGTCTTACTGCTCTCCAACAGATGCATGTAGGATAAAGTGTTCCAGTCAGTATTGATGGACCTGATTATTACGATGTCCTAGTTCGATCGCCACGTCGAGGTAACATCTGCTTCCTTCTAACCGTATGAAACCTTAAGTCTCTGATCCGAACATCCGAAGGGTGAATACTTTAATCACTTTTCCACAACCTATGTGATTAATTCCATCCTATTCTGTTGAATATAAACGGTACTAGGTCCGAGTCTCTAAGTGAACATCAACCCTAAGATTCAGGTACATCCAACCGACGAGTTCCAAACAGGACGAGACGCGCATCCCAGATCCCACTGCCAGCCACCATCCATCTTTACTTATAGTGCTTGTGATTTAAGGCAATCCGCACAGGATGCACATATGCGAGTAAGATACTGATCAATTGCACTCCTTTAATGTCAATGGGAAAATTCAAACAAACAATATAAAAATGAATTAACAAAATACAACACTATTTTGTTTTCTATTCTATCATAGTATCAGCAAATTTTTGAATTAAGTACAAAATGCACTGTAAAATCATCATCTGTACTCGTGCAATTATTAATCAATTGTATTTATTCGCATATAGTACTCATAGCCGTTTATTTCTTTCGATTAAGATCTTGCTTTTACCCTAGTAGTCACGTTTACAATACTAATATACATGTATATGAATGTATATTGAATGTTTAATAGTTTTCTTTCTTTCTGTTTTGATCACATTTTGTTAATGATTATTTATAGAAAAGGTCATTTTATTGTTAGACAGACTAATTTGTAGCGTTAATAGCTTCAACTTGATGTTATAATCTATAAAAAAAAGGAGCGAAATCGTTGAAACACTTTTCTTCCTACATGATGTTATGACTTATCAACTCGATGTACTTGCATTCCAGTGTTGATGTTTATTTTCGGCATCAAATGTAGTTCTTAGCGCTTCAAATGCTAACAACGAGTTATCGATTGAGCTACTGAGTACCAATAGCTATTCAGTTGTTCAACGATCATGATGTTATTATCATTATTACTTAGGGTTTGAGTTATGATTATATCAGATGGATCCACATATTCAGGCATGTATGTCAACAAAAATTGATCGAGATTTAGTGTTGAATATTAAATCCTTACTAATAATGATAGAAATATGAGAATCATCGAGTATTAAAAAAAAACAATGATATTCGAGAGGCAATGAGTCAGTCAGCCGAATGCAGCATAGTACCTAGAAAATGTATACATCGATTCAAGTTGCCATATCCCATTTGACATCACTATCCATTGCTTACGATAATCACATGAACCCTAGCCACGTAGTCTGTATCAACTAACATGACTCAGTTCAACAGAGTGTTTTGATAAATTGATGCTGTCTTGGTTCAGCCATTCTTAGCTTTCTTCCAACTGCCTTACTAGCAGCTAATGTCGATATAAACATGAGATAGAAAAACTGGGGATGAAGTATCATCCAACTTCCAACGATTTTAAGCCATATCAACAATTGAGATTTTCAACTGTAATCTACAATTAACTCGCCAATCCACCATCTTGTTAAATCAGCAACTTCATATCTACAGTAAACATTGAAAATAAGACTGAGTCAATCAGAGAAAATAATGTTTCTCTTCAACGATACGGTACATTTATTAACACAGAAAGTCATCTATTGACCAATTCAGTTATCTTAGAAGTCTCATCAGTCTTGATCAGTTGGCATCTGATAAAATCTCGGTCGGCTTCTACCAACTCACGTCATTTGTAACATTAGTGAGACGTCTGTCTGTCTATCAACTAGAAGACACGTTCACTGTGCACCAATCTAAACTGCAATACGTCATATCATACCATGTCCTTATACACAATCTTTCTTTTATATATTACTACCATTGAAGTAACTACTATGAATTTGGTGTTCACCTTGTTGTGCTAATGAGGTGTGGTAACTTGGACTGATGCATATATGTGCCCGGTCTTACGTTGTGACTGAATGACTGACATCTGTCAAACGTGGTTCATAGAGGTAGAGGATATTCATAGGTTATTAGGATTTAATCATATTATTATTATTCAATATTATGTTTTTGGTACAATATGGAATTCTCAGCACAAAGTATTTCAACAAGTTTCCTTTTCTTATTTCTTGATTAATCATTAGGATAAATATTGAGTTAGATGTTAGCAGTTCAGAAATCGACATCTGAGTAAAATGTATAGTCTTTTCAATGCATATTGCCAGTAACCACGATGTCTCTGATTGGTCTCTTTTGTAAGTTGTACAGCGAAATGTCGTAAACTTTTCACAAACGCACGTGGATAACTTGTTGAAATATCCAGATGGCAGGAACATGTAGCCCAGATATTCAAGCAGGCCGCCTTGTGAAAAAAAGCGATGCTCTATTATGTTGTGACCGTCGAGTTGGCGATTCTGAGGTTAGATTCAAAGTACTAGATAAGTGTGGTAAATTGATTGACGAGGTGGTGAATCTTTATCGACTGATATAGTCACGACATATATTACGTATATCCATCCACCAACTACTTTTATGCGTGATGATGGCCGATGTAGGAGTGGGTTAGTAAAAAAAATAAAGGCGGTTAAACCAAAACATGGCATCAGTTGGTGATGGTTCTTACTGTTTGACTGATCCATTTAATTAGGTGCAGACTACTTATTTTGGGTCTGTGCGATTGTCGTAACCAGCGTTTCGAGACTTTGAATGATATGGTTCATGATTGTTGGCAATGCACAGATGCGTCTGTTATTTAATTTCTTTTAGTTGATAAAATTATCTCGAATTTTTTTGTTTCATCGATTTATATTTTCTCAAATAGTATCTTCAATGCCTGCTCTTTCTTATTACCACTAATACTGTTACCAGCTTTACTACTCTAGAATTTCTCTCCTATAACCTCATTTAATTGTACCAATGAGATGTGGTTATTTGAGCCGGTATACACATGTGCCAAATTCTCTGTCGCGTATGACTGACTGACTTGCAGTTTCATTATGGTAAACTACCTCATTTACAAACTTCTTAGTCTTTTACTTAGTTTAAAGTGTTAACTTTCACTGTAAGGACAACTAATGATATCACTCAGTTATCTATGCCATATAGCATGTGATACATTATGTTTTGAATATCCAATCCACTGTTTTAACGTTGAATAACTCTTCAACCTTCAAGTCAATAGTATGCTAATTTATCTTTTCATTTTACCCCAAAATAATTAAATAGTTCACTCTCAGTTTTTATCTGTTATACTAATTAAACTATCCTCCTTCAATCCACTATTTTAACATACTGACTATGTATGCTCTATCATCACTTATACCCCAGTTTACTGCCCTTTTTTCTATCCTCTTAATAAATATATGTCCATTAGTAGTTATTAGTCCCAGTTCTAGTTGTTACCTTGTTTTGTGATTATCGGGCTTGTATGTTGTAACGACACAATAGAGTTATTTTAGCTGGGACGGTTGTTGCTATTGGCCTAAGTATGTAAAGCAAAGTAACAAGAGTAAAGGTAAAAAAAATTCAGGATCATGGATGAAATAGTACTGCTGACTGTATTTGATGTGTAACATCAGTAAGATGTTTGACTCAATCAATCAGCATCCTTATCGTCTTGACAATATCAAAGCTTATTTTGTCCAGTGGGTGAATGAAAGGTTTGGGACTGGTCTCAGTCGACTTTTCCTTAATTATTTTTGTCAAGCTCCCAAGTCGTAAAAACCACACTTTATTTAGTTCTTTTATATGATACTTCAAGAATAAGCATCCTTCCGAAAAGTGGCAATTACCGTCGTAATTTGAATGCCAGTACAATCGCCTCGTTTACGATATTGTTGGGTGCAGCGATTCAGTATTTCAAATCGATTTATTCTACTTTCAACCAGTAAGTCCTACGTTTGGACCTTACTCTGTCGTCTTTATTCTAGGCACTTGGATAGTCTTAGTAGTATCGTTAGTCTACACCTAATCAGTATGTTTAAGAGTCGAGTCCAGGGTATCTGCACATTGATCGATCTTTAGTAGTAACGAACATCATGTTTGCGTAGTTCTTAGCACTATTCGAATCATGTCTGCCAAAATGCAATGTGATCACTAGTCTAAGCAACTGGACATCATATGTATTATGTTTTAATGTTACTTGATTATAGATAGTTAACAGAAAAACCCAAATGCCCTAGTACGGCCGAGAGTGGGGAGAGTCCGCTCTTCCTCTCGAAATACTCTCACATGGCCACGCGTATATAGCCTCTGCCAGAGAAGTCCTACTTCTTGCCTTCTCGTAGCGGCGGTGTTGTTTACGAAAATGAGAGCACGAAAAGCGAATGTTCGGCGCTTTAACCGGATTCGAAATCAATGGTGCACATGGGCTCCAGTATCCTGCGGGAACAAATGACGTATGAACCAATCGTTGGTCACCGGCTTCCATGGGACTGCATCTCCTTACGATGCTCCACTGCCTTGTGGATCAGACCTTCAGGTCGAAGGCTCGGGGAGTAGCCCCCTAAGAAAACTACCTGCTCCGATTTTGGCACCCGGGCAGTATCACAGCCCATATGTATTTGGTGCCTCCTTGTACCAATATCTATGTGTTAAAATAAATAGTTTGAATATCATTAACAAAGTGGTAGCACATCCACAATATTTATCTCATCATTAAAAAACTCTTAATCTAGGGTTTACTTCCAACTAACTTTTTTTAATTAAGTTATCATTAATTGATTTCTTCTTTGTTTTAATGACAATACTGTAAATCATAATGTGATAAAATTACTCGTAATAGTTAATTATGAAAATATTATAATACAGTACCATATTGATATAAGTGTAAATGACAAAGTATTGATTTCATATGAAAGGAAAGAGTGATAGCATGCTACCTACATATAACAATCCTTTTTATATACTGAACCATAGGAATTCTCCTGAATGAATCTATCTAATGTATAATGTGTGATTTTCAATGGATATAAGTGAATAGATATATAGATTCTAGTAATATAAGTAACATCACTTTCTATTTCATAATTCAGCTTGACTCTATGGAAATAACTCACTTATATGCATATACATTACTGTATGGTATATATGTGTGTGTGTTTCTAAGTGGTTGTGATGGAGGAGGGAGAGAGGGAAGTCAAAGTTATTTTAATGACTATCATCACAACTCTCAACATGATATGTATTATCCTTTTTGTAATAATGCAAGTGAAATTTTCACTAGTGATTCAACCACATTTGTCTATTTTTTTGTTTGAATAGTTTAGAAATGGATTTTACATGTATTAATATGATTATAGTTGAGACAGCTATCAATCATTGCTTTGCTTCAACGTCTTGCTTAACAGTGATATATATATTAAGATATTGATTTCTTATAACTTGTTTTCCTGATTGTGATCAATTATAACGATGATATTTGTTATATCCTAAGCCCCGTCGAATATCATGCACTGTACCAAACCAATGACACGTTAGCCAGTACGAACAGTGTAAAGTCAACTCTGAGTCTTTATTGGTTTTTCTCGCCTAACCTTGTCTACTTGAGTTCGGAACACAATATCAGCTTCCACTGTATGAATCATGTATGTCAGATATAAGCAGTTTATATACAAATAAACCAGACCACATCATACTATAAAACAGAAAATAACAATGATACAAGATCAAATCAAAAGTGACTGTGAGTAAGAGAGAACGTAACTAATAAATTGGGAATAACTTAAAAATAGTAAATCTGTCTCGACGTGCGATGTTCAATGGTATAGGAGTAGATTGAAAGAAAGCTAGGGGTGGCCAGACCAAAACATGGCACAAGTCTATGAAGTCACTGACAAGTGAACTGAGTCATGTTGGTAGATGTAGACTACCTGGTTGGGGACCACGAGATGATAGCAACCGATGGTTAGAGACCCTGAATGACATGGCTCAAAATCGTTTGCAATGGCGCAGGTGCATCCACTCTCTGTGTTCTCCCAAATTCTAATCTCCTAAATCCTCCTTGTCTCTTTTTTTCTCTTTCTAAATTTATTTCACTGAATTATACTCTTTAAATAACATCTTCAAACCCCAACGTTTCCAATTACTGCTTATATTCTTACCGCCTCTATCACTACGGGATTCGAATCGACAACTGCATCTCTTTGTTAATTTGGTATGGCAACTCGAGCTGATGTACGTATGTACGAAATTCTACGTTGTTACTGACTGAGTAAATCTTATAATAATAGTCAATAGGTCAAATGGAAGTTTAGAATAAAGCAAGTATGAATATACATATAATATGGTTACTCGATAGTTATACAATAAGAATATATGTATATAATAACAGTTTACAAATAGTGTTCAGACCTGTTTTTTGATTGATCTCACATAATATTCTGGCGTTGTTCCTTTGAACTATTTAAACTTGTATTAATTTTGATCTAGTTATTTGTTCTCTGAAGAAGTGGCTTACACTGGGTCACGAAACGTCAGAAAATCTAATTTTTCTACTCATTGAGACATTACAAATATATTACTTTCTTTACTCTGTCTAAATACAAAATATTACTTCATCAGATCATGTTATCTGTTTCAATGTTTAGTAGTCTGATCATGTCAGTCAATCAGTTATACGCAATGTAAAACCTGAAACATATGCACATCGGTTCAAATTTCCATACCACATTAGTCCAGAAAGATAAAATTGTCAACATAAATCCCAGATTAGTAACAGTACTAGTGACAATAGAAAAGACTAGGTATCGAAAATGTAATTCTACAAGAAAAGATAAATTTGTGAGAAAATAAAACTAAAATGCTCGTAAATTTGGGCACCATTTAATTAACAATTTTGCGTTTAGAAGCAGAGTATTAGGTAAGTATGAGGAATCAATTGACGGAGTACTTGATCATTATTGACCGAGGTGGGTAGGAAATGTACTACGTATCCCCCATCCATCGACTACCTTGACGCATGATGATTGCTGATTTTCGAGTAGGTTAGAAGAAACATAGAATTGACCAAGCCAAGACATTCAAACAATCCATGAAGACACTGACTAGTGAACCGAGCTATGTAGGTAGGTATGGACTACCTGATTGTGATCCGCGTAATTATCTTAGCCAATGGTTGGAGACTTTAAATGACATGGATCAGGCGCACTCAGTCTTTGTTTTCTCCCACATACTAAATTTCTGAGTTAGCTTATAATCTCCTTTTTATTTCATCAATATCTGTATTTTCTTCTCTCATCGTATCTTCTATACTTAGTCTTTTGTGTTACTTCCTTTACTACTCTTGCATTTGCCTTGACAATTTCATCTCGTTCTAATAGCTTTTGTGGCGACCCAAGCCTATGTACACATGTACCAGATTCTACATTGCATGTGAATGACTGTTTGCTTTGATTTGACCATTTAATTAGTATCATTGGATTTCATCTTTAAAGTGTGATTCAAAGTGAAAGACAATTACTTATCTGTATTTCGTCCAGAAATTATCTGAAGAAGTGATTCACTATTTACATTACCTGCCTTGCAAAGTTAATTGTCTTTTCCAGGCGTATTTTTTTTAATATTTTAAAGCATAAAATAGTTTAGTCTGTTTAATATGGGTTTTTTTCAAATATTCGTTTGGTTTCTTACTGAATAATCGATTGTTAGCATTCTCTTCAGTCTTTCCTATTTTAACAATCAAATCATACTACTAATTATTAAAAAAAAGTCGTACAATATCCCCGTTAGCTGGGGTTTTTTCCTAATATATATCTTATCTTCGCAACTGATCTCAGTTAAGCCACCGTTGGAAACCGACTAGTACTGGGACTTCTCAGGAATGCGCACCCACAACCCCCCTATCCATGAGAATCAAATATAGGACTTTCAGTCTTGGGCGTAAACGCTTAACCTCTAGACCACTGAACTGGTTCTCAGTGGTGTGCATCTCTAACTTCAATCTATTCACGATACTTAGCGCGACCATGTTATATTGCCTTGAGATGAATAACTGAACTCCACTGGTCACGCTTTCTTATTAGAACCTCAGAAGTTGTGTGTTAAAGCTAGTCACCAATGGGCTCTTGAAACTACTATCATATTAGGACTAAATGACCACGAAGTCGTCGTAGGTTTTCGCTGGTGGTCTAGCTATTGCCAGTTCGTGACTTAAACTAGGAAAATTCCACATTTTTCACAAATCCTGTGTGCAAATATTTTATCTGAAATCAGATATTATCATATTGTTAGTCAGTTGTAATCAACATACAGTCTCGTGTAACTATGAGTTACACTAAGTTACCATACCACATTTGTTCCCTCATTCGAAATAGATTTTGATGTACATCTGTTCAAACGCCTTCAGTTGAGTCCAAAAGTAGACCTGTTTTTCAGGAGGTAAGGGTCATACATTGGCCCAGTCAAAAATCACCGAATAATAAGTACACATAACTGGAAAAGAGATGGCTTTCATCTTTAAGGAACAGACATACATGTGATTCGGTTTAGCCGAATAAACCTTTTTCCTCACTCTTGATCTTTTCCCTTGAGTAGTAGCCAGTTGGGATTGTGTATATAAAAAGTGTATTTCATCAAACACAACACATCACAACAGTTTGTCCAGTGATAAACATCCAAGTTAACACAGGAAAATAAGTTCAGTGTCAATATATCATCACAGGACATATGATCTTCATCGCACTGGAAAAAGTATCAGTGTGAACCATCTCAGAAGATAATAACATAGGCACATTTTACTGGATTAAATTCATGATGAATTGATGCGAAAAACGTCGACGTCGTCAAACTACCTCCCACTTGTTTGGAATTCGGATATGTAGGAATAGATTTTTCGGGTTCATTTGAAAAACATTGACTTAACCTTTTGATTTCTATTCTCTATACTTTCATTCATTCTATATATGGTTCTTCCTCTTTCATAAAGCACTATAGGATCTACATTTACCCACGTTATAAATAATGTGAATTTATTGACTCACATTGTCTTCGGTTTACCCGAATAAACCTGCTTCCTCATTATTATTTATCTTTTCTCTTAAGTAAAAATATTGTGTATATAAGTATGAACTCTCGGACATCCATGGGTTACAATTCTACTACTGATCAGTTTACAATTTTAATAACTCTTATAATTAATATCATATATTTATCCTTTTCTCTAATTATTTATTTATTAAACAACTTTTTTTCACAGTCTAATGGTTAATTGGAGATTTTCTCGTGGAGTAGAAGATCAAACAAATGCATTCCTTACTGGTTTCGAAGATGTATTTCCTCTTCAATGGTTACAATATTTTGATGAACGTGAATTAGAAGTTAGTAAATGTTCATCTATTTTGTTTTTCTTATTCAGGAGAAAAAAAACAGTTCATCAAAAAGAAAATTGAAATATTTTTAAAATTCTTCAATAATCGTGTTTACACTGTTAAAATTCACATGAAAACAAATTTAGGACTTTCAAATCAAAAATTCTCCTATTCTTGGTGATTCAACACTGATTGCTTATCGAATACTATCAATCAATGTTACCATGTCACTATTGATCTGATTGAAATTCTATAGGTCACAATTTCTCATCTTAACATTCGGTCAGTCAGTCAGTTACAATGTAGGACCAGGTACATATAAGCATCGGTTCAAGTTGCTATACCGCATTAGCACAACAAGATGAACACTGGATCCATAAAAGTAGTTAATTCACTGGTGGTAATATATAAAAGAAAGAATTAGTTGGTAGAAAGAAAGATATGAAGCGATTTTAATCTCACGGTTTAAGGGAGAGACAGAGAGTGTATGCACGTACACTATTATGATCGATTCTGAGCCATGTCACCAAGAGTCTCCAACCATTGGTTACAATAGTCAGGTGGACCCCAACCAAGTAGTCTGTATCTACCAACATGGCTCAGATTAGAAGTTAGTGACTTCAAGCACTGATGCCACGTTTTGGTTTGGCCGCCCCTAACTTTTTTTCAACCCTCGCCAACACTAGTCAGCATTGCATGTCGTGGTAATCGGTGGTTAGGCATGCGTAATACTTGACTCAGCCATCTCAGTCGATGAAGATTCAAAGCCTGATCAAATGATTTATCATCATTTCCTAATACCCTGAGTCTAACCTCACTATTGCTTACATAGTGATCCCAGCAGATGCAAGCAATATTTCTAATGCATCTGTGGTCGAATACTAGTAGCTTATGAGTATCTTTTACTCTTAATGGCCACGTTTCGCAGCTGTTAAATAGGACTGAACGAACTGCCGCCCAGTTGATAGACGGATATCTCGCTTTCGTAACATTACGCTTTAATTGATATGAAATCAGTTTGATATTTCTTTAGTTCATCCTTGAAACCTAATTTGTTTACTCCACTATATGACTGACAAGATTGTGTACCTTAATACAACCAGATTAACATGAAAATCACGTAAACCTTGAGCTTATTTTATTACTCTAAGTTGTTATCTGCATTCATAGTCAACACAGAATGTGATAAGTCGCCAGACCACATTGATCTGACTGAAAAGTAAACTAACAATATGAATAGCATAAGTATCCACAATAACAGTAATATCGGTGAGGAATTAAAAAGATCAAATATTGGAGAATGTGATTAAAAATGAAGAATGAATACAAAAAAATAAATAAGTACTGAGTATTATTAAAGTTTCTGTCCACCAAGGTTCTTGATACCTATATGGTTGCGGCACATGGCTGAGTTATATTGTTCAAGTCGTACTGTGAGAGATTGTATAGTCTCTGATCCCCTTGAAAACCAATGTAAAATTACCCTCTTGCAGGGTATTTACGTAATTATGAATGTTAACGTTCCAAACGTAGAGGAAGACAAAAAGTTAATGGATCTACGCTACTGTTGCCGATTCTAAGCCATGTTACCCAACATCTACAATGATTGATCATGGTTATAACATGAACCCCCTCCCCAACCAGGTAGTCTGCATCTAGAAACACAGCTCAGACACAATGTTCAGTGATTTGGTGGACTAATGCCTCGTTCTGGTTTGGCCCTTCCTATCCGCCAACAAATTCCTCGTGCTGCTCCTATTATGCATTACGATAGACGGTGTTCAATCGTAAATAATACGCATGTCTTAAATATCAGAGTTAGTAGAGGCTAACATCCTCATGAACCAATTTGTCATATTTGCTCAGTACTCATAACATTGGTTGCTCAATTTTGCCACAATATGTGATCACTACTTCACAAACTAATTGACTTCAGAAGCCTCCACTAAACTAATACCAACTGGGAAATTCATCTCAGCTGGTTTAAAGAAGATAAATTAAGCATAGACTGACAAAAATTCCACATAATGACTATTGTATTTATAAGTCTACATTATCTTCACTAATTCAAATTGGTTGATTTTACTCTTCCAACAAAGTAATCATCCAAAATAGATAATAATTACTCATAACACCATTGTAACCACTAGTGATCTATGTCATCTAATGTTTTCATTCATTGGTCAAGATAATCTCTCAGACTCCATCCTACATACGTCGAATAATCACTGATTTCATAGACTAATGCGATGTCTTGATTTGGTTATCACTAGTTTTATTCCATCCATGTTGGAGTGGTCCTAAACCGGACCAGTTAAACGTTCGAACCTGCACAGCTAACCTTAAGTTCGAAGAGAAGTTAGCGGCTAGCTCCAACTATCTCAAACACTCACGAGTTTTCAGACCTCACATCATAGTAAATAAGAAACCATACTTTGAACACAGTCACGAAATAAGTGGCAAAAGGCGAAGCAATCGGTCCGCAATTAATTAACAATAATTAAGGAATAGTTAGACGCATAACGACAGTTAATATGTCCATTCGAAGCTTAAAGCCAGGAGGATACATGAAATCATACAGTTACTTATTAATTACACACAGTTTAAATGATAATAATCCGAAAGATAACACCAAAAGTTCCAACTTTCCAGTACTCGTCCCTTGATAGCAGATCGGCACACATAACACCTATTCTAACCCCTTAAGTCAATATGGATTCATTACTTCATCAATCAATTTACCATGAAGTAATACATTGTAGATTGGTACACAGTGAACATATCTTCTAGTTGATAGACAGACAGACGTCTCATATATGTTTCAAGTGACCTGAGTTGGTAAAAGTAGATCGAGATTTTATCAGACGCCAACTGATCAAAGCTGGTGTATGTATATGTAGGGAAATGCATCTCAATCATACTTACATTGCTTTATTATATGTAATAATCAATATAGGATAAAACTTCCTTATTTTACATAAACTAAGAACACTCGTTAATATGATAGAATAAGCTAAAATGAATCATAAGTTACCAGTCTCAGTTGTTGTGTATATACTGATTTAACTGATCAGTAATACTTTAGTCCTCTTTTAAAATTTGTCTAATTAGCGAAGTTTTAAGTATCAGTCATATGACCGAATTATCAATTGCTGTTGTTATTCCCCTTTAGTTCATATTTCCAAATAATTTTTTTCATCTATCTAGTAGTAGTAGTAGTAGGTTGCCATAACAATATATTTTTATTGGATTTTCCAAGGCTATTTTCAAAACTTATCTATCTCTGTATTACTGTATTGGTAGTGTATAGTTTGTACAATTGTTTCCTTTTTTTTTTTACAAGACTAACCCATAAAGTCATTGAATATTGATCTGATCTGCGTTAGTAGACTCATGCTTCTTGGTTAATATTCACAGGATACTAGACATCACTGGTTGGAAATGTTAAGTGGTATTATAACTCAGAGTTGATCGAAATGGAGTAGTTACACTCACTGTCTATCTATATATTCAGTAGTGGTAGTGTATAGTCTATACGATTGGCTTCTTTTTCATGAGACAATAAAACGTCTCCTGCAAATACAGTCCATCATTCTTTTTTTGTTTTATATATAAATCTTTGATTATGTTAAATGGTTAGTGGAAGGGATTTGATAGAAAACGTTGTTGGATCTTAAACTTTTTGTTAGTTGAACTAAGCTCGAAGACTTTGTGGTTACAACCGTCAACTTTGAATCAGTAATGTTAGGTTGTCGATTTGAACTGTCTAATTCACTTACTTCTGCTTAAACAACTAAGTTGTAGATTACCGGTATTTGTCACATAAATCTGTAGTTGGTAGGATATTTCTCCAATCTTGAAGAAACCACGATACTCTTTGTGGGTGATATTTATGCTAGTATCAAAATCATATATATAACTACCCAAGTTTTCCTCGCGGCAGTCACTGGATCTGATTGTCCAATCCCAACTTCAATCAATTCGTAATGCAGTACGAAAACAATCCATTATCGTTTGTAATAATTGTTTCACTGCCAAAATGTTTGGGTCATTACTTCTCACCAAAACTTAGAAAACTCATGTCACTGTAAGATCTGAAAGTTGTATTTAAAGACTGTTAAAGAGTCCTATACTAAAATGAAACAATTGTACAGTCATCCATAATTTTCAGTAATACTCCAACTAAGATCAATTTGTGACGAATACAACCTAGAAAATCTATTTAAGTTAACAGGTGATAATACACACCTATCCTATATACTTCAAAATTGAATATTCATGAACCACTAATTTGTATTTAAGGTGTATGTATGCCTCAAAGTTAACAAAAGATACTAGAAATTCAAAGGTCTATCTTTTGATGTAAAACAGTATTGTGAAGAAGGATTGATTGAAACACATTAGGAGTCGAAAATGTTGTTTTTCAGTTACTTCAGTTTTAAAATAATTTGGAAATTATTCAATCAAAATATTCACTTCAAAAAAAGTTGATATGTTTATGCATTGTTAGCGTATGCTGGAGGACATGTGTGTGTGTGTGTGTGTGTAATGTTTAGGTTAAATGGAGAATGTATCAACTAGTTAAGGATAACAAATTAGTTAATAAGATGATGAACGTTCATCGATGGAGATAGAACATGTAATGGGCACTCTTGACCATTGTCTTCCTCGATACATCATTCTGTCTGATTGGTGCAGAAATAACCTAGAGACAATCAGTTTATGAAGCTATTGATTAGTGATTTAATCCTTGTCAACAGGTGTACACTACCTGGTTGGAATTAGCGCGACAAGCGGGACCACTGATCAGAAATGTCAGAGTATCACATGATTTAAAATTAGTTGAGGTGTAGCTGTTACATTCACTATCCATCAAGATTATTACATATTTCTTATCCCGTTATTTCCTGACCTTATTCTCCACTATTTAATCTTACTTTCGATCGATTACCATGGTGATAACATTATTGATTCGGCTTCTGTGCTATCCCATCTCAGTGATCTCATCTCTTGTTGTTGTTGTTCTGATGTGATGATTCTTCAGTCAATGAAATATTTGTATCCTGGTTCGATGTTGTATATCACTTTCTTTTTGATGTTTTCACTAATGATTCTCGTTTTTCTTTTCATTTCTTTGATTAATTAGGTTTTATTATGTGGTATGCAACAAATCGATGTAGATGATTGGCAATCGCATACAACTTATAAAAAATACGATGCTCGATCTCCACAAGTTTTATGGTTTTGGAAAGTAAGTTGAGTTAGATTTTCTTTTTAAAGTTATAGTAAATGTGTAATAAGTTTGTTCATTCGTTAATACATGAACTGATGTACATTTTATGTTGAGAAAATTATAACTTTAAAGTTGTCATACATTCAGAATTTAACGTTCAAAATTAAACTACATATTAACTGTTATTGCCTGTTTGTAACTACATCCCCCATTTACCATGTAACAGTGAGCTGGAGGACAATACCGTATCATGTTAGATGTTTTGAGGTGGTTGGGAGGATCTTCTACTCGACCGAAGTTTCGTGCTGGATGCCACTCGTCAGCAAAGCATATTTGTAGTTTTGAGGAAATGTGTGCTTCTTGGTGGATTCAAATTTGTGTCATCCGGTTTTACGAATTGAGAAATTACCAGCGGGCTATTGGAGCAACGACTAACATCCTGTAGGATTGAGATAATTACTTTGATTGATGATTAAATAGTGCTCAATGTCATATTTGTAAAGTTCTACAGGGTCGATCGAATTCTATTGATCATCATTGTACAATGTATCCACTAGTCTAAGTGACTTGACATCGTGTGTGTCACCGTCTAAACAACTCAATTTTTTATTTTATTTTATTTGAACACATAAATACTGGTACAAGGGGGCACCAGATATATATGCGCCACAACTCAGTATTAACCTGCTTGACTGTGAAGTTGGGTGACACATGATTGAGTCCTCAAGGAAGGATCACTCCCCTCAAGACTATAGGTACACCTTGCTAACGAATGCCAAACAGCACGAAACCTAGGTATCAGAATTTCTGGCGTTATGCAAAATCCCTGAACGCCATGAGTAATAGTGTTTGACAAGTGTTGCACCCTCCCCAATTGCTTACTCTAAAAATAAAAACGAATATCATTTGATCATAGGTATCTTGAAGCATTGATCACATGCCGTGTAATGATACATATATGTGCCTGGTCCTACGTTGTGACTGACTGACCGTGTAATGGCCAAGTGGACAATGCTGAGGTTAGGCAAACGGTATTAATTAGACGTGGTAAATCGGTTTGATGAGACCATCAATTTTAATTGGCTTTGGTGTTCAGGACATGTATTACGTATGTTCAACTTCCACCTACTTCAATCCTCATGTTAGCTGTCGTATTAACAGGTTTATAAGAAAAAACTAGGAATAACTTGACCTAGACATGACACCAGCCTATCAACTTATTGGCTATTTATTAGTCTGAGCCACTTTAATAAGTGCAGACTACTTATTTTGAGTCTGTGCGATAACACTGATGTTAGGTGACATAGCACAAATGGGTTCACTCTTTATATTATCTATATCCTAACATCCCATATTTGTTCATTCTTCTTCTCTTAGAACCATATTCTCATTGCTTTTTATGTTTCTCTTCATTATTGCTAATAAAGATTATTTCAACTTCTTTACTATTCTTCCATCTTGTGAATTTCATCTCATTTTGATATGATATGATGATGTGATGCCTAGACTGTAACTTTCATTATAACTGATTAAGCACTAATTATCAATTAGATTATTCTAAGTTTTCTCATTTATGTATATATATATACTATGATCATTTGACAGAGCATATATCTTATTACATATAAGCAAATTTTTATTCCATATTCAGTAATGCTGATTATTCATGTGTTTTGTAAAGAGAAACTAAATAACTGTATTGATTATATATATAGATAGATATTAATGGTAACAGAAATTCTATGATACTCATGTGATTTGTAGGATTTTGCTAGAAGGTTTTTTTCATGGATCCTTTAGTTTTTAGTAGGCATGTACTTGGAAGACTAGGCGCTTGAAAGGTGGTTAAATTTCGATATTGGGAGGGAGTCAGTACAAATCCACAATGCTTGGTAAATTTAGAACGATTGAGCTACTACTCTACACTATCTGTTTTATTGCGTAAATAAATCGATGAAGGCAACTAACACACAAGAGTTCAACTTCTAGTATCTAACGCGAGAAGACTGATTGTAGGGAAAATTGGTATACGAAGTATATATATATGACGAAATAAGTACTCTGTGTCAAAATTTGAGTAGTTTTCTGATGATCGCCTTAGCAACAAATAAAGTTGTGGAATGTATGTTGTTTGATCTTGGTTTTAGTTCTTGAGGTATTTTCCTGTCATTTAAATCACAAACTGATCTCAGTTGGACCACTATTGAAAACCTGAAAGCACTAGACGGTCATTTCGTTCTAGTGTTGGACTCATCAGTAGTGTACATACACGACCCCCTCCAAAGGGAACTGAATATAAGACCTTCGGTCTCAAATGAGAACGCTTAACCTCTAGACTACTGAGTCGGTGTGTAGTGATGTTCGCGTGAAACTCCAATTGATTCGAGTTATTGAGCGACCGTTTTATATTGCCTGAGATGGATAATGATGGCTGAGCTCCACTGGCCACGGCCTCTCCAAGAGTTTCATCTTGAAGCTAGTCACTAGTGAGCATGTAATATTAGTGCCATAATAGGGTGAGCTGGTTTTCTGGTATCTCTAGATTCTCATTCAGGGTCTGACTAAAATCAGTTCGTGATTTAAGCTGTGAATATTCTAGTTTTCACTTTGTGTCAAATGTAAATCTTATTCCTTTGTGTTGATTTGTTTAACTAAAGCATTGCTCTCACTAGCACTGATGATCGATTGAACAATATTGGCGTTTGTTAGACGTAAATAAAGTAATTAAGTATGAAAAGGTCAAGTGGTCGGTTTCTAAGCTTATAAACCTACACTATGTGAAAATATTTTACGCATATCTTCAGTCACTGTCTAACAAATCCGATGTATATTACTGGTTGATAACAGGACTTGATTAACAAATACAACTTAACAGTAAGAAGGATATCATCAAGTCACTAACTGATAGTGTATGAGTGATGTTAGACTATACTTCATTGATGGCTTTCAGTAATAGTGAAGCTAGTTCCTAACCAGTCAAGATGCAGGTAATATGAATAAATAATTCATTGAATAAAAACCCAGAAACAATTATGGTGAGGAGTTCACTTTGAGTTGTAGAGTCGTTAGTCGAGACTAGAGTAGAAGAATGCTTTGAACTTAATAGTGATGAATAGTTCTTTGGATGATTCTTTGATTTTAAATCTCAAGAACTTTTATATTACCATGAGAAACTCGTTAATTATGTTATAACATTGTAAACATATTAATTTGATGTGTGTTCTGTTGTTTTTATCCAAGAAAAGTTAATCACTTTTCCATCATCACCTTAAAAGTTACTCAAGTTTGTTTTGCTCTTTAGTTGAACCATATTTATTAATTTTTTCGGCATATTAATAACTAAATATTAGGACATTTATCATTGGATTTTACATCCCATCTTGTGCTATTTTGATTCAATATATGAAAACTTCAGCAGTTGCGTATTTGTGCTATATTCCGTGTTGATTATGATTATCGACATGTTTTCTCTTTGTAATAGTTAAGATCCCAACTGTTGTTGCTACCTCGATGTGGGGTCGGGCTTGCCTGTTGTGATGAACCAATATGTCTATGCTGGTTGAAAAAATCGTTCCTCAAGATCCTACTATGCCAGACAAGTTGGTTAAAGAGCGCTAAGACTAAAAGCACCAAATCAAAGGTTCGAGGGCGAAGTCGTACTGCTGACTGTACAAAGGTGTGACGGCAGTAAGGTGTTTCTTTCAGACAACCAGCATAACAGCGATGTTGCCTTCCCACAAGGAGGGGTGGTTTTTAGAAGAGGTCGACCCTAAACATGCACATCTCGCCTTATTCCACAGATATCCGTCTCCGGCAGTAAGGTCTCAACAAGAACGGAGCTAACACGAAAACTAATCACGGAAAGGTCGTGTGTGACCGACCTTAAGCAGTTGTCCCTTGAACAATGCGGCCACGCTCTCAGATCACTAAGGCCACCTCTAATTCAATGACTTTCAGGTACCTCCAGAAGAACTCTTCCATGGTTTGGGCAACCGGGAATTGATAACCGCCCTCATACCTCTAACAACACTCAATACTGATTGAATAGTCAAAATGTTAGAGCAACACAATAACAGCGGAGTTTTATAACAGGATACAATAATCTCAACATTTCGATCGTCTTAAACAATGTTCCAATCAACATACTTTCGACTCCTTAGAAAGCATCATTTGAGCTCGACCCCCAATTATTGTGAGTGTTTCTACGTGTAATTTGAAAGTGTAGACAAAAATGATTAGATTTCTGCATACGATATATTCTGGGATTTAGGTTGACAATTTCATCTCTCTGTGCCAATGAGGCATGGCAACATGAACTGATGTACATAGGTACCAGGTTCTATGTTGATACTGACTGATTGACTATAATATGTTTCCGTTTATTTTACTTCACCCTCTCTTCAGAATTTCACTGTTCTCTCCAAAAAATGTCACGTTGTTTCTCCTTTTTTCGTGAAAATCTAGTTCGTTCGAAGTTTAACTCAACAAAGACGTATTCGATTACTTCAGTTTGTCACTGGCACATGTCGTGTCCCTGTTGGAGGATTTAAAAATCTTATGGGTCAGTTTTGCTATTTCATTTCATGTTATTATAGCCACTGAATAATAATTATCGTTATTTGCGAAGGGTAAACTGAGATTTTTCGGTAAATATGGTACGTGGTTAGCAATTGGATCCGGGACTTACAGTACATTTATCCCGCTTGGGACTCGTCAGCTGAATGCAACTTCATCCCGGTGTTGTTAATGTTTACACTGATTGTAATCCATTGTTACATCACTTCAAATCCCAACAATATTTTACACATTTATTATGGTGTTATTCTTATGCCACTTCTAACATATAAGTTAGTGTAACGCATCACAGTTACCAAGTATATTGATTAATGCTCCCAGCTTTGAGCTACACCATTCGTATAACACCTATCGATACTATCCGGTTTCTCTAGCGCCATATTGAATTGGTGGCAATTCACATACGTCCAACTATCGCCTACCTCAACGCAAAGTAACGTTGACCGGACCATTAGTTGTAGTAAACTTGAAGAAAACTAAGAGGGCAACTAAACGTAATGGTGGCATCTATTCATGAAATAGTTGAGAGTTGGAGTGAACTATCTTGTGTTAGATGTAGACTACATGCAGTATGGCAACTTGGCCTTACGTTTACTTGTCCTAGGTTCTGTGTTCCTCACGACTGACTAATCTATTATTGAAAGTTGAGTGCTTTCACCATTCAGCTTACCTATTTACAACATATAATCTCTGTGTCGAGCCCCAAAATTATAGTTGACAGTTGACAAATACATGAAACACTGCAGAGACTAATGATCACGTACATGTCACTACCTTTAAATAGGTATATCACTATTAGCATCTTTGCAGTATCCCTTCTCATTTTTTTAATTTGTTCGTGATTCTGAAGTGTTTATGACATTCAAGAAGTATAGTAGTTATTCTACGTCACATATAAAAGCATTTGTATATATTTCAAAATTAGTTTGTTAGGCTAAAGGTGAATTTTTAAATGGTGCATTTTCGACTGAATGACCAGTCTTATCTAGAATCCCTAAATGCCCTCGTACGGTCGAGAGTGGAGAGAGTCCGCTCTCCCTCTTGAAATGCTCGCACACGGCCACGCGTATACAGCCATTCCCAGAGAAGTCCTACTCACTGCCTTCTCTCGTTAGGGGCGCTGCTTACGAAATCGAGAGGACAAGTAGCGAATGTCCGGCGTTCTAACCGGATTGGTGGATATAGAGAATCCATGTAGGGGAGTTGGAAATCCCTGATTACAAACCGATGGTGAACATGGCCTCCAGGATCCTGAGAGAATAAAAGGCGTATGAACCTAGTTCTGGTTACCGGCTTCCACGGAACGGCATTTCCTAAGGCTGCTCCACTGCCTTGTGGATTAGACCTCTGTGTGAGAGCCTCGGGGAGTAGCCCGCTAAGAAAACCAGTTACCTCGGTTTGGGCACCCGGGAAGTATCCCAGCCCTTACACAAACCAGATAATTTGTGTGGCGCATATGTATTCGGTGTCTCGTACCAATGTTTATGTGCCTAAATAAATAATAAAGTTCTCTACCATCCATTTTCGGTTTTGGTAACTTTTCACAAAACATGGAATACTACACAAACTAATACAGTGATTTAGGCTCATTTCCAATCTTATATATCTTCTCCGTATATATTCGGTTTTTGTTTAGTGCATCAATCCAGCCCATATCTAATGAAAATGTTACGTAATCATAATCCCGGGTTTATGTTTAGTTTTTAGGAGATTTCGAATAGTATCGTAGTCTATTCAGTATATGCTCAAACTGAAGTCATTAGTAGTCTATTTTTACAAAATCCAAATTATATAGTACATATCCCTTTTAGAATTACTTTTTGTTTGTGACAAGACATTTGTCTCATTTCCGTTCTTTATTGTTTTCCAAGTATTCATAAAATGAAGTGCTGAAAAGACTAGGTTTGATATCGTGCACACGAAAACATAATGTTTCATCAGCAACGATCATCTATATTTCTAGGTAACTGGGAGGTATAATCAGATTTTTCCTTTAGGCAACACAACATTCAATCTTTGTCAACTTGTGTTCATATTTTAACAGGTTTAGTACAATTTGTGTATGGAATTTTAAAGTCTGAAAACTAGACATAATCCTATCTGACCGGTCTTGACCATCACTACTGAACTATCGAGTTTCTTTATAGGATCAAGGACAATTTGAACGGATCCATACAGTATTAGATCCTGCCTTCCTTATATAATTTATGATTGACTCCTATCGATATGTCATTATTCATTACTGCTTATTTACTATTTCATTTGTTTTAGGTAATAATGGTCCACAACCATTTTGTATTGAATATATTGGTAAAGATTCATGGCTACCTCGAAGTCATACATGTTTCAATCGATTAGATCTACCACCATATCGATCATATGAACAATTAGCTGAGAAATTATCTTATGCAATTGATGAAACAGAAGGTTTTGGACAAGAATAAAACTTTCTTTTTATGATTTAAAAAAAACACAAGAGAAACTTACAAATTATAGTGCCTTTTTTCATATGTATATCTTATAGACAAAATGAAAAGAGGAATGAAAGTGGAAAAAGAAAACAAAGATAAGATTGAATAATAGATTATTTGATTACATAACCATTTGACTGAAATGTATTGTACTTTGATGCCAATGGTTGTTGTTGTTGTTTTTCTCTCTTTCCTATCCAGATGATGTGAACTTTGCTAGTTAAATTCATTGTTATTCATAACTATGATCAGATCTCTCTATATATATACATGTATTATTTATAGAGAGAGATACAATTGAGAATTGTATTGTAACCCATTCTATCTTTGTCACACATACCCACACACACACACAGGCATACATAATGAAAGACACTAATGAAGTGGTTCATTAATTACTTAATAAGAGAGACATACTATCAGTTGTATATTGCATACAAAATGAATTTAATTTTTTCAAGGCAATATAAACATTTGTCTTTCTTGTACTACACAGTATTGGTTCTCTATTCTGTTATTATAGGTTATCTAACTTGTTTGGATTTTTTCTTTGATTTCTCTTTTCTTCTTGTTTACTACTATTTCAACTATTGCTGTGATCTTCTCTCTCCCACATTGTGGGTAATATGAATTCACATTTTATTGTATTCATTCCAATGTTGTACACACATGTACACACAAACGCGCGCACGCACATGCAAATCCTGATTATTATCATCAGTTATTAAAACCATTATTCAATCACCGTTTTCCTAAGTCGATGGGCGCACATAATGAAGGCTTGATGAAACATAAAATTAAATTCCCCTGAACCAGCTTGTTTAAAACTAATTGTGTGTGTGTGTACAGATCTTTCACTTTATAAATATATTTGACAAGTTGTACGCATACTGTTGTTATGAAGCATTGTAAATGTTCTTTTTCTGTTTAGAGAGATGGTTTATTTGTTTTTGTTTTGTCAGTGAAAAACAAAAGCCATTTGTAATTCTTCTACTGACTTGAATCCACTATTCCTATTTGATATTGTTGTGCTTGGTAGTTGATTTTCATGATCAGTTACCCACATAAGTATAGATTATATGTATGACCTTGAATGTTGTTGGGAGTATGCGGGCGGTTGCATATACTATGGAAGGACACTTCTTTTTGAGGTGGCTGGATTAGTAGTGATCTTGACGATCTGGGAGCGTGGCCATGAAACACAAGGGACAACTCTTGGAGGCCGGTCACATATAGCCTTTTGTGAGTAGCTTTTGATGTGCTAGCGCTGTACTTTCGAGGCTTAGCGGCCAGGGACGGAAATCCATAAGGTGAGGTAATGTATGTTATTTACTGGGTCGACCGTTTCTCTTCCTCAACTAGTCTCTATAGTATGGTAAGATCTAAATGAACAAATATTCTAGTTGATATAACTCTTTTGGGTCATCTTAATATTCACATCCAACCGCTATGTAGTAGCAGCTACGGTCGGGGTTTCGGTGACACTACTTTTCCAACGTAGAATATAAGTGCCGAAGGACTTCCTATAAGGATCGACCTGCATTTTATCGATTGTAATGAAGTGACAACACCTAAGTATGTAGTTAGTGGGTAGCATGTAAACCGAAATAGGAAATCTCAAGCTAGTTAGTGCAAAGAAATTACTAGTTCTTTTATTGAACTACTCATTATGTCAATTCGACTAGTAATAATAGTTCAGCAACTTATGTCCTAATATCAAAAATATGCATCGGCCACCGCATCAGCACAATGATATGGATTCCACGGTTATATAAGAGAGAGTTGAAGCCGAAAGAATTAAAAATAAAGGATATGGTTGGCGAATTCATAAAACAAAAGGAATGGAATAATATTAAGACTCAGGATAGACTAACAGTGAATGTATCCAACTGAGTTTCTTAGCTGTCTGTGGGATACTCGATGTTCACAACCATACTTCCAAGACCTAGAAATGTAAGAGCGACCACAGTGATTTGTATATATCTAAGGTCTTTTCTGAATACTATCTTAATGTGCGGCAGTAAATACAGATGTGGTTGACCACTGAGCGTAGACTAACAAACACTAACTATTTAATGTGATTTCCTTTCCTATTATTGATTTGAACTTGAGGTTCTTATGGTTGTGTTGAATAATTTGTCCTGTGTTCACCAAGTGAACGAGAATACAACTCTGAATCACTCGTACCTGTCCTTTGCTCAACCAAGATGGATGGTGTTCTGGTATGCGATGCTAATGAAAGAATTGCACCGTGTTTCTTCGGTGGGATCATTTAGGAATTGTATTTGTATTGTAATTATCATTTCAACTGTTCCTATGAAGCAACTTACATAGGGAGTACAATTCGGCAAGTTCTTCATCACTATACTAAGAAACTTATGGAGAATTTAGAAACTTAAGATTTAAAGTAAGACAAGGAGTGGACGTATCCGCGCTACTGTGAACGAATTTGAGCCGTCACACTATGCTGACTCCAACCAGATAGTCTGTACCTACTTACAGGGCTTAGTCCAATACTCATTTTCATTGGTGATTGATACCACGTTCTGGTTCGGACGACCCTAGCCTCAATCCAACCTATTCCTACATCATCGTGCGTCGAAGCAGGCGGTGGATGGGCATACATTATACATATCCGAACCACTTCAGTCGATAAAGATTCATTACCCCGTCTATCGATTTGTCACACTTAGAGCTCCGGGTTAAACCTCAGAACTTGATTGTACGAAACATGCAAGCAATGGTTCAAAGACACCCAACATCGAATGTCGGTACAAACAGGCATTGAAATAAATGTGCATCATACATTGTGAAGAGATATAAAAATAAGAGTGAGTATAATAAAAGAAGAAATAGATGAATAAAAAAACTAGGTGAAGTTAAGGTACAATGAGAGAAACAGTTGTTTCAAAAAATGAACAATGGAAAGAATCCTGTTCGGTAGAGGAGTTTCTTACTTTTGTGAAGAAATTGGAAGAAAATCACAGTAGGATCTACATTGGCTTCCTCTCTGAGTCATGTCCGGTTACGTTTCAAGCCACTGAGTTGAACTACCGCTCGGACTCCAACCAGGGACTTGTGATGGACCAACAGATGTTAGTCCTACACAGCTTTCTCTCATACCCGTTGAACATGTCTTAAACCTACCATTTCACTTTCTCCAACCAGTCATATAGTCAGTGAATGAAGGGCGGTGCGGAAGTCGCCAAAATGGCATTTGTAGAGTACTTATTTATTTGAACACATAAATATTGGTACGAAAGGGCACAGAAGTGCTTTAAACACGATATTTTACACACAGACTAATATCGCGACATCACCAATCTCTGATTTCCAACGGAAAGCGTTGCAATACTCCCATGATTTTCATCTACAGTCAATAAATAAAAGAGAACTTCGGAGCTCGCACACATATGCACTAATCTAAGCTCATACTTTAGATGTACATAAATTATATTAGCCGACCTCAGGCCACGCCATGCATTTATTTAACTCACTTCGTACTAATTCATGTACTTAGCTTCGCGCTATACTGTAAGTGTGAGAACTGGTGACACCCACGTCTGTCCTAACTGAAGTAGGTGGAGTGAGATTCGAACCAGTGACCCATTACTAGTAAGAAACCGGATCTTCTAACCACTTAACTATGATTGCGAACCTATCACACTTTTCAACATACCAATAAAAAGTAAATGGTGGGAACGAATACAAATAGTATTTCTAAAGAATATTTCTTGGCAAGAAAGGGCTAACTGTTCGACTATTGGAAATAGTGTTTATTGAAATGCGTGAAAATCTAGTTGCCAACTGTTTGGTCGAGAGAAACATAGCTGACACCCCACTTCAATAAGTAACAGGAAAAACAATATGTGAACTAAATTATTCTATTATACAATATATACAGACATTAAGGTGCAAACCATTTGCTACACCCTTTTAGAGGTTGAAGTTTGTTATTCTCTACCTTTTTGGAGACATCAGAAACGACTTCTTCAGATTTGTCAGCAACGCCATCCATTAGAGTATCAGTAGCTTCTGATGGACGTTTGTCTTTGAACAGATCAGGAAAAACAAAAACTTCGCCAGGGGCCTAAACAAGATAATAAGAGAGGAATTACGGAGTTAAGTGAAATTATTGACCTAAATAATAGCTGACAGTTGAGGTACATAAGCAAGGTATCACTAAAGCAATTCACAGTTTCTAATTGATAATTGATTGCTAACACAATTACTAACAGTAACCAAGCAGAGAATCCTTGCAATGCTGTAAAAGAAAATAGTCTTAACGTACGTTATACTGAGACTTTTTTCTCTCCAAAAATAAGCACATTCCTTAAATATGTAAAAATAATAACATTCTTATCGACAGAACTATGTAGATGAGAACAAGCTGATTTACAAAAGAACATAACAAGCGAACCAAGTCAACAATCAGAACCCACTCGCTATCAAGAACGCTAGTTTTTAATTAAAGCAATTGATTTTCGGTATCTGTTTAAAAAGTGCCAGTAGCCTTATCACGGAAAATAGACCGAAATGATTGAGATCAATTACACTCATACTTAGTAACTTTCAATTTGGTTTTTTAACCTATAGTTATGTTTCCGACACATGATTTGAACACTGTGAAGATTTATTGGCAAGGCAAGGGTTCCTGTTAATTTCGCGAGTGTAAATTGTACCTTGATAGAGCGAAATGCATGCCATAATTACGAACAACTGTGGTCAACAGAATAAGTAGATTATATGCAAGTCGTATGACATCCCATAGTAAAACGAAGAATTATTTAGTAAATTAGTCATAAGCGTGTCGCTTTTATATTCGACTACAGTTGTTCTTTTACATTTCAGTCTTTGAAACGATTTAGCAGCTATACGGTCGCAATGCAACAAAAACTGGTGTAAACCAAGCATCTAACTTATTTTTCTACATAACTCAATGCACCGTAATAAAACGCGGTTTGACTAACTAAAAACATATCAAAATAGTTTGAACATATATATATTACAGAAAACAAGGTAGAAATATATGCTTGGTTAATGTCGGTTTATTAATAAAGGAGAAAACTTATAGAAACAAAAACCATTAGTAAATCAATCACAGATCGACCGAACTAAAGTCACAACTAAGCAGTTTAAATTACACTGAATCCTGGAAAGCAAATATTACTTAGCTTCCAGAGTACTACTTAGATTTCCGTTCGTAGTACCTTACTACAACTAGTTTTGTGAGGTTTCTGAGTACCGATCAGTGCAAACCTAAAATCAAGAAAAGCATGTTTTGTGCTACTACATACACTTACACAAAATCGAGTTATTGCTTCACTAATGATGATGAAAAAGTATGTTTCAGAAAGTGATTTCAACCATTAGACTTTAATCCATAGAACTAACGACTTTTACAGTCGTGTATTCATAGAATTCTAGCAAGATTTTTCAGCAAACTGAACTTCGATTTCACTAGTGAGTTCGTGAATCCAATTTAACTACGATTCACTCCAGGAAATCATATATCACTTTTAAAATAATTGGCATGACATTTTTGTGAAGAAAACTGAACATTAAAGAGCAAAGTAGTTACGTGAAAGATCAAGTACTGAAAATGCATCATGGACGCTGTCTCCCATTATAATCAACCGACGAAATGGTACCAAGAAAAAACTACACAAGCAAAACCAAAATTGTCAGTCTCCCGAACATTCTAATAGTTTCGTTAATAACCAAACATTTATGTTGAGAAATATAATCATGTACAGAATTAAGTCTTACCAAACGAACATATGCAACTTTTTCATAGCGTTCAGGTTTAGGGGGAAATTGTGTGGAATCGAGTGATCTCTGAGCTTTACGGAGTGGCGGCACATCAACTGGTTCTACTGCACGAATAGTTACTAAATAATTAGAATTTACAATCGTGATGAACCATCTTTACTCGAACATCTACAACAGGAACATTATAAATCTTTTCTAGATACTGCTGTACGTCGCGCTTAGTCATTCTAAGATAAGAAATTACTAGGTAATTACTGTGGGTGGACTTTGAAAATAACATGGTTAGGAGGATTCTTTGGACCAGGATACATCATTTTCATCCAAAACGGAGGCAGAAAACATGGCACTGGAGGATCACCAGGAAAAACCTTGGGATATTCAACTTGTCGCCTCCACAAAGGACTGTTATAATCTGAAAAGTAGTCAGCTAACACCTACAAATAGTGTGTTGTTTTGGGTAAGCATATCGGTCGGATAAATATCACAGGCCGTACCCCAGGCATTCGAGTCTTGCGCTTACTAAGTCAGTTTCTTCACCCAATAACCGGTTGTTGTTCAAAACCAGTTGATTTGGACAGAAGAATGGACTTGTCGCCTACTATCGCCTTCAGCGGTACTTCACACATAATACGAAAATTAATTGCTGACACAAGTAAGTTCTATTCATATATTGTTGATACTGCGTGCTTTAAATTTGAGGTCTTTCTTGCGTCTTGTCAAAGTTCTAGACTTCCTGGGATTATTAGCATTTCTTTGGCTTATTTTAAATTCACACTGGTGTAATCCTTATGGTTTCTTTCAGCTCTTCTTGGTTTTACCGTTTTTGGTAGCGTTCTGTGTGGAGAAGTTTAGTCACGTGTTGCATTATGCCTAGTATGCCCGACAGAGGATCAAGAATTTCTGTAACATCATGAAAAATATAAAGATGGAAAAAATCTTAAGATGACTCGTATATTCTACTTTGGAGATTTTTTGTTAGTCTTTCTCTTGAAAGGACAAGATTGGGTCAGTCGAGAAAATCTACGACACTTTCTCACTTAGTTCCATATCACCTTTACAATAATCTCCAAATTTGTTAAGGGCAACGTTGTTGGTCTAGAACAAATCCGAGTTCATCTAACTCCTCATCTGAAAGGATGACCTGCTTTCAATACTTGGGAGCTGGAACTATAGCGATCTCTGAAATGTACAGGATACTAACTTACAATAAACATCTGAACTAGCTTCCCGGATGGGTGGGACATATTTTGATAGGCTAAAGACCTTTTGTGTCCCAGTTTTGCAGGTTGTTGTAACGAAAAAACATAAGTCTCATGAGACTCATCATTTAAACACTCAGTTCTTCCTGGAGTATTTCTTACATATGTTAACTATCGGCTTGAAATGTCATGTTCATATCCTGTTACAGCGACTAGAGGATGCAGTCCTTGCGAAAATCCGGGGTTTTTTTACAACTATTTCAGCTTCTTATGACGTCCTGCATTTTATTCTGTAAAACGATAATGTAGTGCTAAATTTTTACAAGTTTAGAAGCTATTTGCGTTTACAACTTGCAAGCGTCACTTAGTTGTCAGCCTTAAATAACTGCAAACCAGTTATAAACTGGTTACGAAACTAAGGAATGCTACCAGTAATCCGTCAAGCCTTCAGAAGTCTTAAAAGCTGTCTCAAGTTTAAATCTATTCAAAAATGCTATATTTCCTGGCTATCATATAACACTGTTGTATAGCTGATATTACCTACTGAGCAAAATAAGCTTGTCAGGTCTCTCTCCACAAACATTTATTGTATAACTCATGGTTTATGACGGGATAATTGGGAAATGAACTAACATTCATTAGATTTAATGCAAATAATGACCAGGTTTGAATGCTTTGGCATTTGCTATCTATCATTTCAAAGAAATCTGTTTTCACTCCTCGTAAGCACTCTGCCCATTTTTCTGCATTTTCCTTCGTTCGATACCCAACACATTGATTGCTGTGGTCAGGAGTGATATGTAAGCACTTCAGATTGACTTATAATTAGATGTTTTGTGTATCCTGTAATGGTAATCCAGTTCTATGGCGTAACATGTTTTGCATATGTTTCCGTTGGCAGAAATATGCTGTGTTATGAAAAGGGAAACTGGTAGAAGTGATTGTGTGTCATACAACATAAAATGGTTTGAGTAGCACTATTTATTGCTTGTTAATAACAATAAGCATTTATGACGAGTAGAGTCAATCAACTGAAAAGCAAAAGTCAAGGATACGGTTAGCCAATATGGTAAACACAATGATAAAATGTTAAGCAAAAAGGAATACAGTTTGTAAAAAGTCAAACAATATCAAAGGTTTTATGAGGGTTAGGAATTGCAGGCGACATTTTGTTGATGGCTTTGAATAGGCCAAGAAATTGATATGATGTGCATGAATGCGGAGAGGTGAGGAAAAACACTATATATCAGCAAAAACAAGGTACGTTTGTCATATGAGGAAACTTTTACACACATACATGCTTTTAAGAAGAAAGATCTTAGAATGCCGTGGGATCCATTTTTTATGGTTTCGCATGTCTAGTTATTTGTGAAACTTATTTATCCGTCTTGCATCTCAATAACATTCTGATTCACTCTTAAATGTACGTTGATGTGTAATTCCCTTACTCTTGGCTCTAAATGAAGCTAATATTGATCCATTTTTGCGATTTCGGTTCTCTTAATTCATCACTTCACTTATGTGCGTCTACAGAACTGTGTCGAATTTGTTTCACTGGTTTATCCTGAGTTTTCAGGTTCGAGTTTTCACCTTCATACTTTATAGTTAGATCTACAATGGGCCACAACTCCTTAATCAAGTGGGACTTCTGCTGTTGACAAGTATCCAGTTACATTGTTTGAGGCTTCATAGTTTGGTTTTACAGTAATAGTATTAAAAATTGATCTGTTTTTGAGTGAACTAATTTTCTGAATGCTTGTCATAGAACTTCATCCCTTGCTATTCAGGGACTCATTTATTATACTTTCGCATTCCTTAGCAAGCATCTGCTTGACTTAGTTTTGATTCGGTTGCGTACATCTTGCTGAACGACTATTTATGCTATAAAGTCCGGTGATACGACCCGTTAATGTACTTTTGTATTAATTACATTCATAATTCTTGTGGTTACAGCCTTAAATTCAATTTATCTAGAGGATAAATTGAACAGAAATGAAAACATGATGAATGTTAAAACGCTACAATAATAAAATTTATAGACTTCGTCTGACAACTGGATCAATTTTTATTTCCCTACAGCTTGTAGCGTCGTGTCGAGTCGAAATTGACTATGAACACCGCTACAAAGGAACTCGTGTCAGGATATCCATAAAATCCCCCGGAAGCGAAATATCAGAAGGCAATTAATGGACCAAGTCGAGATATATTTGCTGGCGATCTCGCGGTATCGAAAGAATACCGAGATCGTGCCAGGATACAAGCTTGGTTAAAGATTGATGATGTCACAGGTATTCAGTGTTTGACAACGCTTCTACCAGTAACACCTAATATATTTCGTTCCCACCAAGAGAAATCAAAAGACAGAGTCGAGGAGACCGGAAGAGTATATTTGGCGATGACCAATATATCGGAATTCTCTGATCTAATCTGGCTAGCGATTGCGGTTGATGTTGAGCACGGCGTTACCACACGTGATCTGGTGCGGATGCCTGACCGAGCGCCTTCAGCTAGATGAGTCCACTAAAACATATGGTCAGCATCCAATGTCGAAAACTTCGTGCTATTTATTTTGGGAATTTATTTACCGCTACAGATCACTCCCTCCCTAGTGGGGCAGTGACGACCCTAAGACGTGGCCAGCCAGAAGTTTAAACCCAACGAGTTTGTCGTTGGTAAACACTCTTCTGATAGCTTACTAAATTTAGCAGCGTCTGGTCGTCTTTCCTTACTATATGGGACGGAGGTACAACATAGTAAAAAAGAAAATGTACAATGAAAATTTCGGATCCTCATAAACGTCATCGTTCTTTTCCAGCCGTCCTGGAAAAGAAAAAAGAAAATGTAAGTGCATGTCGAAATACACTCGTATGTGCGTAAAAACACAATGTCGGCGGAAAAAAAATGGAAAATAAACTCATGAACACGTAATAGCGTTAAAAAAATTGTTTTTTTTGTTTTGTTTTTTTTAAATAGAAATAAAAATATATAAGCATATTAAAATTGTTTTTTTTTAAAAAAAATATAAAATTTCGAGAAGTGCCTTACGTGCAATAGTCGTTTAAATGTTCTGGAAATCTCACCCTTCTTCCAGAACGCGTCGTTTTAAGTTTATTTTCGGATACTGTCGAAGTATCATCGTGTGTGTTGGTTGTCGGATGAGGTATTGTAAGTGTCGGAGTCGTGTCGTTCGATTGTACCGAAGGAAAATCGACGTGGATAGGATTTCCTTCTAAATACGCTGCTTTTAAGCGATCGATGCGGATGCTATCGTTTGTTCCGTTCTTATCGACTATATAGTACTTAGATTCACGTTGAAGAACTTTGAAGGGTCCTTCGTATGCTGATTCGAATGGTCGTCGATGCGAGTCTCGACGAATGAAAACGTGTGTACTATATCGTAAGCCAGGTTGAACGAAAACATCAGTTGATTGAGGTCGAGTGGAAGCAGGTTTAACTGAACGCATTGCGTTTGTAAGCCTGTTCGTGTAGGAGGTTAGATCCATGTTCATTGAAGAGGATGAAGGATCCACGAATTCTCCTGGAAGTCGAAGTGTCGTTCCATAAACCAGTTGAGCCGCAGTGTATCCAATGTCAGCTTTCACTGCATTGCGGATACCTAGTAAGACGAGTGGAAGAGCGTCGGTCCACTGTGAAACGTTTGCAGCTGATAGCGAAGCTTTCAGTTGTCGGTGAAAACGTTCTACCAACCCGTTTGCTTGTGGATGGT
Organism: Schistosoma haematobium; assembly: GCF_000699445.3. NCBI lineage: Eukaryota > Metazoa > Platyhelminthes > Trematoda > Strigeidida > Schistosomatidae > Schistosoma > Schistosoma haematobium. The sequence continues at coordinate 21,895,006 of NC_067201.1, forward strand.
AGGCGGTCGTTCGGAAGCGAGTGATTCCTAAAAGTGTGGTCAGACGACGGAAAAGATCGGATTCAAACTGACGTCCGCGATCTGTAGTGATGGTTGAAGGGCAGCTAAAGTTTGCTACCCATCGTTCGACGAAGGTGCGAGCCACTGTTTCAGCAGTGATGTCCTTGATAGGTACTGCTTCTGGCCATCGAGTGAAACGGTCTACGCAGGTTAAGAGATAAGAGTATCCATTTGAATCTGGTAAAGGTCCTACCAAATCCAGATGGACATGGTCGAAACGGGCATCGGGAGTTTTAAACGAGCCTAAGGGACATTTATTGTGTCTGATAACCTTAGATTTTTGGCAGCTTACACAGGAGCGTGCCCACTCCCTCACGTCTTTATTCATTCCAGGCCAGCAAAACCGTTCTGCTATAAGCTTGATGGTTGCACGAACACCTGGATGCGAAAGTTTGTGCAATGTGTTGAAGACATTGCGTCGATAATGTTTCGGCACGATTGGGCGATCCCTACCTGTAGATGTGTCACAAAGTAAGGTTTCTTTACCTGTTCCCATCTGTTTGATGCGTAGTTTAAGGGTTGTAGACGATAACTCGTGCTGAAGATCAGTGTCTTCTTTTTGAAGCTCGGCGAGTTTAAGAAGGTCGATTCCTTGGAAACTGTTCAAGGAAGTTATACGAGATAAAGCGTCTGCAACTACATTGTTTGCTCCAGAGATGTGTTGAATATCTGAAGTAAACTGCGAAATGTAGTCCAGTTGTCGAGACTCACGGGGAGAGTACTTGTCAGAAGGAGAGCTTAACGAGAAAGTGAGCGGTTTATGGTCCGTGAAAAGAGTGAATTCACGACCTTCGATGTAGTGTTGGAAATGCCGTACAGCACAATACATAGCTAGGAGTTCCCCACCGAATGTGCTGTACCTCGATTCGGTGTCTAGCAACCTTCTAGAGAAAAATGCCAAGGGTTGCCAGGAGTTGTTAACCCATTGTTGTAAGACTCCTCCGATTGCTGAGTCGGATGCGTCTACTGCGATGCTAATGGGTGCTCGGGTGTCCTGATGTGCGAGCATTGTTGCTTTAGCAATCAGTTCCTTAACTGTGGAGAATGCTTTTCGTGCGGTGTCGTCCAAATTAATGGATTTCGCATTTCCACGAAGTTGGTCGGTCAGAGGTTTCATAAGTAATGCGCATTTGGGTATGAAACGTCTATAGAAACTTACCAGGCCGTTGAACGTGCGTAATTGCTTGACGGTGGTCGGTTCTGGGTAATCCAGAATGGCCGCCACTTTGGTCCTAAGAGGTCGAATGCCTTGAGCATCGATAGTGTGTCCCAGAAAGTCTAACGAGTCGGTTCCGAATTGGCATTTCTGAACGTTTACAGTAATGCCATGTTTTTGAAGTCGTTCGAAAACAAGATCCAGATGCTTGAGATGTGTTTCTCTGTCCGGACTTGCGATTAGACAGTCATCAACATACGCGTGTACGAAGTTGAGACCTCGAAAAACGTCGTCTATGAATCTTTGGAATGTTTGAGCAGCATTCCTTAGACCGAAAGGCATTCGCAAAAATTCATAGAGTCCGAAAGGAGTTATGATAGCTGTTTTCGGTATGTCGTGAGTAGCCATAGGGATTTGGTTATACGCTTTAACCAAGTCGATTTTCGAAAAGACAGTTGTACCTTTCAAGGTAGCTGTCAAATCGTGAATGTGAGGCAACGGGTAACGATCGGGAATGGTTTTCGCGTTCAATCGCCGATAGTCACCAGTTGGACGCCAATCGTTGCTGTCCTTTTTAGGGACCATGTGCAACGGAGATGCATATGGGCTACTTGACGGTCGTATGATTCCTAAGTCCATCATGTGATCGAATTCGTTTTTCGCTAACCTTAGCTTTTCAGGAGCTAGTCGTCGTGCTTTAGAGAATACAGGTGGTCCTGTAGTCGTGATGTGATGTGTAACATTGCTGGTTACACACGGTAATCTCGGTTGCGTTTGTTGTATCCCAGGGTACTTATCGAGTAGTGGTTGATAGAGTGGGTCTATCATATGTTTAACTGTGACTGGGGATACTCTACAACCAGTAAAAGAAGTTACGCAAACGGACAAATTAGTGTTCCCGTCTACTAGCCTCCGTTTGCGCGTGTCGATGATCAGATTATGGTGTTGTAGAAGATCCATACCAATGATTGGCATAGAGACATCTGCAACAACGAAAATCCAGTGAATGGGTTTGCGTAAACCCACGTTAAGGTAAACGTACCTTTTGCCATACGTAGCGATCGGTTTTCCGTTTGCCGCCTGTAAGTTTAGGGTCGATTCGTGAAGCCGGTCGTTAGGATTTGCTGGGAGAACGCTAACTTCTGCGCCAGTGTCGACGAGGTAGCGAACTCTCGTTGTCACATCTGTGACGAATAACAGACGGCTTTGTTCGCCGGCTACGGTTGCCGTTAACGCGTGCCGGCCTGAAAGTTTCCCGAATTGTTTTTCGAATCAGTCGGTTTCGTGTTGGGAAAATTGCAGGGTTTTCTGCAATTTCTGGAAAACTTTCCATACTGGTTATGATACCAGCACCAGTCGGGGTTATCTGTCTCTCGTGGTCTAGAGACAGATCGCTTACGAGAAATGCTTCTACGTGGTGTGCGCGATCTCTTACGGTCGGTACGAAGACTAAGATAACGCGTGAGTGTGTGACATAAGTCGGTTATATCATTCTGAGTCGTGTGAGGCTTTTCTTTGACTGAAAATACCTCGGTAGTAGAAGGTTTCGTAATTTCTAGAATGCGGTCGGCAGATGCAGCTAGCTCGTCTAAGGCGTTGTTCTGGAACAAGACCAGAACTGCTTGCACCTGTTGGGGAAGTTTTGACAAGAAGAGTTGTTTGAATAGACCTTCGTCGAAAGTTCTTGGGCCTATTACCTCTCTCATCCGTTGCAACATGTCCGTCGCAGAACCGTGTTGCAGGTCGATGTTATTGAAGAGTTGATCTAACCTTTGTCGATCGGTTAGGTCTCCTCGTTTAAGAATCGAGTGTTTTAAGATTTCGTAAGGATCGGAAACATCACTAGTAAACATACTAGGTGTTACGTACCTGTTGAATTCGCGCGGTAGTGCCTTGACTACTGCGAGGAATTGTGCACGTGTGTCGATCACGCCGTGCTCGGAGAAGTCGGCTTCTGCGTAGCAAAACCAGGCTTCGATGTTGTCGGGCCAGAAAGGCATCAGTTGAAACGAAGGTGGGGACAAAGTCTTAAGCTTGAGTACTTTAGGTGTCTGTTCAGTCATGATGAAGTATGAAGTACGATAATGAACGAGGGGAAAATATATATATATCCAAGAAAAAACACGAAAAAAAATCACAATGTTTAAAAAAAAATAAAAAATAAGGCAATGATATATAAAAAATCCCAAAAAGGAACAGACTCACAGTTGCAATTAGGTGTACCAGATCACGTCGGGTTCACCAATGATGATGTCACAGGTATTCAGTGTTTGACAACGCTTCTACCAGTAACACCTAATATATTTCGTTCCCACCAAGAGAAATCAAAAGACAGAGTCGAGGAGACCGGAAGAGTATATTTGGCGATGACCAATATATCGGAATTCTCTGATCTAATCTGGCTAGCGATTGCGGTTGATGTTGAGCACGGCGTTACCACACGTGATCTGGTGCGGATGCCTGACCGAGCGCCTTCAGCTAGATGAGTCCACTAAAACATATGGTCAGCATCCAATGTCGAAAACTTCGTGCTATTTATTTTGGGGATTTATTTACCGCTACAAGATCATAACCGAATTCGCGCGACGTCGCAATCAAAGTGTAAGAATAATGGATGCTTTTTAGCGCAGTTAAACAAAAGCGCATTAAAACAGTCACTGGTACAACTGGTTATAATAATAATTGTTTTCAATAAACCAATCGTGTTCTCGTGACAAAAGGGTCACTACAAGCTCTTGATGGTTTGACAAAAGTTTAGTATGTGTTATTCAAGATTTTTCATTGATAATAATCACAGAGGTTTTGTGAACTTATTTTATACTTTACCTTGCATTCCTGGCTGGGAAATTTCACTGTCTTCAGTCGAATCTTACACCGTGAAAAAGCGCTTCCACGTTAGAGCGTAGTGGCATTGTGCAAGCCAACAACTATTCCCCCCACATGAGTCGTCGAAGTTTGATATCATGGTATATGCGGCATCAATCAACCGCCAAACAGAAATTACGGTACATTTTAATCTGTTCTTGTTATTGAGAGTTGTTTGTAGTACAGCATAAGACGTTTTGATATCTCAAGGTCATCGGAGGTTAAAGCGGACCTGGCTTTTCTGTAAATATTTATTATCAAGGATGAGTTAGTATGATTTTCTTTCCTTCCTACCTAAAATAAAGCAACCTAAATTACTGTAGTCGTTTTCCTCACGCTTTATGTTCCAGACATACAAATCATTTTGTTATATATCTCTGAAACTTCAATGAAACTCTAATCCTGCTAAAGATGAATATACTTTTTCTAACCGAAGGATGACAGTGTTGTAATGTTTAAAGCGAGTTTGCACGTAGGCCTCGGGTAAGGTTGAGAAGATCTCAGAGATAAGCATCTCGACTTTCGTACAAATAAAATAACTTGATGTTCAGACTTTAGGTGTAATACACGTCTATTAAGAGTGAATGATGTTCTTAAATCATTATTTTCCGTCATGGGTGTCTTCACAGCATTGCCCACATAAGTTGAGTTTATCAAGAGGGCTATACTGAGGTTAGATGCATGGTGCCTCCAAATGCCCTAGTACGGCCGAAATTGGAGAGTTAACTCTCCCTCTCGAGATGCTCTCACATAGCCACGCGTATACAACCACTGCTAGGGAAGTCCTACTCACTGTCTTCTCGCACCACGAGTGTTGTTTGTGAAATTGAAAGGATGAAAAGCAAATGTTCAACGCTTTAAACGGGTTGGTGGACACGGAGAGTCCACCTAAAGAAATTGGGAAACCATGTTTCTAAACCAATGGTGCACATAGCTTCCAGTATCCCGAGAGAACAAATGGTGTATAAACCTATTGTTGGTTACGGCTACCATAGGACTGCATCTCCTGACGTTGCTCCACTGTCTTGTGGATCAGACCTTTAGGTAGAAGGCTCCGGATGTGGCCCCCTATGAAAATCACCTGCTTCAGTCTAGGGACCCAGGCAGTATCATAGCACATACAGAAATCAAGTGGATTGTGTGGCGCATATGTATTTGGTGCCTCTGTACCAATATTTATGTGTTCAAATAAATAAAGAAGATGCATGGTACTAGATAAAGATAATAAATTTTTTGATAAAATAGTGAATTGTCATCATGTATTACATATGATCAACTATCGCCTACCTCAAAGCGTGATGCTTGCTGAAGTGGGAGTTTGTTGAAAGGAAGCTGATAGCGGCAAAACCAGAAACTGAGATTAGTCCATGAAGTCATAGATAATTGGGATGTATGTATTTGTCGGTATGTGCAGACTGTGTTTGTGGTCTTTGCGATAACCACGATCAATAGTTAGAGATTTTAAATAACGTGTCTCTGGAGCGTTGATAGTGATCCTGATGCATTCACTCCTTATATTCCTCTCAATCAAGGATTTTAGTAACCCTTTCGGATCTGTATTTTCAAATTATATTCGTAATGTGTGGTTTGTCTTTTTATCATTACTACTACATTTTTTAGACTTCTTTTGTCGTTTCCCTCTCGTCATGGTAGTCGGGTATGGCAACATGGTAACACACACCTGGCCCAGGCTCTATATTGATATGTCTGTCTTACAGTTTACGAGTATTACAGTATTTTACGTGGTTACAATCATATATACGGTTCTCAATAAACCAAATTATTATTTTTTTTAATAGTATCCTTACTACTTGGGCTTAGCTCGTTAACTTGTTATAAACGTTGATACGTACTTTCAACTGAGCAAAATGGCGACCTACTTGGAGTTAGACAAATGCACTTTATTGTGTTCCTGCAAACAAACAAATCCATTGTGTACACTGTATTTTTGCCGTCATTGTTTATGTCTTCGATGCCCTAACTGTGTTTCACATGAGGTGAATTTTTTATTAGACTGCTCATATTAGTTTATATATATTTTGTACTGTTTTTGTACGTTGTGTGTACCAAGTTAACTACAAATAAAACTTATTAAAGATGTGTTACAAACTAGATTCCGGTATACTAGTGAGTTTGACCAAATATACATCTTTCACCAACAAAAAGCCATTAGCTTAATACTAATAATACAAATAATATATTTGATGTTGTTCTGTGAAAATTCGTTTAATTTTAGGATTGTATTGGTCACAATTGTCACCAATGAAACTAAATGATTGTCACGCCATATCACAGTGTACTGTCAGTTGGTGACCCAGTGGTTCTAATGGTCAGGCGTTCTCCACGAGATCTGAAGGTCCTGAGTTCGGTCTTCAGTGGGGTTATAGGTGTTCACTACTAAGTAGTCCTATAGCACAGCGAAGCACCTACGAAACGTTCCTTTCAATGGTACTCCATCCCAGTTCAATTTGTGACGAACAAAGCTTTCAGATACCAACAGCAGTTAAAAGGAATACACAGGGCAGTCCCCATGACCGAAAAAGAAATAATCGTTAATGCCTGATAGTCTAGATTAGTTTTGGGGCAAATTCAAAAACTTAACACCACAATTTATGACCCCGTTTCAGCTCTCAATGGCTTTCAATGCATAAAATAGCAGTTTTAATAGCCAATGTTAAAAAACGCATCTTGTCACCATAGTAAACTACTGATGGCTTTAATATTAAGCATACTAATTTTTCGAGCAAACCATTGGTGATCAAAGGGATTTTTCATGATGGTCTGTGTATGTTTTTCAGGGTCGAACAATATTGTGTCATTATTTCCTACTCGTTTCCGCTGTATTTTCTCCTCTACAACAGGTAGAGAATAACTGTCGACTTTGTGATTCATCACTCCAGTGTCTTGTAGAGCTGATAGTACAATTAATATTAAGCAGTAGTGTAACTTATGTAATAAGTAGGTATTTCCTGCACCTAGCTGTAGTTCATACTATATTGTATGAGTGCTAGTGATACCAACTGGCTTTTGCCAACTTGCGTCACCTATGGCGAAGGCGAGATATCCGTCTATCAATAAAAGAACGAGTATACTGCGCGGCAGTCCGTTCTGTTTTAATTTACGGCAGCGAAACATGGCCATTAAGAGTAGAAGACATTCGTAAGCTATTAGTATTTGACCACAGATGCCTTAGAAATATTGCTGGCGTCTGCTGGGGTCACCGGGTAAGTAATAGTGAGGTTAGACGCAGGGTATTAGGGAATGATGGTAAATCAGTTGATGAGGTTATGAATCTTCATCGACTGAGATGGTTGGGCCACGTGTTACGTATGCCTGAACACCGATTACCACGACGTGCAATGCTATCCGGTATTGGAGATGGTTGGAAGAAAGTTAGGGGCGGCCAAACCAAAATGTGGCATCAGTGCTTGAAGTCACTAACTTCTAGTCTGAGCCATGTTGGTAGATGCAGACTACTTGGTTGGGGTCCGTGTGACTTTCGTAACCAATGGTTGGAGACTCTTGGTGACATGGCTCAGAATCGATCACAATGGCGTAGGTGTATACACTCCCTGTCTTCCCTTAAACTAAGAGATTAAAATCGCTTCATATCTTTCTTTCTTCTACTATATCTCTATATGCAATCTTTCTCTTATATATTACTACCTTTGACCTAACCACTGCTATGAATCCGGTGTTCATCTCGTTGTGCTGATGCGGTATGGCAACCTGGACCGATGCACATATGTGCCTGGTCCTACGTTGTAGCTGACTGACTGACTGACCAAACATGAAGTAGGTAGAATGGGTTTTGAATCGACCACATATTCGTTGAAAGTTAAGAAACTTACACGTTAAACCAAGACTCCACTGCATATGAGCTCTTCAGTGAATGATTACTTCCTCTGACGTTCTAACCCTCACATCCAGTGTTACCACGCTCAGAGACGTAAAGTTATTTTCGCGTTAAATGAAGTAAGTGGTAGCTAAGCGCTAAGAAGTGTCTTTTACTACATGAAGTTTGTGGAGATTGTTGTATTTTATGGTTTACATCGCAGGCTAACCTTATCTAGACAACTAATGAAAATTAGGAACCACTAAACAGCTGTTTTTCGTAGTATGAGAATCCATAGGAGTGAGCATTCACAATCCTCCCAACAACTAAAGCCAGAACCTTCAAATCTTGGCGAGCACTCAACCTTCAAACCACTGAGTTGGAATCCATTCTTTTATATTTCTGACTTCGGTCAATTCACGAAATTGCGCAGTCATTTCCAATATCATTGGTGGAGTGAATGTCTCACATTCTGATATGATCGGACTCCATTGTCTAACAATGGTCAGTCTATGATGTAAACTATGAGCTGTATCTTTCTTGTTATGCATATATTCACCAAATCTTTCATCCATTTATATGCTCAGGTGGATTCTTATTATTGTCCTAATTGTCTTGAAAATATGGCAAGCGCTGAGGCCAAAATGCGTAAACATCGTTGTGGTAATTGTTTCGATTGTCCAAGTTGTGGTCACACACTGTCTACACGAGCAACTGCTGTTGTACATGCAAAGCCCGATGAACCAGGTCGAACAACAGCACAGAAAGCATATTTTCTAGCATGTGGGTTTTGCCGATGGATTACACGAGATAGTGGTATACCAGATCAACAACAAGCTGCTGGAGGTTGGCAAGAGAAAATAAGTCCACATTTTAAAAGGGTTTGTTCTAAATTATATCTTGTATTGCTTTTACATGTGTGTTATTTCGGAATAATTTTTGACTGTTGCATTGAATTTAGCATAATGGAGCCAATAGCGTGTAATCATGACTTTAGAGACTATCATATAAAGGATCATTATTTATGTTTTTATTGTTTAGTTAGAATATGTTTGGACTGTTCTGTTTTTAGATTCTCCTACTACTAAGCCTTCATTTGGTTTATATATCGTTGCCATATGTCTCATTATCCCATACTTGCCGTTAATTAACTACTCTATTACTCTGGTCTTGTATCACTTACCGCTGGACTAGGTACACTTTATGATTTTTTAACTGTGTTGCTATGTGGTAAGATAGTTCAAGCATATTATTACATGAGTTTTGAGCCACAATTAAGTTAAGTACAAAGGGGAACTGATCTATTTTCTATATTTGTCTTCTATTTAGCCAATAGGTTAAAAGAAGCTCGAGGAATAAATAAATTACAGACACCTAATGAATAGGATGAGCAATTAACACATACGATCATGTAAAAACAGTCAGGGTTAATAAGTGAATAATTGACAAGATCAAAATGTTGCTTGAGAAGAATGAACGAATCGGTCTATCCAGAAGTTAGAATAGCTTATGCGGGCCTGGCATACTACCGGTCACTACAATAGTATAAAAGATTAGACACAGAATAAGATTTGAGGGGAAAAAATAAACTTACGAATAAAAAGCATACTATTGATTTGAAACTCAAGATCTAAGGAAAGACAAATAGCGAATGGATCTGCACTACTTTGACTGATTCTGAGCCATTTCACCCAACATCACTGATTGTGGTTATCAGGCGGACTCTAACCAAATATTTTACACCTACCAACTGGATGCATAACAATAGACAATGATGTCATGAGCTGATAACATAAACGAATTGTTCACCGCTATACTTTTTTAGCTTCTACCTCAACCACCATTGGATATGAATGTTTAGCATGTGTAACACATCCTCTGACCATATCATTCAATGAGAATTCATAATCTATTCAACATATCTACTGTCCTCCCCCAGTAGCCGATAGTCTAATAATTTGTGTATAGTTCACGAGACCATTGAATATGTCAGTTGTCTTATTAAATGATAACACTATCGGAATTTGAATTGGTGATTCATTGATTAAGTATGGACTGATTAAATCATTAAAACTCAACGTTTCTTTCCCATAAGAAATATGTTGACCTTTTGTTTTTGATTTTATCTTTCCTATTCACATTCTTGAATGTTTCAATATTATTTCATATTTATTTTATTCAACAAATTCATTCCTTCTCTTCGATTCATATATCTGTATGTTCAATTTTTACTTTACAATTATTTATACTACTATGATTTCAACTACTCTTAAAATGTGAACTGTTGTATGCCTGCTAAATCCTACGTCAATTATACTTGATTGAGTGAATTAGAGGGAGAAGACGACCAGTGTAGCAGCATCCTCAGCAGCGGTAGATCTCAATATACACAACGGGAAAATCAAGCTTCTCCAATACAACACAGCATGCACCAATCAAATCACACTTCTCAGAATGTAAAGCCTTTGCATATCAGGGCGAAATCATTGATGAACATGGTGAATCTGATGCAGATGTAAAAATGCGTATCCGTAAAGTAAGAGCAGCATATCTACAATTGAAGAACATCTGGGACTCAAAAACAACTCTGTCAATCAACACCAGAGTCAGAATTTTCAACATAAATGTCAAGACGGTTCTTCTATATGGGGTGGAAACTTGAAGAACTACGAAAGCCATCATCCAGAAGATACAAGTGTTTATTAACAGTTGTCTACAAAAATAATTCGGATCTGTTGGAGAGACACTATCAGCAACAACCAACTGTGGGAGAGAACAAACCAGATTCCAGCGGAGGAAGTCAGGAAGAAGTGTTGGAAGTGAATAGGACACACATTGAGGAAAGCACCCAACTGTGTCACAAGGCAAGCCGTAACTTGGAATCCTCAAGGCCAAAAGAGAAGTGGGATACCAAAGAACACATTACGCCAAGAAATGGAGACAGACATGAGAAAAATTAACAAGAATTGGATAGAACTAGAAAAGAAGGCCCAAGACAGAGTGGGTTGGAGAATGCTGGTCGGCGGGCTATGCTCCATTGGGTGTAACAGGCGTAAGTAAGTAAGTAAGTAAGTAAGTAAGTAAGTAAGTAAGTAAGTAAGTAAGTAAGTAAGTAAGAGTGGCTTAGAGAAAATAGACTTTCCAGTAGGTCTATCGTTCTAGGTATTGAACTCTATTAATTGATTCTTTGGCAATGACGCTGTATATTTTCTAACCACTGTCTACAATTCTACGTACAATATTGTTTGGTGTGAAGGTGAGTTGGACGAACACTTGAGAAGAATAAACCAAGAGATAGTATCAGTATATGACGTCATTGACTGTTGATCTGAGTCATATTGATGGATGTCGAGTAACTGATTAGGGCCTATGCAATAACTACAGTAATTAGTTGAAGACGTCAGATCAAAGTGTCACAGATGCATTTACTACTTGTCTCCTTGTAAGATCCTGACTTCATTCAATTTTCTTGAATTATACTTTCAATGTTTAATCCTTCTTACTCTCATTGGTACTATAGTCATTTCGATTTGCTTACCATTCGTTTTTTTCCAGATTTCATCTCATCGTGTTAATTGGATAATAGCAATTTGGGTTAGCACTAAAATTTATCCCAGACTCTAGGTTGATTATAAAACTGACTGATATATCTATTTAAATATCCCTTTGAGTATTGTTACTTCATAAGTCATCCATTAGACATAACTCATATTCTGATATTATGTTGCAGTAATGACTGTTTCAATTAAGAAAATCGAGTTATATTTAACAGTGAAATCCAGAACATAGATTTCGTCTTATACGGGATTCACCAGCCAGTGTACTTGCATCCCGATTTTGTTGTTTTTTACATAGTGAAAATCACTTCGAATATCAACGAATCATCTACAAAGTTATTGAGTCTAGATAACCACTAACTTGTTGTCTTAGTTTATCTTTATGTGGAGATTTGAGTTTTCTTGTTCTTGATATTAAGGACTGCATTTTGTTAGTCTTTATTGGTATATAAGCATGTTGAGTAAAAATTGGATAACAGCTAACGGCGCAGCTCAAGATACATTTTACGTCCCACACCGTGTTGAACAAGTTAGTGGCTATTTAAATGTAATAACTTGATAGATAATCCATTGGTGTTTGAATCAAAAGGTTCTGAGTTCGAGTCTCTCGATTTGTAAATATCAATACTGGAATATAGGCATATTTAACTGATGAGTCCCAAGTAGGATAAAATGTAGATCATAGATCTCAGTGCTAGGCATAGTCCAAGTTTAATCTGCTTAATTCTCTTTTCATATATCACTAATATTTTTTATACTTGGTTCTATTTTATTGTTCACTGTTTTCATTACTGTAGAAAATCAATAACCTACATGTTTATGCTTGTGTATTCCCTAAAAAATGTGATTGTTCAAGAACCTTAAAAATTGATTGAAAGATATAGATTTCTTTTTCAAGTTTCTAAGGTTCACAACAATTGAATATTATGTCCACTTAGTTAGGTGATAATAATGGGGGGGGGTATAGTTTGTGTGCATTTAATATCTTAGCTATAATCAATTTATATTATAGCACAGATGTACATCATCATCAAGTCAATTTTTCATGTCCATATCAACCTGATGAGATGAAATTAACAACATAAATACATATGTATTGGTTGTTTGTATTTTCTCAACTGTAATCGATCCATCACTTTTGGTAAATGTGAGTTCTGTGTGTATGGCGTTTGAGGCGAATGGTGCTCGGTTTGAGTCCGGGAGTGAACATCAACTCTGGGATGCAGGTACATTCAACTGATGAGTTCAAAACAGAGCAAAACGCGCGTCCTGGATTATACCGCTGTCTATCATCTATCTCTGCTCAAAATAAAAATACGAATGATAGATGAACGTGAATGTTAATTAATATCAATGATAGTGATGAAAATTTGAGGATTAAAAGAAAGATATAGAAAACAGACGAAATTAAAATTGAAAGGATTGTAAATAATGAATTTGTCTACATTACTGAACAGTTCTATGTCATATGACATAAAGTGGTTGTATCCAACCACTGATGCCGATTATTGTGTGGATAGTCTTCCTTAAATCATCAGTCATTAGTTTGATAGTCTTAGTCTGAACTCTTTAATCCTTTTCTCAACTTTTCATTTTGGTGTGGATTGCTTGCCTAGATGTTTCTGGAGATCAAAATATAACATCAATCCCTGAAGTGCCTAACTGCCGATGTGATCCTGGATGTCGGAAAATGAAGACTCTTTAATTGAGGCTTGCGTTAAAATACATCTTTCGAAGCTGTTTGTGGCGGTGCCGTTACTTTCATTGTCTATTTTTCTATAGATCTAAAGTTAATTTTTGCTCTTAGTTTTTCTCATTTTTCGATCTTATTTGTTCCTTTTGAACTATACTTACCATGCCTAGATTTTCACTGTATTTGATAACTATTTTCTCTCCTTTTTCTTAACATCGTGTTATTTTTCCTTTATCACTGTGTTAATATGAAGTACGATAGTCTGGATCGATATATTGCCTGAGACATATGTTGCATATGCTTAACTATCGTTTATCTAGACGGTCAATATTTGTTGGTGTACGCTTAAGTTGCAAGAATTCATTGACTGTTGAAATGAGTCATGATGTTGTGTGCAGATTACTTAATTGGACTCCTTGCAATTGTTGTGAACAATGGTTAAAAACATTGTGTGATATGGCTCAGATTCGACTGTGTTGACTCACATATATTCACTCTGATTAATATTATCTGTGTCTAATGTCTTATACTATAACTGTTATTTATACTACTTCTGTTGTTCTGTCTTTTATCTTGATGATTTCATTTCAATATGCTGATATAGTGTGGCAACTTGAATTGATACACATATGTGTCACATTCTATGTTGCTTATGACTGACTGATATCGATTATGATTAACTAACTGATATTGAAGTAAGTTACTTATTGTTGAGTATGTTACGTAAAATTTGTCTTATCCACTGTGTTGTAATGTACAAATGTATTTATATGTACAGAATAGGTAACCAACTTATTGAAATATTTGTTTATAACTTTTGTGTATATAGACATTCTTTTCATTTTCGAATTATTTTAGATGCTTTTCTTCATTTTCCTCTCTTTTAGATCTCGGAACTAATCGATAATTATCATCATTTAGCAGTACAAGAGAAAGAAGATCAAGAATGGAATAAATTTGCACGTAAACGAAATTATATGATTTTAATGGTAAGTCAGTTAGTCACAACAAGGTGGTCTCAAATTCTGATAGAGGAGGTATGAAGTGAGGGCCGTTGTCACCTTCCGATAGCCCACATTATGGAAAGATATTTCTTCTTGAGAGAGCTGAGTTAGTGATAGTATTAGCGACCTGGGAGGGTGATCATATTTCAAAAGAAAAATGCTTGAGGCAGGTCGTGCACGGTCTTTCGGGAAATTTTTAATGTTGTAAGCTCCGCACTTCAAAGGACCTTACCGTCGGAGACGGAAATATGAAATTTTTAGAGTCGACCTTTTCTAACCCCTTCTTTTCGTTATGAGAAGGCAGCATCTCTGCAGATGCTGGTTGTCCAAAGGAAACACCTTACTTCTATCACACTCCTCTACAGTTGGCAGTATGACTTCGCTCTCGGACCTTAAGTTGCTTCCTTTAGTTTTACTGTTCTCCAATCGACCTGCATGACATGGTAGAACCTAAAGGAACATGTGTTCTACCCGATACAGCTCGGTTTAGTCATCACGATGGGCTACGATCGGGCGGTAAGTAGTCAGTCATTTAATTTCCTGATTGTTGTTGGGTTTAAAAGATGGAAAAGCATGATTCCGTAGTCTGTTCAATAAATATGCGAGCTCCGTTTATCGAAATCGGGTTTATTCTTGGAAAATTTATTGTAAATCAATCTTATTCCCACCCTTCAAAGTATTCCTCATTCAAGGCAAGATACTTGTCACATCTTCGTTGCCATTGTCCAAAACATCTCTAGAAGTCTTCAGAAGCTAAAGTTTTTTCTTAGTTATTTCATCGTTTAACATTTCAACGTCCCTAAGAATGCTTTTATGAAATTCTGTACACGGTCGATTTTCTTTCGATTCAGCTCATTGAACATAATCCAAGTAGAGAATCACTAATCAAGTACCACAAGAGACTATATACGTTCGATAACTTATTTTAGTATAATAAGTTTATTGCCGTCCTGTCCTGTCCATCATCACTGCAGTTAGCACACTTCTCACTAAAACTCTTGATGAACTTAATAGGAGTCATTTGTTACAACACTCGTTATCTCCTGCAAATAACACTCAGTATTTCATAGATTTATTGGGAACACTTCCTGAGTTTTAGTCCCCCATACTTATCGAACAGATAATGTATTCTGTGAATGGGAAATGTCCTTTTACAATGTCAGTCAGTAACAACATCAGTTGTTTAACACTGATTTACAGCCGTCTACTTACGTGAGACTACATTTTTTATTTCCTTACTACGTATATTTAGATAACAGAATAATCTACATATTTTTTAGGAACGTTATCCAGTTTTAAATCCACGCCTAAGACGTTATTGTTCATCTTCTTGGACAACACCCAAGTAAGTTATGTTTCTTTTTTTGGTAATATCATTTATCAGTAAAGAATTTTATGGGGATTATAGGATCTTTATAGTTTTTGAATCATAATCTCATCTCAAGCTAGACCATCAATAAAAACGGGATAGCATTAAACATCTGTTTCATCTTATTACAGGACTTCCTAGCAGTGCATATCCACTACCCCACCATAGGGAGTCGATCCTAAGACCTTCGGTCTTACAAATGCTTAAACGGAATCTAATGGTGTATATATTTAACCTTAACCAATTCGCGATATTGTTCAACTATGTTCCATGGTCTTCGATGGGTAACTGCCTCTTAGCCGACACTATTGAACTCCAGTGGTCAAGGTTTCTCACTAGAACTCCAGGAATTGGATCTTGAAGCTAGTTACTAGTGAGCAAATAATTGCTGTCAGTACAGGTTATTCCATTTATTATAGAATTTCCATGACGAGGTTGTAGATGCGCACCTTCGAGGGGTCCCATGCTAGATCTAAACAGCTGTCCTGTTCACAGTTTCCAATGGTGGTCAGTTCGTGATTTAGAGACTAGGAGTAATATTTGATCCAGTACCTGTAAGTATTTGGGCTTTTTCCGCTTTTTAGTTCGAGAAAAAGCTGTTATTTTGTGCATATATATATATATATATATATATATATATATATATATATATATATATATATATATATATGGCTAATTAACTAAGTTCACTAGGTTCTTAGTGTCTGTTTGGTTGAGTCACTGAATGAAGAAGTGTGCTGTTTAGGTCTTAAATGAACCTGAACGGGATCTAGCTTTCATGAAAAATGCTACGTAAAATTGACTCTTTGCAGAGTATATTTCTAATCGTAAAACTATGGAAAGGTGTAGCTCAGTGGTTAAAGTATTCGGCTTTCTGTCGTTAAGTCTCAGGTTCGAAATCCCTTCTCCACCTACTACGGTTTGGGCAACCGGTTAAATGCTATCACCTGCCCTCACAGAGCATAGCTCAAAGTCAAGTACACAAATCTGTACACCTGGTAAATGAGCTGAATATACTAATGTATACACGTTTCTGTTTGTCATAGATTAAAACAATACTGTTAAGGATGATTTGTTAAAATCCAATTTTTTCCACTGTGTTTATAATAATAGCAGAGAAACTACTAGTAAAAAGGTGACTATTCCCGCTGCTGAAGCATCTTCTGAAATTCCACCATTCAACGTTGATGAATACATCAATCAACCAATTAACATTGATAAAAGTAAGTCTGTTACTGCCTCCCTCTTATACACTCAACACCAGTATGTGTATCCTTTCCTACATATCACTATAATTTAGTCGGTACATTTAATTTTATTTATCGTCAATTATTCTTGAATTATGAGTGTCATTCATTTGTAAGTATACCTAGTGTACGAGAAGGAAGCTAGAAGCGACTAAACCAAAATCTAGCATTATTTCGTGAAGTCACTGACTGTTTGATAGATATATAGACTATTTGATTAGAATCGTTCAGGTAACAACTAAGATCATTAGTTTAAGACGTTAGGTCACAGCGAGATAGATAGGTTGACTCTTTACCTTCCCTTAAATGTTTAGTTCCAGTATTCTATAATACATGCATTTTGATAATAACTGCATTCTTAATTCATCTTGTATTGGTTGTTTGAGTCTTCCTATTGACGTTCGGAACTGCAATTGGGGTTCGAGTTCTGAAGCGAACATCAACTCTGGGATGCAGCAGCACGAAACGCGCGTCCTAGATTCCACTACTAGTCACCATATATCTGTGCTTATATTCTTAGTATTTGTTGTGTCTTATTATCATTGGTAATAACATGTTTTCAATTGCTTTTTATTTACCTATTCCTGCTGATGTGATATAGCAACTTTAGGTAACATACATTTGTGCCAGTTTCTACGTTCATTACGATTGATTTTACACTACGGTTGGACAGTTATTTAATTCAGAATAGTTTTTCCTATCTTATTTCCATGAAAAACGGTGATTAAATCCATATAGTTCTCGGTTCGAACCCTGATCTTCCGAACTTCAGTTTGGTCATAGCTAGACAGAGTATGATCGACCTTTGCTAGGTATGATTCAATTAGTCAGTATATAAACCTATAATTAATCTAACATTTGAGAATATTCCCATTAAGTAAATAAGACCAAACTGCCATGTAGGTAGGTGTGAGTAAAAAGTAACCAGAACTTGATTGGTTCTTGAGAGTCATTAAAATGTACTCTGTTTTCACTACTTCTAAAAATTGATTTAAAATTAATCCATAATTTTCACCACTTATTTCTTTTATCTCAAGTTACCAATATTCATCAACGTCATTTAGCTCCTCAAATTCAACCAAGATATACATCGAATTTAGAACCACGACCAAAAAGTTTAGTTGTTAAACGATCAATGCGTTGTCGTGTCTGTGAACATAATCTATGCAAAGCGGATTTTAGTCCAAGTTCTATTAAATTTCGAATTAATTTAAATGCATTATATCATGTTCCAGAATTACGATTTATTATTTCACCAACAATTATTAAAGGATCAACATTTGATTTAAAACAGACTATGAGTAAAACTAACTTAACATTGGGACGTCGTACTTCATCGACATTAGTTTCTATGAAATATGAACCTGTCATTCATTCTAATGCTACACCTGGTCAAGTAAGTGCTTATAATTGTTATAACTTGAGATGTTAGTTGATATCATGTGCTAAAGTCACCTACCAATCGAGATTCTGATTATCGATTAGTTCACTTATATTGTCAACAAGAATGGTGATCTAAGTATTAATTGACACACCAACCACTGAACAACAGCCAAGACGTTAACTCTTAGTGATCGTGAGTACTTACTCCCTTCTCTCATTGGGGGTGTTGTTTACAGAATTGAGAGGACGACAAGCGAATATCCGGAGCTTTAACCGGGTTGGTGGACACGTAGAGTCGACCTAAGTGAGTTGGAAAACTCTGACTCCAAACCAGTGGTGCACATGGGCTCCAGTATCTTGAGTGAACAAGTGGCGTATGAACCTATTGTTGGTCACCGGCTACCATGGAAATACATCTCCTTACGTTGCTCTATTGCCTTGTGGGTCAGACCTTCAGGTCGAAGGCTCCAGGTGTGGCCCTCTAAGAAAACCACCTGCTTCAGTTTGGGCAACTGGGGAATATTACATCCCTCACACAACTCAAATGAGATTTGTGTGGCGCATATGCATCTGGTGCCCCCTTGTACCAATATTTATGTGTTCAAATAAATAAATATAGATAAGTGTCTTGTCAAAAGACCCAGATAGGAAGCGCATTAGTTCTCCATTGTACCCTATTTAGTCATCATTCAAAATGTATGCACTAATATATTTAAAATGCTTGAGCACACATTACATCAAATAAGGAATCCATACTTTAAACACAATCAAGTTATAAGTGACAGTTTAGCTAATCAAATAGTTCATAACTAATTAACAATAATTAGGGAATAGTAACAACAGTAACTCGAAGAAATAGTTCTGTATGTTCCAGCCTTTCCAATACTATTGCGTTATAAGAGTAATATAACTATTTCATGGTTGTTTTGAAGAATATCAGTGTAGGTGGTCAAATCTGCTTATTACTGCAATGTTATATAGTCGTCCCAAACTCTTCTATACAGATAACGGTGGGGATAGTTCTCTCTTGTCTTGTAACATGCTCTCTTACTGCCATGTGTTTATAGCCTCTTCCAGGATAGTCCCATTCACTAACTTTATGGTGAGGTTATTGGTCAGTATTCACGAACTAAATTATGATCAGTCTTTGTTGATATTTGGGTTTCCTGAACATAAACCGTGATATTTTGTTTATAGTTGCAAGGTTTAGTATAGTTTTGAATAGTGGCTAACAGTGAAATCCGATACACCTGTTTGATCTCATGTACGACTCCTCAATTGAATCTGTCTACATGATACTACTCCATATGGTTCTTTGGTCACCCTCTATGTCTGACTCCAGTTAGATCGCACAAGTGATTGTTATCGAAATATACATCCCAACTACCCTCATATATAATTATCGACTTTATTCACGTTAGAGATTAACGGAATAAAATAAACCAAACACGAGAATGAATTTCGATACGTATATTTCATACACTCGTTAATCCAGACAGGCAGTCAGAGAAACGAAGTGACGCTCAGCCGAGAAGGCGAGTGGGCCAACTCGTTTCGATCGAACATGACTCAATATTTACATTCAGACAAAAATAAATTACAAACACCTAATGAATATAGTGAGCAATTAACACATACGATCATATAAAAGTACTCAGGGTTAATAGGCGAATAATTGACAGGATCAAAATGTGGCTTGAGAAGAATGAACGAATTGATCTATCCAGAAATTAGAATAGCTTATGTGAGCTTAGCATACTATCAACCACTAAAGTTCACACAAGGATGTAAGTACTTTCAACTAATGCGTTTTACATAAAATGATAGTCTGCTAATACACATTTGGCTGGCTACAAGACAGTGTACAGATCGCCATGATGAGACGCCCAATTTTTTCCACTTATGTTACCATCAAACCATCTTTGAAATTTAGTATTATTATGATCAATACATTTTCGTTTTATCCTTTCTCAGAAAATAAATATAGTTTTAACCATAAGTAATCCTATGCATCGGATTACAACTTTTTCATTACGTCAATTGACTTCACAAGAAGAAATAGAACATCTTGGACATTTAATTAACAGCGATAAACATGAACTAAATTCACTTTCATCTACAGTCGAAATTCAATCTATTGATAATGCCAATGAATCAAAAAAGGATCCTACTACTATCAGTAGTGACACAGCATCATTATTGTCTGATGATCAATTAACATGTTTTTCAACTGTAAATGTAAGTTATCATATAGCAACTATTGGTGTATATAACTTATCCTGTATATTTGTCTCTATGCGATACTTTATATTATACTAAAAGAATTCGCTGGCAGGATTTAGATATTTCTATCTTTTTGATTGTTCATATTGATTACTATTAGTTATATGAGGGTGGTTATCACTTGTCAATTGCCTACATCACACAAAGATAATTCTGCTTGAGGGGACTATAAAACAAAACTGAATTAGAGGTAAACTCGGCAACCTGACAGGTTGACTACAGAGATAAAGGGATAACTGACTGAAGCCCAATCATACACAACTTTTTGGTGAGTATTTCTTCATTTATCGTTGGCTCTGTACTTTTCGGACTTTACCACCATCAATAGAAATCTGTAGAACAAATTGATATTTGCTACTGTTTGTGATTGGGATTTTCCAGCCCTGCTTCCATTGTAGGAAGCAGAAATTCTGAATGTAAGAGCAACATTTTACTGTCTATCTGTATGCTCCATTACAGTTGGCCGTACGTTTTCTCCCTTAAACCCTCAGGTTTGTTGCTTATAGTTGTATTGGTCTATCAAGGATATGTTATATCCGAGCGAAGATTAAATCATGGGTAACTTCTGAGACATATTAATTGACTAATATTATCCATACATTCTTATGGCATAACTATTGAATAATTAGATTATGTATATTTATATTCCTCTTATTATAAGCTTTATTTTGACCTATAATTTATTATTGTACGATTTACTGTTCTTAAGGTATGTTCAGTTCATTGACTACTGCCTCCCACGTTCACAGTCACTTTTTGGCTTTATTGTGTACAAATGTTATTTCCTATTTTATGATGCGTTGCGGTCTGTTTGTTTGATATATAAACCCAGTATGTTTGAAATAAATGATTCGATTTGCATAATGGAAACTGGTATTGGTGTTCTGAACTCAAGTGGACGGGCTAGGCGGACATAGGACCAATGAGGACGCTAGGCTGCCCGTACCGATCGAACGTCATTGGTTTGGCACAGTGCTAAGGTTGTGTAAGTTGTATTTTGATTGGTGGATCAATCACGTGATAAAAAGCCGGACATAAAGTCACAACAGGATGGTAGACCGTAACAGAATGAATGTTCCAACCAATATAGTTTGGTTAGATCAACACTATATGCAAGCCCAACTACCGCCTTAATAGCGAAGCCTACTGTCGTCGTGCCACTGTGGTACAGCAAATTAGGCTAACTCCTATTTGTACTACGCTCGATGTTGATGGTAACTGATTATCTTTCAGGATTAGTTACTATGTCGTTCAGCTGACATTTTTATAAAATTGATACGAAATGTCTGTATATTGAGTAATTCCTAGTTTCTATTCGATTAGACAATCGATACTGCACTCCGCTTTTCTTTATCATAGTCCTAGCTTATTCAATTAATTAGATCAAAGCAGAATGCTTTAATGTATAAACGTATTTACATCTTTCTTAAATGTGTGGTGGATAATAAGCTTATTCAAAGAGCGACGAGTCAACAAAGGATGAGAGAGTTTCGACTAAGAAAAAAAAACAAGAACTTCAAATTTTATAGAAATAAAAACCTAAACAGAATAGCAAATAAGTAATTGGATTTTAGATTGATTTGAAACATCCTCAACATTAATCATTGATTGTTAAATAAGCACAGTTTTATTGCATAGTTACTTTTCCCCGTTCTTTTGGTATTGACTAGCTCATTTTACCAACCGAAGAGTTAAAACTTGCACCCCGTAATGACATTATGGATTGTGATGTAACTCCAGGTCAAAGCTCTGGCGATTACAAAGATGATCCTAAGTAAGTTTAAGATAATACTGTTGAACTATTGATGAAATTACACTAACCATTCCATGTGAATTGATACATAAATAGTGACCAATATTATGTTTAACTAGTTGTATGGACTATATTTAATTAGTTGAAAGTAATCGAGTGATCCTACAGGGAGTACCAGTAATGAGTAGCAACTAGCACAAAATCTAGATCAAGCAGAGTTTCCTACCGACCAACCACGTGGCATATAATCCTTTTTGATATTAAATCAATTTTCTGATACATAATGCGTAAAAGATCATCTGGTTTCTATTGAACTAATGTATACTCACATGTATACAGTAGGTAAAACTGTCGAATGTGTTATTTCAATTCTAACGTAACAGTGATTGAAATTAACTCATGGCTATTTTGTAATTCTACATGTACCATTGACTATCTAATAATTGAAAGGGATAGAAGGCCTAAGATCTAATATGAGCGTATATCAGTCCAGATTTCCACATTTCTTATCTACATAGTGAAAGAGACAGACAGTATCATCAGTCTTACCATGATCAATGTAATTCCGTAACAAAATAGGCGGGACTATAATTTATGGACGACCTTTGAGCGGCTCTGGAGTGACCTTGAGAATAGACACCCACTGATTAGTACTGAATGAGAGTTATAAACCAATTAGAATTATGGTTTACGGTTGATGGTTAAAGTCAAAAATTAGATTTAGGGTTTTCATGACGAACTGATATCAGCTATAACGCCAAAACTCTGTTTAGCCAAATGAATGAATTTCGCGCCAAAATTCATAACTCGTTATCTTATATCTGATTGGTTCGTTCATAAATTATAGTCTCGCCACGAAATAAAGTTATTTTGTACTAGTTGTGATTAACGTAGAATCCGAAATAAATGTACATCGCCTCAAATACACATACTACAACATCAGCACAGAAAAAGAATTGAGATAACAGTAGTATCAATGGGACTCAGATGCTACCAAAGGTTAAGAGTGAATCTGTCTGCATTATTGTAACCGATTCTGGTTTATATCACCTATTGTGTGATCGTACATGGACCCTATACACATAGTCTGCATATCTATCAGCCACGTTTCACACCCATCAAAGGAGCGGGGGCCCCGAATGCCCTGGTACGGCCGAGAGTGGGGAGAGTCCGCTCTCCATCTCGAAATGCTCTCACATGGCCACGCGTATATAGCCTCTGCCAGGGAAGTCCTACTCACTGCCTTCTCGCGGCGGGGGTGTTGTTTACGAAAATGAGAGCACGAAAAGCGAGTGTCCGGCGCTTTAACCAGATTCCAAATCAATGGTGCACATGGGCTCCAATATCCTGCGGGAACAAATGACGTATGAACCAATCGTTGGTCACCGGTTTCCATGGGACTGCATCTCCTTACGATGGTCCACTGCCTTGTGGATCAGACCTTCAGGTCGAAGGCTCCGGGTGTGGCCCCCTACGAAAATCACCTGCTTCGGTCTGGGCACCCGGGCAGTATCACAGCCATCACACATATCGAATGAGATTTGTGTGGCGCATATGTATTTGGTGCCTCCTTGTACCAATATCTATGTGTTAAAATAATAATAAATAAATACAAAGGAGCGAACTGTTGTACAGTAAACTTGTTCATCGGTTGGCAAACGAATACCTTGCCTACGCTACAAGTGACTCACATCGGCAAAGACCAACCGAGCTTTCTGAATTCATATCATTTCATAAAAATGTTAAGTGACTAAATCACTAAAAATGGCAGTCTCTATATTTAATGCTTATATTATAATTACACCTTTTCGAATCGATCAGACTATTGCAGGTAATCCTACAACAGCGGTGGAACTTTTGATAATTAACACCAAACTGTGATCGAACAATTGGAGTATAAGCCCTCCTTGCGTCACTAAAACCTTACCGTGACTTTAATACCCCTGTAACCTCAATAACTTTTGTTTCCTCTTCTTTTGTTAATTCCTATCTAGGATAGTGGCCTTCCGTCGTGGTAACAAACTAGGTATTAATGTTACTTTAATACCAAAAACCAATAAGTTACCGACATTGCAAAATTCAAGTCTAGTTCCGGTTAGCGAAGATCAAATAGTTGATCAATTTCACAAATCTGAACAACTGATCCCTTTACAAGCTGCAATTTACATGAATTTCGACTACAAAAACACATCAACTACTCTGTTAAGTGCAGCGAGTAATAAAACAGTGGCAACTGACACTACCAAAACACAAGGAAAGATTCCAGAAACAGCTACAACCACTGAAACATCAATATTGTCAGCAACAACTGCCACTGCTTCTACAACATTAGAACAACGTGTTTTACCCCCAGCTGATGAAATCAAACAAATTCAAATAGTGGCATTATTTAATTTTGGTTATATGCCTGTCAACGAATAAATTAAGTACATCTCCTAATAATAATTATTTTGTTGACTTTCAGTCATTTAACTATGTGATCAGAGTTTACATGACTTTTTCTTTGTGATGAAGCGTATTTATTAACCTGTGAACGGTGTGTTTGGTTTACATTATTCTTTTATCATAGCTTATTTTTCATATTTGAGGGTGTTTCTGGTGACTATTGAAAATGATAACAAACAGTTAAATCTCCCAATTAATTACATGTACTTCATTTTGCAATACAATAACAGGTGCAAGTCTTTTATTTACAAATAAATATTATCATACATATCACTGATGTCATTTTAACGTATCAGGTTTCTATTTGCGTTTTTACTCCACTTAAAATATCTTCAACACACCATACTTCTTCGAATGCAGTACATATTCGAGCGCATGTCTGAGCGGCCGATAAAGGAAAGTTACTAATACTGACTGTACGTTGTGTAAACTCTTTACAAGTATCGACAACTGAACCATGGGCTAATGCACCAATAACAATAACAACTGATTGAGGGTTAGGTTTCTGTGTCTCTTCAGCTAGTTGAATTGGTTTAATTTGTTCCTTTGATGAAAACGACATTGTAATAACTGGAGCACCGATTGGAAAGTGTCGTGTTACAGGGTTTTTGACGATCTATGAAAAAAAAACTAAATAAAATTAACAAAAATACTGTACATACTTTTAATAGTTTCTCACGATTGCCACCTTCAGCATGTATTGAGAGTTTGTGTAAAAGTTGCACCATAAGCCCACAAAATCGATCGAATGTACGTGGTATTCTTGTTTTAGGATTCACTTCAATTATCACATTTTTTCTTGTTCGAATAAAAACCTTTGAGAAAATTAAAACAAATTTGTCAGTACAATTAAAATGAACTATTCTCAGTTAAGATGATAAATATCCTGCAGTTTAAAACTACAGTCAATACGAAGAAAAAAAATCCAGTATTAAATGTCCCTGAAAAACTTATTCCAATAAAATAATAACTGCATTTCTACTTGATGATTATAGTCAGCAAGAAGTTTATTATTCGAATTTTTACGCCAGATTGTATTGCTGTGTGCAAATGACTCGTCTAATTCGGGCTGCCGCTTGCTCGGTATCAGTTACTTACTCGGTAGTCTACTTATTCCTGTAAATGGACAAGGGGGCACCAGATACATATGCGCCACAAAAATCCCATTTTGATTTGTGTGAGGGCTGTGATACTGCCCGGGTGCCTAAACTGAAGCAGGTGGTTTTCTTAGGGGTCAATCCCGGCGGATATGACTAGTCATTATATATATATATATATATATATATATATATATATATATATATATATATATATATATATATATAATTCTTCCCAACGAATTATACAACTACAAAGAGGGTAATGAGTTTTACTGCAGTCAGGGGTCTATGGTACCTAAACTCTCATTCGAAAAATTCTCTTGTATCGTAACATGTTTCTAGATTCCATCGCTCCGTTAAGTCAGCAGCTATGGCAAACTGTCAATAGGACGGGCAATATCAAATGATGCTTGCTTTTTTGCATTTTTATCTCACTCAGTCATAGAGACAACGCCTTTTTTATTCGACTTCCTATTAGTAGATTCACTTATCGTAGTTATATTTAGTGGAGACGCTTACAATGCTTTGTCTCCTGAATGTTTAGTGACAATATAAGCACGCTGGGGATGCGTTTAGTCCGGCACAAATGAAACATAGTTTAGTTTAGTTGAACATAAATATTGGTACAAGAGAGCGCCAATATATATGCGCCACACAAAACAATGAGAATGCGAAGAGAAATAAATAAAAAAAAACTAAGGAGCGCAAAAGAAAAAGAGAACAGTAACGAAGAGATTGGTGTAAGGTAATGTGGTAGTAACGAGGTACAATCAGAAGAAATCTTTCAGGTAAGGGAGACACAACCACTTCTTATGAAGAAAGTAAAAGAAGGTTACAGCAGGATCGCCACTGGCTTCTATTCTGAGCCATATCTGATAACGTCTCTAGCCACTGTGTAGCACCATCTCTCGGACCCCAACCAGGAGTCGTGAAGGACCGACAGAAGCCAGTCCTTTGCAGCTTTCTTTTATGCCACGACACCATGTCATGCACTGACCACCTCTCCGCTTCTTCCAACCAGTCCCAGAGTCGGCAAATAATGCACGACGTGGAATTCTCTGGGACGACATTCGTAGAACATGTCCAAGCCACCGAAGTCGGTGTTTCAAGATGGTGACACCAATTGAATTATCATCTCTGTGCCCGAACACACGATGCCGAACCTCTGCATTACTGACATGGTGTTGCCACTGAATGTCAGCAATCCTTCGGCGACAGCGATGATCGAACACAGAGAGTCGTCTAACGTCCTCAACTCGGAGAGGCCAGGTTTCACAAGCATAGAGCAAAACTGCTCTCACCGACGCGTTGTAGATCCGACCTTTTACAGCCAGACTAACATCACGAAGGCGCCAAAGGTGGCCCAGATTGGCATAAGCCGCTCTGGCTTTCACTATTCGTGCATTGATCTCATCACTCACACCCCCACCAGCACTTATGCAGCTACCCAGATACACGAACTTCTCAACTACTTCTATCTGCTCACCATCCAGAGTGAGTACAGGATTGGAATCCTGCCAGTCTTGTAGAAGCACTTTGCATGTCGAAGGTGCAAAGCACATTCCATACCTACGGACACTGATTGTCAACTGATTAAGTGCCGATTGCATGCCTTGGGCATTATCGCACAGTAAGACAATATCGTCCGCATACTCAAGGTCGATAAGTCTTTCTCCAGGCAACAGATCCACACCACTATTACTTACATTCATCAGAGCTGTTTCTAGAATGTCATCGATGGCAAAGTTGAAGAGGAATGGTGAGATTGGGCAACCCTGCCTAACCCCACTGCTCGAATGGAACAATGGAGAAAGGTGGTTGTATGCCCTCACTCTACCTGAGGTGTTTGTATATAGGGCTTTTAGGATGTTAATAAACTTCTCAGGCACACCCTTCTTCAATAGACAATCCCAGAGAACAGCCCTGTCCAACGAATCGAAGGCAGCCCTGATGTCAAGAAACACTACGATTGTTGGCCTTTGATAAGTATGCCGGTGTTCTAACATTTGGCGGAGGGTGAAGATATGATCAATACATCCTCGACCAGAACGAAACATAGCCTGCTCCTCGCGAGTCAATCTTTCTCGGGTTTTGAACAACCTACGAAGTATGACGGAAGCCAATAGCTTGGACGCAATCGGAAGCAGACTTATCCCCCGATAGTTGTTGCAGGAACGACGTGAACCCTTTTTAAAGATAGGGACAACTATCGACTCATTCCATGACGTTGGTACACTCTCTAGTTCCCAAACCTTTGTAAACAACGTCCTCAATTCCTTAGTCAAAAAGTCACCACCATCTTTAAAAAGAGCCGGAGGTAAGTCATCTGGGCCAGGTGATTTGTAACGCTTCAAGAGTTGGAGTTCCTTGCGGACTTCCTCCTCGTCTGGTGGATCAGTCGTCACCGGCCATGGAGGGCAGGACAGTCTGACCGATGTTGCCGGAGCAGCAGGCCAGTTGAACTGCCCTTCGAAAAATTCTGCCCACCGTCCAAGACGTCGATGGATGTTAGTGATTGACATCCCATCATCCTCGCAGATTGTTTCACTCACACCAGACTTCTTCCTGCCAGTGGCTCGGATGAACTGGAAGAGCTTCCGGTAGTTACCAGATGCAGCTGCTGCTTCCAGCTCATTAGCACGCTTCGACCACCAGGCTTCTCGATCCTTACGCAAGCTTTGCCCAATTTCATTACGTAACATCCTTCGTTTATGGTCAAACTCACGGTCACCCGGAGTAGACCGACGGGCTTCAATGAGTTGTAAGGAACCAGAAGAAACCCAGTGCTTAAAAGGGGGACGTTTCGCAAACCCACAACTGACTGTTCCCGCCATTTTCATGGCGTCATGCAATTGCAACCAATGCTCATCTATACTTTTCGGTGGAGTGGTAGCTAGCCTAGAGGCTAGCTCGGTTCGATACTTATTTGCAACAGAAGTTGCAACCAGCTTGCTAATATCAATCCGTTGATGGCGGTCACTTCGTTGTCCACTGAAAAGTAAGGCAAGATTGGCGCAGACCAAGGCATGGTCAGAGTCCAGATAGGTACTCGAAAAGGAGCGGCAGTCTTGTACACAACCACGCCAGCGGTAGCTGATCGCGATGTGATCAATCTGAGTCCAGGCTTGAGATGCAGAGGGAGGACGCCAGGTGGCACATCGGCGATGACTGTGCCGAAAGTTAGTGCTAGCCAGAAACAGGTTGTGGTCTGTGCAAAGTTGCAGTAGACGGTCCCCGTTATCTGACCTGCGACCAACGAGTCCCCATCGGTCACCTAAACGACTCTCTTCTGTGCCTAGACGCCCGACCTGATCATTCAAGTCTCCGGCTAGTACTACAATATCTGTCGAACGCACTTTCTGGAGAAGAACAGATAACTGGTGGTAAAACTCATCTTTGATTGCATCCGGGCTGCAATCTGTCGGGGCATAGGCGGAGATGACGAAAAGACATCGTTTCTCACGCCGATTTCTTCTCACTTTGATGTAACTTTCTAATCTAACAGCACATAACCGACTGTTAATGGGGATCCAATCGACTAGTGCTGCCTCAGCTCGAGCGCTTAGTGCGACACCAACGCCTGCAAGACCAGACGAAGATGCCACAGGGTCCCCGGATAAGCGCATGTAAAACAAGCTTTTCGAAGCGACAGATGGAGATCGAATTTGTAGTACTTCGCCAGAGTCTTGAATACGGGTCTCGGATAGACAACAAACATCAATATTAAGACTTTCCAAAGACATAGCCAGCCCTATCTGTTGTCCGACCTGCATAAGTGTGCGAACGTTAAAGGCAGCCAGTTTGAATGGTGCACGTGGTTTCAGAAAAACTGTTTCAGTTCTCGTATTCGGTGGTAACATACAATTTTCAACCGGACAGTGACTCGAGAACGTTTAGATATAGTCGAATTTCCACCAAAGACGAGCCGCTGTATAAGTATAAAAGAGGGTGAATTATTATTATTATTATTATTATTATTGTAAATGAAACATAGCGCTGCAAGACCGGTGTTAGTTAAATAGTCAGCTACAAAGTAGGACCAAGCACATATGTGCATCGTTCTAAGATGCCATACCTCTTTAGCACAACAAGATGAACACCGAATTCATAGAAGTAGTTAGTTCAGTGGTGGTAATCAGTCAGCAATCGGAAACATTGGGGTTTGAAGATGTTATTCAACGAGTATAATCCAGTGAAATAAATTTGGAAAGAGAAAAAAAGAAAGGGACATGAACAATTCAGAAGATTAGAATTTGGGAGGACACAAAGAATGGATGCACCTGCACTATTGCAAACGATTTCCAGCTATGTCACTTTCAAGGTCTCTAACCATCGGTTGCTATCACCTCGAGGATCCCAATCAGGTAGTCTACACCTACCAACATGGTTCAGTCCACTTGTCAGTGAGTGACTTCATGGATTTGTGCCATGTTTTGGTCTGGCCACCCCTAGCTTTCTTCCAACCTACTCCTACACCATGAAACATCGCACGTCGAAGCAGTCGGTGGTTGGGCATACGTAACACATGTTCCAGCCATCTCAACTGATGAAGTTTCACTAATTCATCAATTGATTTGCCATCCTTACCTAGTACCCGTTTCCTAACAACTGCATTACTTACTCAGTGGTCTTAGGATATATGAACAATGCTTCGAAGACACCTATGAACGAATACTAGTAACCTACGAATATCCTTTACTCTTACCGACCATGTTTCACTGTCATACAGTAGGGCAGAACGAAGATCTAATTCGTTGAGTGTTAAACGGCATCTAACAGTTCAAGGACTAAAATCTAACTAAGTCACAATGAAGCTGTAAAGGAGAAGTACCGTGTCTAGACACAACCTTGAATTCAGAATCACTGACGTAAATTTTGTGCAATTTGTTTGTTTTTTTTTTGGCTCATGCAAACCGAAAACACTTTCACATGACAGATGCAAATTACATTCAAAGTTGAGGTTAATCATTAATAAAGGAACGAAAATAGCGAGGTAATGGACTTGCACTATAAAGGTAACTATTGTTTGTTTAACCCAAATTTTATGTTCTAGAACAGCTGTAAGAGTTTTATCACAAGTACGATATACTGTACATTACTTTCAAAGAGGTAATGTCTCTTTTCCTTTTAGAGACAGATAAATCAGTAGGATTTTAAGCATAATCGTTAAAATAGACAGTTCGGTTAAGGAAACATTTCAGAAGTTCCAGTTAGCCTTTGATGAAGCAATTATGTTAAAATAAGCAACAAGTAGGATCTTATGATATAGCCTGAGATCAAACGCGCCATCATGCTGAAAAGGCTAAACTAACCTGCAGTTTGCCAACTCGGTTTAATGGGCTATCAAGTAGCATGAGTAGACATTGATGGGTAATATCTGGACGAACTGTGGCAACATCAACACCGGCCTTTAAAATCCGATCTTTATGTTTATCAGGATTAAGTAGTTGGAACTCTTTTCCACTAGATGCCTTAACTGACTCTAGTGAAGCCTGGTCAAGCAAAATGTACAATCTCACTGAATCGTTTTCTGGCATTGTTTTGGCATGTGCAGCTTCGTAACGCCACGCTTAAAAAGGTGCCAGTTTAAACGTTAAACAATATACAATCCACTCTTCTGTAGTAAGAGTAAGTCTAATCCTTGCGATTAGTAGAACTGTGGGTGTCCGATTCCACTTCGAATGAATCAACGGACAGTGTTAATACTACGTGCTCTGGCAGAGAATTCCAAATATTTCAAATTTCATATTTGTGTAGTGAGGACAGAAGGCCTACGGCCTGTGTTATTACTTTTCTAGTATGTTTCTGTGAGTATCTAGTACTCTCTTGAATGGGTCAATCGAAGGTGCAGACATTAGTGACTTGGGTAACAAGTTACAAGTCTTGGTGAAAACTCACATGCCACAGATATTTTGTTCGTTCTCGGCTTTTCTACTCGTCTTCTATGTCCTCTGAGATGTCGCGATCCAGTGGGAAGAAAAAAGAAGGATATGACGTTCAAAACCACTTCTAAGTATTTATTACATCGAAATCAGATAACCACTTATTCTGTGGTAGGACAGAGTAAAGAGGTCTATTTTCTCAAGCAGTTTTTTGTATGGTAAACCTCGAAGTTATGGAATTGCATAGGCAGCTGCCCTCCGTACTTTTTTCGGGATATCCAAGTCATCCTAAATGGTTCTGAGTGGATCTCCGTATTTAGTAGCAGTGGATCACCGATGTCTCCAGGTAGGAACCTAGGTATATTTTTAACGATAAAAGGAGAAATATTACCAGAATATAGTAAGACAGTGTCCTAAGTCTTTAAAAATATGGTAGGTTTTCCTCTAGAGAATTCCTAGGAAGTCGCTTGAACTACCTTAGCCGGCAGCGAATTTCATAATTTAACTAATCTTAAAGATTAAACGTTGAGCCTATGGTCCATTCTCCCATTTTGCGCATCTGATTTCTGGGTGTTACTCCTAATGTTTGATTCGTGACTGATCTTGAACAAGTGTTTGATGGGATGCTTAAGGGTGTTTAGGACGCTTTAGGTCAATCTGAGGTCAACTCCAAGGCGCTTATGCTCTAATATGTAAAGTTTTAGTGATTACATGAGCTCCTCATAAGGTTTGAATTGATTTTGTGGCTCGCCTCTGGATATGCTTCAGTGTCTTTTTACCCATTTTGGAGTGAAGGAGAAAGATGACATTCTCATGCTCTGAGATTGAAGAGAGATTTAAAAGACTAGGCGGAAATTTCTGCGATCGCACTGCTTAAAAATGTGCTCTAACCTTGCCGGTGCGAGGTTTTTCTCGGAAGGCATTATGTCTCAGTTAGCGTAAGACAAAGGTCATATGGTTACAACGCTCTTAAATCCATGTGTACAGGGATTTGTTAAGGTTGTAGTATATTAACAGTTGAATTCACTAGTCAACCCGTGCTACTAAATCATCGAAAACCTGGAAGCACTGGACGGCCGTGTGACACAGTGGTCTCATGCTTTGATCTAGCGTAGACCGACTCGTGAACTTAACTGTGAAAAACTCTGAATTCTTTTCTAATTTTGGATACCTCTATGGGGGAATCGCCTAAGTTATATGTGTATTCTGCTACATATCTACGATAGATAACTTTGCACTTCGTTGTTAGGAGTAAATTTGTTTCTGTCTGCCCAACTTTGGATTCGAGACGGATCTGTAGTGTCATTTGGCCCTAACCACACAATCCTCAAAGCTGGACACGAGAGACTTGGGAAAATAGATGTTCAACATTTAACGCGGAGGAAAAGCCAACGATGGAGAAGGCGGGAACAATGAATCGAACTGGTTCGAAGTGTTCGGATGGCGTGGATCGGCCTTGCAGGCGTGGTCGATCTGTACAACTTGCTTTTGCTCATATTAAATATATTGTCCTATCTCCAACCTGAATTTGTTCTCCATCATATATTGGTAATTGTTACGATATGATGAGTCAGTTTCGACAATGATGTGACTTCCACGTAAGGTCTTATAGACTAGGCAGTTACATCATGACAAATGTACAATTTTAGGATTAGTTCTATTATTAAAGCAGTACTGATATCATGGTAGACCATGATTCTACAGATCTTCCTGAAGCACCAACTTATCATCTTGGTTGCAAACTTGTCACCAGATTTACACATCGTCAGCGAAAAGTAGTAAACTAGACGACACATGCTGGGGGAGGTCATTTATATAGGTTAAAGAAAGAAGAGGTCCTATCACCGAACCCCGAGGGAACCCACTAAAACATTTCGTGGGCTGTGAAAAAGTGAAGTTTACCTTGATCCTAAAACGTCGATTGCTTAGATATGAAGTAAGCCGGTCAATTAACGACGACTTGACGTCTATTCGTTTGAGCTTATTGATATGACATATGTGCCTAGCCCTACCAAAAGCTTCGGAGAGGTCATGGTATGTCACATCAATCTTCCCCTTGTAATCAAGGATGATTGTCCGACTGTCCATTGTGGTCGGCATGTTGGTCACTCACGAGTGACCCCTCCTGAACCCGTGCTGTTAATGTGATAAGGCCACAGATAACTAGCAGGTACGCAAACCATCGCATACCAGGGACTCCATACGTCTTTTTAGTATTAAGAGAAGTGTTCCTATGTTCACTTCTGAGAGTCCTATTGAGTTTCAGGAAGTCCCACGGCACCACGGTCACTGTTGGTTGGGCTGTGAAATTATGGTCTAGTTCGGTATTAGTACTATTATAATATTAAACCTAACCCTGAAAGCGTAGATTTGTATTGATGTAATCACGTAATCTACGAGATCTTATATGGAAGTTTGATCATTGTCTACACTGACTAATTATACCATAAAAATATGCTATATAACTTCTTGTGTTTTTGAAGAACACATTCGGGCTTGTTATAACTTGTGGGCTGTGTGCCCCACTAATGCACAACGTAACGAAACCGCCGACTAGAAAACAGTGAATTGCCTACCGGAATGGTGGTGCGTAAAAACACATGCGAGCAGTCTTGAATCCCTGCTGGTCCTGCATCCCGCCTAGCCCAACCAGTCAATCCAGAACACTAATCACAGCTTCTGCGATATGAATCATTTATTTCAATCATACTGGGTTTATATACCAACCAGACAGACCACACCGTACCATAAAATATGAAACAACATTTGTACAAGAATTAGCCAAATGTGGCTGTGAATGGAGGAGGTAGTAATTACTAGACAGGGCATTATTCAAGAATGGTAAATCGTATAAAAATAGTTCACAGGTCCAAAATAAGCTTATGACAAGAGGGACATGAATATGAACAGTTTAGTTATTTAACGCATAGTATCGGTCCATAAGTGGATCCAAAAATTTACCATTCATTATGTTTATCGGGACATAACAGGGCTGAAGATAGAATAATATATTTAATGTAAGCAAAGACAAGTAATACAGGATGGCCACGTCTACGAGATTGAGCCATGTCATTCGACTGAATGAATTGTTACCGCGTTCTCCATCGTTGATTTATATCTATTTCCCAGTTATCTCATGTTCAGCTTTGAGGATTGTGTGGTTATGACCAATATTATTACTATTACTCACGAACATCTTATGGGTACATAAGTGTTGTGAAGAGACTGCAATGCACATAATTACCAGCTTCATCCTTATAACAACATAGCATTTTCACTTATATACACAGTTTTACTGATTAACTATTCCGTAGTCCGCCCATATCTATTATAATACGGTCCAGACAGATCCGGAAATTTTTAACACATACTCTACATTCAGTATTGTTATTTATCCTACTTGCTCAAACACAATGAGGATGAAAAAGTGAAAAAACAACCGTCTGGTATGCCACATAAAATGATGGACATTTTGTTTATTATCTTTACAATCGTATTGTCCGTTAGTTAACGAAGGAAAAGTGATTCTTCTTTGACTAACAGATATTAATTGTTAATAACTAGATAAGTAGTTAATTTCTTTGTATAACAGTTCATATATAAAAACATATATAAAACAAAAGAGGAAAGATGGCCAACTTTTAATTTGTTTTGCACTGAAACTACATTTAACTAAATTAATAGGTTAGCGAGAGTATAAAATCGAGACGAGCTGGAAACAAAGTCAAAGAATTCTGTGAGTACATGAGGAGTCTATCACCTTCAATTATAACTGTCTGTGGATATACTAAAATACCGGAGGGATTAAATTTTTTGTCGTCTTTACTAAACAGCTGGACTTATCACTCGATGAAGACACGAGATACAGGAAACGGAATGATTACACCTATATTGTAGGTCTCATCACACTCAGACACACGATCAATATCCAACAACTGAGGACTATACAACAGACACAAGATATTGTCAACACAAATACAATAAGTCTGCACGCTGTGAATAGCAAATTTATAAATCAACAAGAAATAATTTACAATGTTAATTGTCTAAACCTCCGAAAACCTTAAATTATTATTATCTTATGTGTACATAAGGTAAGTGAAGAAACCATTCCGAGTTTCTTCAAAAATGTAATAACACACAAGTTTCAATAATGTTGGCATCTTATTTGCCATATTTGAAAAAGAGAAGAAAATAAAGATAATAAGTATAATAGAATATTAACAAATCAGATTCCGTATAGTGGTGAAGAATATTGAGTTGGCTCTAAAGTAGGAAAAAGGGAAAATAAGGGAATAGAAATAAAGGAGACACGAAATACGTAACTAGTTTAATAAACGTGTTTGCGAACATGGAACAAGAATAGACGACTATGTATGTATCGTCAAATGAGTAACAAAAATGAAATAAAACAAAATAAATAGGAAAAATAACTTATTATTGCAGCAAGACTTGACGTTATATTTAGTGTTTGTGTAGTCATATTTCGGAGTGAGGGGCTCAATTGATTGCAAATGTTAACCAAATATCAATATGTATGAGTCATATATACATGGTGAAGATAAAACGTGTCTGAGAAGTTAGTTTAAGTGTGACAAAAGGTAATGTCTTAATTACAAACTTCGGAATCCTAAGAATAATATTTATTTAGAAGGAAAATGAGACAATGGAAGTGAACACATAGTAAAAGGCTTCAACCATAATAATAACAATTGTGCAATGAATATCGACCTCCAAAGTAAACCAACAATTTAAAAAATATCTATTAGTGCACTCGGGTAGATACATTATTGAGATGCAGAGTAAAACTTGATAACACTTTTGTGCAATTGTACGTTAGAATGATGTTATGAAAGTCAAAATTAATTGCAAAGGATAATCCAATATAAGTTTCTATGTGTTATATATATATAAATATATATATATATATATATATATATATGGTAAAGATAAAATGAATCTGAGAAGTTAATTTATTTAAGTGTAACATAAGATAATTTATTTTAGTTATGGACTTTAGATGTTTAAGAATAAAGTATGCTCAGAAGGAATAAAAGAGACGAACAGAACATCTTATGTGTCGAGAGACCAATCATGGTAACAATAACAGTAATAATTATAAATATGAACATAAACAGATTTCATATAGTAGAATAAATAGAAAGAAAGTAAAATAAACGTGAAACGTTTCAGAGGTTACACTTTGCTTTTCAGTCCATTGGATAGATGACGGACCTTTTTTATATAAACCATTATTAAACATAATGATATTCAATAGGTGTTACAATCCATTTTCGGAAAGAAAATCATCAAGGAGACTTCTGAACTGTATTGTAGTTTCACTGCAACGGAGGTTCACTAACAGTCTGTTCTGCATAGTTGATTGGCGAATAATGAAAAAATTCTTGCGTAAGTTTGTGTAGGCTCTTTAGATCGCTAGAACATTTTTCTTATTCCGTAAGTTGTGTGATTGTAAGATCCATGTAGAATGTTTTGTGTGTGAAAGTCCCTTCATGTATACACTTGCAGTTTGTTCCTATTGATTCATTCATTTGTACATTTTGTTGGTCTTTTGATTCCATTTGAGTTGGTAATACCTGTATTTTAATATAGTTTTTATTTTTCTTACGCCTTCACCAAGTTTTCATGTTTCTTCCTGAACTGCATTTATGTTGTTTCACTTAATGCTTAGTCTTGGTGGTAGCCATATTGGTTTGTTCCTCCTTTTCATCGTGTTGCCTGTATTGACTGGAATTGTGCATATTTTTATTGTGAATTGAGGCACTCTTCCAGAATTGGAAACACTGTGTTACAAAGCAACCAAATATTATCTTTTGAACAAATCTGTACCTGATCTACACAGAAAGGATAGAATAACGTTTATTCGTTGTGATTGGTAATTTTCTCGCATCCTTTATCAACTTTCTTATTTATTGTAGTTTAGATTTGGTTAATTGAACAATTATTGATTGGATAGCCGGATGGTCATATTTGTTTAGGTAACAACGTACATTTAAATTTACAGTGAATTTCAGAACCTACATTTTACCCAATCACTTTTTTGGCTTCAACCGGGCAAGGGAGCGTATCTAACCCACCTAGACAGCTATTCTTTAGCTCAAACCTTAGTTTGGATCTAACAGGATGACATCATAGAGTATGAGAGAGTGGATACCGAAAAGTAAGAAATACCGTTGATAAGCCGGTAGATAAAGACAAGGTTTAATTTGATACACCTGATCCACAGAAATTCTAGTTTGAGTTGTTGATATCTTTGGTGATAATCCTTGTTGTCGGAAAACCGCGAAACAGCTTTAATGAACCTTCTTTGAACATCTTCAGTTTTAATCAGGTCATTATTGCCTGCAATTACTGTAAACTAAAATACTATATTCAAGAATGGGTAAATACATTTTCTGTATGATTCTAATCTCGATTTGATATTATTGAAGCATATCATTATGAATCCAATAAGCTTTCTAGCTTTGGATACTTGAGATGCAATATGCTCGGAAAAGTTCAATCCGTTGCTATATCTCAAACTCAAGTCACGAACAGTGTTGAGAGGTTTCAGTATATGTTTGCGTATAGCCAGATTTAGGTTTATGCAGCAGATTCCGTATGCCAAATGAAGAAAGTTACAGAAGAAAAAGTTTATGTGAGACACTGTCGAAAGCTTTACTAAAATCAAAGTACAGAATTATCACTGACTGGCCAACATTTTTTTTCTGGGTAATTTGATCGAAAAATTCCAGTTACGATGTAAAGCATGAGCTTTTAGTCATAAACCCGTTTTGGGATGGGCTAATCAGACTAGCCGAAAGCAAAAATGATAATAGTTGTTCATGGATGATTCTTTCCATGGTTCTTGATAGCACGGATGTCAAATTAATTGGCCTATAGTTAACAATATCACTACGTGATCCCATTTTGAGTTCAGGGGTGATAATAGATGTTTTTATACAGATGAATAGATCCCATGTTCCATAGATAGATTGAAAAGTTTTAAACAAAACAATGGGAATTCTCTACTATCATATTTCACAAATGATGAAGGAATATCGTCATGAAAACCCAGTTAATGTGGTCGATAACGTCCAGAAACCAACCGTTCGACTCGATCTAAAGAACAGATTAGACGTCGGGTACATAAACTTCACAGTACTTATTCCAGCACTAGTTAACAATATCAAATAACACTCCTATATATCTCTACATATATATGTATACTCATGTATACTGGAATTCTTTCAGCTGTTTAGTGTGGCCCCCTATCTGGCTCCAATTGGACCGTATGCTGATTTTTGTCAGAATATGAATCCCGCAAACCGTCGAATGTAATTATAGACTTAAATCACGTTAGTGAATAACGAACTTAAAATGAGTCGAATATGAGAATGAAGTTTGAACACGTATATTGTGTACACTCATTGATTTGAACAGTCAATCAGGGGAATGAAGTTAAAGAAGCAAAGGAGTTAGAGAGAATCGAACCAAAATTGCGCTCAGTAGAGAAGGATAGTGAGCTAACTCGCTTTGACTAGGCGTGACTCAGTACTTATAATCAGGCAAAAAGAAATTACAGATGCTTAATGAAAAGGGCAAGTGATTAACACGGATACCATCATGTAAAGTCGGTCAAGGTTGATAAGCCAACAAGTGGCAAGGTGAGACTGTGGCTCGAGAAGAATGAATAAACCGAACTGTCCGCAAACTAGAATAGCCTATGTGGGCTTGACATAGTATCAGTCACTACAAAGCCCCTCTGTAGAAAGTGTGAGCAATAACAATAACTGATTGCAAAACAAGCTTATGGTAATTATCACAGGGCTGCATGTTCGAACCACGTCGGCCCACCACTTCAGTGCGACCCTTTACCTGACTCCAGTTTGACCTACAGCTGTCAAACATGAGTGGAAGGGATAAGAGATCAGATGGCCATCATCCATGACAATGGGTTGTATTGCTGCAAAAACTCGATTTCTTGTCGATCCATAGAGAGAAATGAGATAGCTTACTCGTTGACCATGGGATAAACGGTGAAGTTAAGGACTCGAATGTAGCCTTTAACTTGTCCAATTAGTCCTCAATCCATCTATCCACATCAACCGACCAGTCTGTCGAAATATCACAGTCTCCGATTGCCAGAATAATAGCTCGTCACATTTTGGGACAGGGTGAAGATGCATATTGTACATCGTGCGTTCGAAACCTGAAGCCCAGCACATTTCAAAAAAATGACATGAGCACACATAATTTTTTATTTTATACTGGAGTACGAAGATGTTGAAGTTCCGAAACAAATCCACTTACAATGTTTTTACCAAGATGTTTGTTTTTCTATTTATCGGTATAGCGGTAAGACCAAACATTGTCTTTCAAGGTCAGGGGGATGATACCGTCAGATGAAGGCCAGCTTTTTGGTTTATACGGATATCTAATCTTGGTCATCTTCCTTGCCTTAGTATGCATAGTTCTGCATCTGTTTCCAGACATAAGGGCACGTCTGCCCTGGCATAATTCTATTGAAGCAACCAAACACGCGAACGCTAATACTGCTACATTTAACACAGTAAGTTCCATCCCCATTTTGTCTTATAATGAAATGCAGTTCGTCATAATTGGTCTCAATCATTTGTAAAAAATATGTGTATTCAGCCCTAGAAGTCCTAATACGGGCTGCCTATAATCTACGTTAAAACGAATGATTGATTCTGGTTTCAAGTTACACTTTGTGTGATACTTACGATATTATGTGTATCGCTGTCAGTCGACACATTTCAAGTTGACTTAATTTCTCTGTGCTCTTCGGAGGTGTGGAAACCCTATGTCATATTAATATAAAGTTCGGAAGATTATCTGGTCGTTTACCCACACTCGTTTGTAAGATAATCCAGATTTCATCTTAACACATTTGTTCTATTTCTCCGCTTTTTTAATAGTTTTAGTGTAAGAATTCAGCCATTGTATTCGGTATCTTAGATAATTCATGTAAATATATATATTTGCAAGCCCATCTACATTTATTACAAGAAAATACGAACCCTTAGAAACATTAATAAATGTCATACCGTTTGGATAAGTTGTACCTAAATGTTTTATCACCCTGCACTATTCATTTGGTTGAAAGTTAGGAATCGATTCCCTAGTCAAGTAATAGACGCAATTATAGTCAGGTGATGAGTCAACCGGCATTCATTTTTACATATCGATAGATTGTTCTGCTATGACAAATAAATATCTTCTGGATTTCTTTGCCCCTGGGTTTTGTCTTGCTTTTATTACTAAAACGAATAAAATAGGTTGATGTTTCGATGGATTCATAGTATATAAATGAACCGCTTTGCATTTCCACCAATTTCTAACAGTAATGCCATTGTACTTTAGTGCTTTGTGGTGCATGTCACTATATGAATCATAACAGATTCAGATTCTCAAATGCTACAGATAATTGAAATTGGCAAAATTATTGAAACTTAAATTTTAAAGTTTGTTAGATGTGGTGTTTTTTTATTTAAGCACAAATCCGGTACAACATGGGCACTAAAAAATCTATCTCAACAGGTGTGTAACATATGTAGAGTAGGAGAAATAAAGTCTGACTTACCAGAAAAGTGAGAGAACATAACTACGGTTAGATGTATTCAAGAAGTTTTAATTGTCCTTATAATTGGATTTTAAAAAAGAACCAATTAAATGCTCCGTAGGACTCCAACTGACTTTGATTTTGGATCCTATTCGATGACGCTATCAGTTCAATCAGTCATATCTTTAGGACTCAGATTTCTTGGTAAATAGAAGTTTAATAAGTTATCTTACGTCTCACAGTGTAACAATATGGAAGTGTGTTACTTCCACTTGTTTCACGCAGTTCAGACGTCTGAATGTGGTACTTAGTATAGAGACCGTTGAGATGTTAGACACAAAACGTGCATGAATCTTCCTATTCATCATTCCAAAATGAGATCATTGATTAAATAATGAATGGATAAATTTGCGAATAGAAACGGTACGATCAAATAACTTTTTCTGTCCTCACTGTTAGTTTCCAGTCGGGCGCATTTTTACAGAGCTCTGAAGATATTGATGTACTTCTCAGAAAACCATCTGTCATTGACAGTCTCATGACACGTTCCTGCCATTTAGAATTACAGCAACTTCTGTCCTACTCTACATCTGACTATATCTAAAGAGGGGGAGCCGAAAGGATTATTAGTGGAGGTTAATAAAAATATTGTTGATGTCTCATGAGTCAGCTCCCTGCAACATACATTATAGTAGGAATCTACGTCTTAAAATTTGTTGATCAGGGGGATTTGATGTAATTTATCCCTTATATATGTTGGGGCAAGAGTTCATTAATTGTCTAATCAGTTTTTTCGATTCATATAAACTAATCCTCCGGTCTACTGGAATTCAATTCCAAATTTTTGGTTATCCATTTTGTTAGAAACATACTAGTTTTTTAAAGGCACTAACTCTAACACTTAATAGAATCTCAGACAGTCATCACCAAGTTGTTAAATCTCAATTCACAGTAATAAGGCGAAATGAATGTGGAAAGTTAAACATAAGTGCATATTCTAAAGGAACAAATACACTGTTGCATTAGAAGTTTAAGAGTGACGACTAACGCAAACTAGGCATCGAATAACACAGTGGTCTTGAGTGCTGTTAGAGGTACGAGGGTGCTCATCACTTCCCGGTTGCCCACACTGTGGAAGGGTTCTTCTGGAAATACCTGAAAAGGAAATTGAATTAAAGGTGATCTTAGTGACCTGAGAGCGTGACCGCAGTATCCATGGGACAACTGCTTGAGGTAGGTCACACACGACCCTTTTGTGGGTAATTTTCGTACTTGTTGAGAACTTACCACCGGAGATGGATATTCGTGGGTGGAAGTTAGGGACGGCCAAACCAAAACGTGGCATCAGTGCTTAAATTAATTAACTGCTAGTCTGAGCCATGTTGGTAGATGCAGACTACCTGGTTGGGGTCCGCGTGACCATCGTAACAAAAATGGGGAAAGTGGATAGCCTTGACGGACACCACTTGAGGTTGCAAAAGTAGATGACAGTTCGCCATAAGCTCTGACTCGACTAGTAGTGTTCGAGTAAAGAGCCTTCACAAGGTTTATGTACTTCTGTGGTACGCCTTTCAATGACAGACACTGCCACAGAATCTCGCGGTCTACCGAGTCAAATGCTGCTTTTAAGTCAAGAAAGACTGCGCGGCAGTCCGTTCTGTTTTACTTTAGGGCAGCGAAACATGGCCACTAAGAATAGAAGACATTCGTAAGCTATTAGTATTTGACCACAGATGCCTTAGAAATATTGCTGGCATCTGCTGGGATCACCGGGTAAGTAATAGTGAGGTTAGACGCAGGGTATTAGGGAATGATGGTAAATCAGTTGATGAGGTTATGAATCTTCATCGACTGAGATGGTTGGGCCACGTGTTACGTATGCCTGAACACCGACTACCACGACGTGCAATGCTATCCGGTATTGGAGATGGTTGGAAGAAAGTTAGGGGCGGCCAAACCAAAACGTGGCATCAGTGCTTGAAGACACTAACTTCTAGTCTGAGCCATGTTGGTAGATACAGACTACTTGGTTGGGGTCCGTGTGACTTTCGTAACCAATGGTTGGAGACTCTTGGTGACATGGCTCAGAATCGATCACAATGGCGTAGGTGTATACACTCCCTGTCTTCCCTTAAACTAAGACATTAAAGTCACTTCATATCTTTCTTTCTACGAACCAATTCTTTCTTCTTGTACTATATCTCTATATGCAATCTTTCTCTTATATATTACCACCTTTGACCTAACCACTGCTATGAATCCGGTGTTCATCTCGTTGTGCTGATGCAGTATGGCAACCTGGACCGATGCACATATGTGCCTGGTCCTACGTTGTAGATGACTGACTGACTGACTGACGTAACCAATGATAGGAGACTTTGTGTGACATGGCTCAGAATCGATCACAATGACGTAGGTGTATACACTCTTTGTCTTCCTTTAAACTATGAGATTAAAATCGCTCCATATCTTTTTTTCTAGGAACTAA
Source organism: Schistosoma haematobium (assembly GCF_000699445.3). Taxonomy (NCBI): domain Eukaryota; kingdom Metazoa; phylum Platyhelminthes; class Trematoda; order Strigeidida; family Schistosomatidae; genus Schistosoma; species Schistosoma haematobium. Next base: position 21,938,712 of record NC_067201.1, read on the forward strand.
TTATTTCTTCCTGTACTATGTCCTTATATGCAATCTTTCTTTTGCATATTACCACCGCTTTGGTCTGGTGTGACGAAATCTCAGCACGGGGACAGAGGACTCGAATAGCTTCTGACAACTTGCGTCATTTATGGCGTTGTTCTACCAACCAAAGGACGGGTTTACTGCACAGTAGTTCGTTCCGTCCTACTTTATGACAGTGAAACATGGTCGGTAAGAGTAGAGGATATCTGTAGGTTACTAGTATTCGTTCATAGGTGTCTTCGAAGCATTGTTCATATATCCTAAGAGCACTGAGTAAGTAATGCAGTTGTTAGGAAACGGGTACTAGGTAAGGATGGCAAATCAATTGATGAATTAGTGAAACTTCATCAGTTGAGATGTCTGGAACATGTGTTACGTATGCCCAACCACCGACTGCTTCGACGTGCGATGTTTCATGGTGTAGGAGTAGGTTGGAAGAAAGCTAGGGGTGGCCAGACCAAAACATGGCACAAATCCATGAAGTCACTCACTGACAAGTGGACTGAACCATGTTGGTAGGTGTAGACTACCTGATTGGGATCCTCGAGGTGATAGCAACCGATGGTTAGAGACCTTGAAAGTGACATAGCTGGAAATCGTTTGCAATAGTGCAGGTGCATCCATTCTTTGTGTCCTCCCAAATTCTAATCTTCTGAATTGTTCATGTCCCTTTCTTTTTTTCTCTTTCCAAATTTATTTCACTGGATTATACTCGTTGAATAACATCTTCAAACCCCAATGTTTCCGATTGCTGCTTATACTTTGACTACATCTACCACTATGGGATTTGAATGGACAATTGTATCTGTGTGGTAATTTGGTATGGAAACCCGAACTGATGTATGTACATACGACTGACTGATTACCACCACTGAACTAACTACTTCTATGAATTCGGTGTTCATCTTGTTGTGCTAAAGAGGTATGGCATCTTAGAACGATGCACATATGTGCCTGGTCCTACTTTGTAGCTGACTATTTAACTAACACCGGTCTTGCAGCGCTATGTTTCATTTGTGCCGGACTAAACGCATCCCCAGCGTGCTTATATTGTCACTAAACATTCAGGAGACAAAGCATTGTAAGCGTCTCCACTAAATATAACTACGATAAATGAATCTACTAATAGGAAGTCGAATAAAAAAGGCGTTGTCTCTATGACTGAGTGAGATAAAAATGCAAAAAAGCAAGCATCATTTGATATTGCCCGTCCTATTGACAGTTTGCCATAGCTGCTGACTTAACGGAGCGATGGAATCTAGAAACATGTTACGATACAAGAGAATTTTTCGAATGAGAGTTTAGGTACCATAGACCCCTGACTGCAGTAAAACTCATTACCCTCTTTGTAGTTGTATAATTCGTTGGGAAGAATTATATATATATATATATATATATATATATATATATATATAATGACTAGTCATATCCGCCGGGATTGACCCCCTAAGAAAACCACCTGCTTCAGTTTAGGCACCCGGGCAGTATCACAGCCCTCACACAAATCAAAATGGGATTTTTGTGGCGCATATGTATATGGTGCCCCCTGGTACCAGTATTTGTTTTCAAATAATAATAAATAACATCCGGCGGAATTTAAATTATGTAAAACGATGTTCGAACTTGGGATTTATGGGTCGTTTATTCTAAGTGGTGTATTCCTTTAAGTGTCCAAGTAGTTGTGGACAGAATGGAAACTTTCGTGTCCAGTAGCGATGATTTACTGATAATTCGAGTTAGGGACGCTCAATATTCTTATTTATGTTACATCTAATTGATTTTCTCTTCCCGAAAACTCAATTTAGGTTGGTGGATCCATCGTTTGTTGGCGGTTTTAAGCTACATATTAATAATGCCAGTCACTCATGAGAATGTTTTTCCGTTGAAGGTATGATAGCGGTTGCCACTTCCTAGTTTCCTACACTGTGGAAGGACTTTTTTCTTGAGAGTTCTGGAAAGGAAACTTTATTACTAGTGGTCGCAGCAACCCAGTGACGTAAATCTCTAGGGTAAATTAAGGTGTGACATTCTTAGGGCCGACTTTTTCTAGCCCCGTCCTTCCGTTGTGGTTAGGTATGATTGTTGTAGATCCTGGTTGCCTGAAAGGAACACCTTACTTCCGTCACACCTCAGTACAGTCATTAATGCAACTTCTCCCGCTGTTCATAATACTACTTACCAGATCAACCAATTTAAAGACAGTTAAGTAGTTTGAACTTGAAACCTATTGAGTTTTTATGGATTAATCCAATATTCTGCAATGCACTGTTGTACTTGTTCTTTATTTTTTCTTGAATCTTCTCCCGTCAAACACACATACACTTTCTATGCTTTTCAGGCTAACTAGGGACAGACGTCTAAATGTTCCGTCATTATTATTATTATTATTGTACTTTCGTATTATTTACTACTTTGTAGTATGTTGATTGTTTCCAAATGAACGTATGTGTCAATTTTTCTTGTACACACACACACATACACATACATGCACACATTTACATATAGATTTCTCGCTTATTTTAATTTCCTAAAAGTGCCTCGTGAAATCTAACTCGTTTTGTATATACATTGTACTTTTATTTCTTTATTCACTTATCTACGTTGTATTCATAAAACTAAGCTTGTATGTCACATGCTTTCGCTATTGTTCCCTCTCTCTCTCTCTCTCTCTCACTTTCACTATGCCTACATATTCATTTACACTACTGTTTTATGTACAAAACATTTCTTAATCTAAATCTATGTATGTGACCTTTTTTTCTGATTTGCTTTCTTAAGGCTAATATTATACAACATATTACATATAAAAACTCCCTTGAAATCGATGGTAAAAGAGAATGGTGTTTTTTTAATCATTGGCTTTAAATAATAATGCTTTTTATAGGATTACATGACTTAGTTGTAGGGCAAGAATATAGGCAAGTGTTGAAAATATAGTAGTGATAGAATGGAACTAATTCTCATTATATTAATTAGTAATCACGAGTATTTCTTCATATTTGATATGTGTGTACTGCTTTTTGTAAGTATGGTTATGATCGATTTCGGAAGTAATGACATCATGAATGTAGCTATCTATTAGTAACTTTATTCAATAGTCTCTATACTTTAGTCTTATGGAATATTGTGAAAGTTATTGAATAAGAAGCTTAAAATCACGGGTTCCCAAATGCTCTGGTACGGCCGAGGGTGGGGATAGTCATCTCTTCCCCTCTAAATTCTCTCACATGGCTATGTGTTTACAGCCACCGTCATGGATATACTATTCACTGCCTTCTCGCGGCGAGAGTGTTGTTTACGGAATTGAGAGGATGAGGAGAAAATGTCCGGCTCTCTAACAGGGATGGTGGATACGAAGAGTTCACCTATGGGAGTTGGAAAACCCTGATTCCAAACCAGTCGTGCACATGAACTCCAGAATCCTGAGAGAACAAATGGCGTGTGAACCGATTATTAATCACCCGCTACCATGTGACTGCATCTCATGACGTTGCTCCACTGCCTTATTGATCAGACCTTTAGGTCAGAGGTTCCGAGTGTGGCCTCTTAAGAAAACCACGCAGTTCGTTCTGGGTACCCGAGCAGTGTCATAGTCTACACGGAAATCAAGTGAAGTGTGGCGCATGTGTATTCGGTGCTCATTTGTATCAATATTTGTGTCCAAATAAATAAATAAATTAGATTAAAATCACGAATTGATGTCTCCTAGATAACCACTGAAGTTTCCTCTTAGTGAAGAGTTCTTCAATAGTGCGCATATGCGGCATCGCTAGAGGTTAGATACAGATACATCAAGTCTCTCGATTAAAACTCAGACCACAGAGTTAGTATACAATAGTTTGCATTTTCAACTTCAATTATAACAAAAATCCGTGACTAGTGGATTTAAACTATATCGAAGGTAAAATGAATGTCATTAAAGATAATGGTTATGGTCACCCAATATCGTAAATTGGTTGGTGGTTATGCAACGCCACAAGACCTACAGACCCTAGATTCGATCCCTGGTAGAGTAGTAGGTATGCATGGCAGAGGAGTCCTATACAAAGACGAAACACCTATTCAGTATCCCTAAGTTTCAAATTATCGTCTAAATAAAGTTAGCCCTTGATATTTATGTCTAAATGTTTGTTTATTCTCAACAGATATTAACTATGTGCAAAAGATGTTTTCTTAAATATTTGTAATAATGCTCCGTTCGCCTGTTTAGCGTTGGACAAGATTATTCTATAAATATTCGAAGAGTATATCATATCTGAAATCTATGTATATATAACTCATATGATACATTGGAAATCATATGATTTCAAACCACTTTTCGTAATAGTAGTATTTCCTACTCAATCACATGTTTCCTCATATATATATATATACATACATAGGTTAATGTAGATCAAGCCACATATATCGCTTTCATTAATGAAAATGTGATTTATTCGATTGAATATTGTTTTTCTTAGTATGTAATGTAGTTCCATTGTTTAAATATTCTATCAGAGACTAGCATACAATTTATTTCGATTAAATTCTTAATCCCTTCTCTCAGGAAAGAATTGTTTCACAATCATGTATTTTACACAGATTCATTAATAATGTGTAGTAAACAAGTATGCTTATTTACTACTGTTATGATGTGAAATTTCAAGAATTGTAATGAAAGACCGAATCACACTTCTTGGTAATGCCTTGAAATTAGTGAACCTTGTTCATAAGCTAACGTGGGCAGCTAAGTGGAAGATTAGGCTAATCATTCAATCCGTCTTAAAACCTGATTAACAGAATGAAGTATGTTGTATGGATAAGCGTGAAAGGCAGAACCGTTAAGCTTCATTAAGTCTGGCAGGGGCGGGTCAGCATATGACCATAAACTATGCCAATACCAGTATTCAGAGGTTGACACTAAACTTGCTTGTGGTATGAATGTGATAAAAGTATATCGTCAAATGACGATACTAGGATGAAACAGCTATCCAGTGCTCTCTAATTTTCAATGAAAGTTTAGCTAAGATCAGTTTGTGATTTAAACTATCAAAATTGTGAATAAAAAACAGGTAATAACTCTTCAAATTAGAGATGATCCATTATTATCATAAATTTCTAAAATCAATACAGAATGAAAGCTTAGATCACACCATTTTCGAACTCACAAATTAGGTTTAAAATAATGAATGACCAACACTTCTATTGCTTGAAATTTTTTTATTTATATCCCTTTATTAAGCCAGGATTATTCAAGAATAGAATTACTAATCATTCTATATTCACCTTTAGATAACCATTCTAAGTAATGCTTAGCAATGTGTTTGAAGATTGTACATTGTTTGCAACAGATGTGCCCCCAAATGCCCTGGTGCGGCCGAGAGTGGGGAGAGTCCGCTCTCCCTCTCGAAATGCTCTCACATGGCCACGCGTATATAGCCTCTGCCAGGGAAGTCCTACTCACTGCCTTCTCGTGGCGGCGGTGTCGTTTACGAAAATGAGAGAACGAAAAGCGAATGTCCGACGCTTTAACCGGATCCCGAACCAAACCAATGGTGCACATGGGCTCCAGTATCCTGCGGGAACAAATGGCGCATGAACCATGGGACTGCATCCCCTTACGATGCTCCACTGCCTTACGGATCAGATCTTCAGGTCGGAGGCTCGGGGAGTGGCCCTCTAAGAAAACCACCTGCTTCGGTTTGGACACCCGGGCAGTATCCCAGTCCTCACACATATCGAATGAGATTTGTGTGACGCATATGTATTTGGTGCTTCCTTGTACCAACATCTATGTGTTAAAATAAATAATTGCAACAGATGTAATCTGCTTGTCGAGAAATACTACGATTGTGAGGCGTCTGAATATGTGTCTATGTTCTAGGACCTGACATAGTATGAATATCTGGTTGACTGAACTATTCTTGTCCCTTTATTTTTGTCTCTTTCCAAATTTATTTCACTGGATTATACTCATTGAATAACATCTTCATATCCTAATTTTTCCGATTACTGCTTATACTTTGACTACATCTACCACTATGGGATTTGAATGGACAATTGTATCTGTGTGATAATGTGGTATGGCAACTTGAACTGATGTATGTACGTACGAAGTTCTACATTGTTGTCTGACTGATAGCATGTAAACTGATAGGTAGAATCAGTTTAAAACGGTAACTTATCCTTAACATATATTCAAATCAATTTTTAAGTTGTATCTCATTCTAGATTTATGCATGCTCATTAACTATGCATATATACATATATAATTGTGTAGAACTATAATAATCAACATTATTGAAGTACTAAAGTATTTTTATGAATCATCAAAATGAAGATTATGCGAAACACTAAAGGTCAAGGATACAATGTCATTGTACATAATAATGATGTGATTTTTTTATTAGATCGATGATAGTTATTGCAAATAAGAACATGACTTGATTAAGGGTTATGCATAATAATAATAAGAAGAATACGTGGAAATGGTAAATAGATTGGTATAAGTTGTTTGAATTTCAGTGAATTCATTTAGTCATAAGCAATGTAGAACCTTCAACTGTCAACCAACATCAAGGTCAGGATTTTCAATACAAATGTCAAGACAGTTCTACTGTATGGGGCAGAAACCTGGAGAACTACGAAAGCCATCATCCAGAAAATACAGGTGTTTATTAACAGTTGTCTACGCAAAATACTTCAGATCCGTTGGCCGGACACTATTAGCAACAACGTACTGTGAGAGAGAACAAACCAGATCCCAGCCGAGGAAGAAATCAGGAAGAAGCGCTGGAAGTGGATAGGACACACATTGAGGAAAGCAGCCAACTGCGTCACAAGACAAGCCCTCACATGGAATCCTCAAGGCCAAAGGAAAAGAGGAAAACCAAAGAACACATTACGCCGGAAAATTGAGATAGACATCAGAAGAATGAACAAAAATTGGATGGAATTAAAAAAGAAGGCCCAGGACAGAGTGGGTTGGAGAATGCTGGTCTGCGGCCTATGCTCCATTGGGAGTAACAGGCGTAAGTAAGTAAGTAATGTAGAACCTTATACATACGTGCACCAAATTCTATGCCAAATCATTGCAGCAAGATGAAATTGTCAAGACAAATAACAGTGTTGTAGGATTAGTAGAAAACATCAGGTATACGACAATATGATTAGAAAAGAGTGGATGAATTCATGGAATAACAAGTGTAAAATATTTTCAAAGCTCAAAATCTAAGGAGTAGATAGGGAATAAGTGAATCCATGCTGCTGCTACTAATTTTGAGCCATGTCACTTAACTTTTCCAACCGCTGACTGTTATTATCACGAGATCATCAATCACGGTAGTCTGTATTTGTCAAAATTGTTAAAACCAACAATCAACGGCTACATAGACTAGTCCTTTGTTTTGATCGTTGTTATCTTTCGTCGAAGTTACTCCTATTCCAGCCTTCATTGCACGTTGAGGTAATTAACGACTTAGGGTATGTAACACACGTCTCAACTACTTCATTCGAAGAAGATTCGCTACTTGATTAACCAATATGTATCTTGTTTCTAACTTCAATGCTGCTCACTCAATAGTTCCAGTATATGCGAGCAATGCTTTCAAAAGATCTGTGATCGAATACTGGTAACTTACAAATATTCTTTATTTTTAAAGTTCCACACTCATAGAGTAGTGCAGAGCATATTGCTACACCGTACACTCGTCCTTGGGTTGACAGACGGACAACACCTATGCCACAAGTGATGTAAATTAGTAAAAGCCAACCGGGCTTTCTAAATCCATGTCTAGATCTCGTCAGATACGTACCTACCAGGAGCATGATAAGACTTCTATGATGAGCGTAGTGATCAACGCTCTCATTTACTTTATTTCCTATCATTATTTTAAACTTTACGCAGACCAGTCTTGAAGTGACATTCTTCATGTAACGAGTGGAGAAACACACCCCAAGTATATTTGCTTTGTTACTCAAGAGGATCCAATAAATTGCTAAGAACAAAAGTACTCTTGTAACTGACTTAAAAACATAAAAAAGCAATGATATCAAAGAGCGGCAAATAATTATGAAAGTTACCACACAAACTGTTTCTGTGCACATAGATCAGACGCTAAGTTGTCTTATCCCTTGTAAAGAATATTTTGAACTCGAACTAAGTAGTTCATAATGCAGAATTAATATATCTTGCATTTTGTTTTTCAAATATGATCAGCCATAACCACATGACATCGAACTTGTAATTCGATATAAAAATCAATTCTAATCTACAGAAATGGTGTCAGTCAGACAACAATGTAGAACCTCGTACGTACATGCATCAGTTCGAGTTGACATATCAAATTACCACACAGATACAATTGTCCATTCAAATCCCTTAGTGGTAGAGGTAGTCAAAGTATAAGCAGTAATCGGAAACATTAGAGTATGAAGATGTTATTCAACGAGTATAATCCAGTGAAATAAATTTGGAAAGAGACAAAAAGAAAGGGACATGAACAATTCAGAAGATTAGAATTTAGGAGAACACAAAGAGTGAATGCACCTCTGCTCCATGGCAAACGATTTTGAGCCATGTCATTCAGGGTCTCTAACCATCGGTTGCTATCACCTCGAGGATCCCAATCAGGTAGTCTACACCTACCAACATGGTTCAGTCCACTTGTCAGTGAGTGACTTCATGGATTTGTGCCATGTTTTGGTCTGGCCACCCCTAGCTTTCTTCCAACCTACTCCTACACCATGAAACGTCGCACGTCGGGGCATTTGGTGGTTGAACATACGTAACATATGTCCCAGAAATGGTGTATGTATACTCTTGAAATATTGATCACATGAGATTTGTTCATTTTTTCCAACGTACCATGTTCTTGTCAATGTTTTCACAACGTCACTATTTAATTTTTCAAAAAATGTGTTAAGTAAAAACGTCTTGGTTTATTAATAGACTGCGTTTGCAAATATTTCCATGAAACCATCTCGATGTTTGTTTGATAATCTTATAAAAACACAACTAGATCACTTAATGAAATATTGAAGTGAAACACAACCCCTTTGGATTTCTCTAGATCACTGATCAAAGTGATTAGATCGTGTTTTAATTTATATTAAAATTATTGTTTATTACCACCCAACCATGGATTACAATTTTCACATGAAGTATTAATTAAAATGTCTACAAGTTAGCATCTACCATAGATTCATTCGATAGGGATAATAGTTACTGCGTTAAATTTTCTACATCAGCCTGTAGAAATAAACAATGGTGTCCCATACATGAAGTTTCACAACCACATCAACGTTTTTGTTTTACGTTCGCATGGAGTTGTAATTATACAAAGTCTAAGGGTTAAATTAAAAATCAAGTATTCCTAGGTGGTTGGCCGATGGGGTGAACATAACATCATCATTCCATCAAATCATTGGCTATTTGTCTCAATCGTGTAGTTGAATCTTAACTTCCTAGTTAGGAACAAATTTTTGTTGACTTGGCTTAAAAATAGTTGCATTCATCATTCTTACTCTTTTCCTTAATCTTGAATTTTTAAGGTAACTGTATACTTTTATTACGTGAATTAATCCCTTTACTTAGAAATAGGTTCTTCGTAGTTTGCATATGGGATTGGTTTCAGTTAAACAACTAATGAAAACCAGGAATAATTAGACAAGTTTTTCATCTTCATATGGGACTCACAGCAGTGTACATTCGCTACCCCAGTGGGAATGTTTACTCTTGTCTACTATCATTGGTATTACGATTGGTTCGAACCCATCTTGTCATTCGTTTTAATTTTACCTCGAATTTGCCTACTATGATAATCCGCTCGTTACTGTAGACTACACCGTTTCGCCAGGCAGGTTAATTGGAGAGCTGTAAGACCACAGACTGTGTTGGGTTGTGACAGCAGTAAGGTGTTTACCTTAAACAACCAGGATATACAACGATGTTGCCTTCGCATAACAGGAGAAGGGAATTATGAAACGTCAGTCCTGAAAGTAACACATCTTGCCTCACAGATTTCTATTGTCAACAGTAAGGTCTAAAATGTACAGAACAAACTACAAGCAGCTGTGTGACTGGTTTCACTTAGTTTTCTCCTGGTCTCCACTATTAAGATCACCTTTAACCCAGTTTCATTTTCAAGTCCCTCAATTATAAGTATTGTTCGACAGTGTGGTTAAATGGACAGCGACAACCGCTCACAAACACTTAATTCCATTCGGGATCACCCTGTTCACAATCAAAACTCTTCTGAAACAGACAATGTATAGCTTGACACCTCAAAATGTACAGCGTATATATATTGGTAGTTTGTGTCTCATCCCTCGGAAAACAAAGTTAATTCTTAGCCAATTACATGCACTCATCAGTTATCTCACATGTACAATGTATTATCAATAATTGAGATCATAAGCCAATTGAAGCTAGAGCATCAGAGAAAAACTGGAAGCACTGGATGGCCGTTTCTTCCTATTGTGGGACTCCTCAACAGTGCGCACCCACGATCCCGCCTCTTGAAATTCAAACCCAGGACCTATTAGTCTTGTGCGCGAGCGCTTAACTTCTAGATCACTGAACCGGCATCCAGCGATGTTAATTTCTAACTTCAACCAGAATAGGACGCAATGGCCGTCCAGGTTTTCCATGGTGATCTAGTTTCAATAAGCTCATGATCTCATCTATCGAAATTACTAGAATATCCAGAAAAACCCCTTCTGATATAATGTATTAGTTTATCTAAATAATTCATTCCTTTTCTTTTTTTAAAAAAAAATTAGTCCGAGAATATAGTTTCACAATCAACAAATGGAGTGCAATTAATTCATTCGAAGAAAAATCCCACTCTACGTAAACGTTCCATTCGTAAGTTAACAACAACACTATCATCAACTGCAAAATCATTATCACCGTCATCATCTTCAACAAAATTATCAGATAAATCTTCTTCCTTTTCTTCATCTGTAAACTCCTTTAATTCTATTGAATGTTGTCAGAAATTAGATGCAATTTTAAATGATGTCCAAAATGAATGTGTTCACGGTAAATATATAGGTATTCTTTATTCAGTTGTGTGAAATTGAGTTTTTATTGTTTAAGTTTTATATATCTTCTGTTCAGTTTATAAGTTCTGGTTAACATAGTTTGCTTATTTGTTTAAATTGTCAAGTTCTGGTACAACAAAGTACTAAAAGAATATCTAATTCCTATGAAAGACCAACCCTTTACCCTAATCATTACTAACTGGTTGTGTCTCACACCATGACATCGGTTTAAATATTGATAAGGAACTAATGTTCTTTTTGGAGATTGCAAGTACATCTTGCTAATGAGTACTAACTACCATGTAGAGTAGGTCTAGTGGGTTTTCTTGTTTAAGATCTTCAACCGCCTAACGTTATGTTTTCTCCTCAATTCTCCCTCTCTATATATGTGAAATAACCATGCGTACGGAATGTTTAACTTTCCATAAAAGGGAGTTATGCAAATTTACAATAAAAAATACATTTTTTAAACAGTTAAATTCACGAGTCGATCTAAGCTAGAGTCAGTCAGTCAGTAACAACGTAGAACTTCGTACGTACGTACATCAGTTCGAGTTGCCACACCACATTAGCACAGAGATGCAGTGGTCGATTCAAATCCCGTAGTGGTAGAGGTAGTCAAAGTATAAGCAGTAATCGGAAACATTAGGGTATGATGATGTTATTCAACGAGTATAATCCAGTGAAATAAATTTGGAAAGAGACAAAAAGAAAGGGACATGAACAATTCAGAAGATTAGAATTTATGAAAACACAAAGAGTGGATGCACTTGCGCCATTGCAAACGATTTCCAGCCATGTCATTCAAGGTCTCTGACCATCGATTGCTATCATCTCGCGGATCTCAACCAGGTAGTCTACACCTACCAACATGGTTCAGTCCACTTGTCAGTGAGTGACTTCATGGATTTGTGCCATGTTTTGGTCTGGCCACCCCTAGCTTTCTTCCAATCTACTCCTATACAACAAAACATCGCACATCGAGGCAGTCAGTGGTTTGGCATACGTAACACATGTTCCAGCCATCTCAAGTGATGAAGTCTCACTACTTTATCAATTTATTTGACATCCTTACCTAGTACCCGTTTCCTAACAACTGCATTACTTACTCGATGGTCCCAGGATATACGAGCAATATTTCGAAGACATCTATGATCAAATACTAGTAACCTACAGATATCCTCTACTCTTACCGACCATGTTTCACTGTCATAAAGTAGGACGGAACGAACTACTGTGCCAGTAAACACGTCCTTTGGTTGATAGACGGATATCTCGCCTACGCCATAAGTGGCGCAAGTTGGCAAAAGCTAGTCGAGCCTTCTGTATCCGTGCTGAGATTTCGTCACACACCAGACCACAAGGGCTGACGAAACTTTCAAGATAAGTGAAGCGATCGACACGCTAAATTACTTCACTCCCTATCATTAGTTCAGGTGTCAAGATCTAAGCTAGATGACTATTGAAAACCTGAAAGTACTGAACAGTCGTCTTGTCCTAGTACGGAACTCTTCACGTAGGACTCAAACCCATGGCCTTTGGTCTTGCTCATGAACGCGCACTGCTGAAGAGTCCCATACTAGGACAAAACGGTCATTCAATGCTTCTAGGATTTTAATGGTAGTCTAGTTTGAATTGATTCATGAATTCAACTATTAAAATACTAAAATCCTCCATACTGATCATTTATTTTTATTTTGTTAGGATTATTCATGGATACTACAAACAAATAATACATAGATAATTGTTTATTTTAACACGTTCAACCAATCAGAAATCAACCATATGATAAGTGTACACGATTGGCCTCAAAATGACTTATATATCCCAGGTATGAGGCATACATAATTAGTGGCTTAATTTTCTAACACCGTTGGATGCCGACTCAGTGGTCTAGTGGTTGAGTGCTGGCGCGCGAAACCAGTAGGTCCTAGGCTCGAATCTCGCAAGGGGCTAGGTCGTGAATGCGCACTGCTGAGGAGTCCCAAAATAGGACGAAACGGTCGTCCAGTGCTTCCAGGTTTTCCATGGTGGTCTAGCTTCAATTGACTCATGATCTTAACCATTGAAATTACTACAATATCCACAAAACCCATACAGGACAATTCATTTAGTGACAATCTGTACTAAATGTACATATACCTATAAAGTCTAGTCAAGGAATTCAGGATCAAATATCAATAATGCTATAATTGTTGATCTTACTATTAACAATATGATTATTTGTGGTTTATGTAATGTTTAGTGATGCATGTTGGTATATATGCTTTGAAAATATTGCGTTATTTCGTTTTTTTCAGATACTAATTTACGTTCGGTTAAACAAAAACCAGTTGCTAATGAACTGATGATGACGAATAAGAGCATTGTTTCGAAAGACACAGACACTATCACTTCTACGATTCATGAAGTAGTGAAGACATCCAATAGTAGTGGTAACAGTACCATTGCTAAATCATTGAAAACAAAGAAATCAAATCCTATACATCATGAGTCGTGTAAAGCAGTAGTTGAATCGTTATCATCATTGACGTCTTCATCTACTGTTCCTGAACCACTGAATAACTCATATATATCTACTCCTGTTCCTGATACATCTGTTACGCCACAATCATTAGATACTACCGGGAATGATGATGGTGAGTGGTTATGTGCAAATATGAAAACAGTTAGACGTCGTCGACGCAATAATAATAACAAAGACATTAAACAATTGACGAGTACAGATAATAATGATAATGCTCATGTTGATGACACCAAATTAGAAAGACACGTTCTACAACAACAACCAATTGAGTTATCATCCTTAATAGTCGCAGAAGAAAATAGTCAAAATAAGTCCAACTCTACACATGACATTAGTAGCAATGATCAACGGTATTTAATAACCAGTCAAGATATTATTAATTCTAAAACTAATAGAAATTTGGAACCTGATTCTAGTCATCAATCTGTATTGGAATGTTGCAAAAATACATCTTCAATGATAGTAAGTTGTTTACACTACATGAAATAAAATTTGAAACGAATTCTATATTTGTTACATTCACTATCATCCCCAAATGCCCTAGAACGGCCGAAGGGAATGAGAATCAGCTCTCCCTTTCTAAATGCTTTCAAATGGCCACGTGTATACAGCCACTGTCAGGGAAGTCCTACTCATTGCGTCCTCGCAGTGGGGATGTTGTTTACGAAATTGAGGGGATGAAAAGAAATTGTCCGGCTCTTTAACTGGGTTGATGGATACGAAGAGTCGACCTAGGGGAGTTGGAAAACCCTGGTTCCAAACCAGTGGTGCACATGGGCTCCAGTATCCTGAGTGAACAAATGGAGTATGAACCTATTGTCGGCCACCAGCTACCATGTGACTGCATCTCCTAACGTTACTCCACTGCCTTATTGATCAGACCTTTAGGTCGAAGGTTCCGAGTGTGGCCTCCTAAGAAAACCACGCAGTTCGTTCTGGGCACCCTGGCAGTATCATAGCCTACACGGAAATCAAGTGACTTGTGTGGTGCATTTGTATTCGGTGCCCCTTTGTATCAATATTTAAATAAATATCAAAGCATAAAGTCATTAACTGTGTTAGGAAGTAGTAACCAATGTGTTATGTCTTTTTTGTGTGTGAATTTCATTTCGTATTGATAGAATTCTATCGATTTAGTTTCTCACATGACAACCCTTTTGTCTAAATGACTTTGGTATTAAGATGTACTTCTATGTGTTTGAATATTAATCAATAGTGTTCGTAGTGAATCGACAACATAAACTTTGTTTAACTTAAATTTCTTTCTTGTAGACATTTATTAGCAAGAAGTTTCTGTGAAACTGTAGAGAATTGATGATATCTCATTTTGTTTAAGACTTATCTCACTCACCTACCTACTCATTATTGACTTTAATGTTACACTTTCGATGGGGAGTGCTTTTTTTTCTTCGAATCATCAATTGATACCGATAGTAAAAAACAAACAAACTGAATCGGGTAACTTCATACTCTTAAACTGCTTAATAGTACTATTTATAATATATTGATTCATTTTGTACTATCCTTATCCATGAAACACGTGCTCCTACTAACCTACATAGGGTTTACTATTTCCATGTGATACAATTTAAATAAGGTTATCAACCTTTTGTATATGTTTGTGTTTATGAAGAAGTGTCATTCTCCGTAGTAGCTAGTCAGTTAATACACTAATTTCTATGTGATTTCTTTTCTTCAATTTCAAAACTTAACACAGCATGATATGGATTTAGTTACTATGACAAAATACGAATCTGTTTGACTATCGGTTAACCAATGAACTAGCATTATTTAATATAGGATCTGGGACAATTGCTTCAAGTTTATGCACCATGAAAAAAGTTGACAATGGAGGAGACTAAACATGAAGCGTGTGGGGTTTTAAAAGAAAAAAATAGTAATCTGTAGTATAAGAAAACAGTATAAAACTAATTTCGAAACTCTTAATCTGGAGGTAGACAAAGAGTGAATGAATCTGTCTCACTATGACCAATTTTAAGCTATAGGCTCTTTAACCTTTTATTACGATCATTACTCCAAGCTTGATTAGATAATCTACACTTATATCAACATAGTCCAGATAAAAAGTTAATCACGTGATGAGCCGACAATATGTCTTGGTTTGGTCACTCCTAGTCTTCTTTTTCTTCTTCCAATCTACTACTATGCTAGCGAAGTGAAAGTCAATCATACGTAAAGTAAAACTTTGCACATATCAAAACAAATCCTAGCATAGTATAAATAATATCAGTATCAATGTTAGTGGAAAAAAACTACACATAGACGATACGATGAAGAATGGATAAGTGGAATAAACTAATTTTAGAACTCAAAATCGAATGAAAGACAATTGATCTTTACACCCATCAACATACCATAATCCAACAGTCATTCACTTGATGGACTAATACTATTTCTTGGTTTGGTCGCCCCTAGCTTTCTTTATTTCTACATCAGCAAATATCATTCATCGAGGTAGACAGTGGTTGACTGTATCGTAGTAGCCTGTGATCATCTCCTTCATCATGTTAGAAGACATAGTGTAAGTGATGATGCTAGTAGGTTTCTCCATGAATGTTTGTTGGCTTGAGTTTTTTTTTATATTTTACTATCTCTTTGCGTAAATAAGGGAATGAAATCAACAATATGTATGAAGTATGGAACTTCATAATGCTAAATAACTGTAGACTGTATAAATACGTTGTGTTTTCTGTTTGACACTAATAGTGACATTAAAACATACACATAGATACACATCATCACTAATCATCATACTTAGAGTATAAATTCGAAACCAATCACATAAATTTGTACCTAGTGAATGAGTTAATTGAGCCACGCTAGTTGACGTGGGTACGATTTGTACGGATAAGATCAATCCTCTAAAGATTTTATTGACACTTTGTTGTTGAAACAACTGTTTGAGAGTCTTATGTTTCTCGTTGATTTCTGTTGTTGGGTTTAACATTACATTCATAAATACATCGAAGAAATCTTTCTAAGTATCAATACCTGTTGGGGATGTTAGATCTCTAGAACTCACTTGGTAAATGCCTTAGTTTTGTAATTCTATTTTGAAAAGTTGAATTTCTTGTTTACACACCAAAAAACACCCATTTTCACCTTCACGTCGTATTTTACACTTGGGAGGAATTTAAATACTATTGGTTCGTTATTTCTTTTTGTATGCTATTTTGTACCGTTTCCCAATGATATTTTTAGGTGTATATATATACTTGCGTTGTTCTTATTGTTGTTGTTCGTATTTCTGACTCTTTGTGGAATAGATTTCCCTCTTTCAAACTTGAAATTCTCTTTCTATTTCGTGGGACTGGGATGCGTCACAGAGTTTGCTTTCCATTCTCAGATTAAGTGAACTCGTAATCTCTTCAAGCATAGCAACACGAAGGTTAAATTTGATAGTTTCAAATAAATTAAGCATTGGATAGATAGTTAATAATCAATATATATATTTTTGTTATATCCTAAGAAGTAGAAAAAATGTATTTTTGGTGTTTCGTGACTTGTTGTAGAACACTTCTTCGGAGTAAATAAATAATCGAAATCTTTTGTTTATTTTTACATAAATTAGTATTATATATATACATATATGTAGTTTTTCAGTGTTACCAATTCATGCAATTAGTTCCTTTTATGAATTTAAATGAAGTCAGAACAAACATTGATACAGAATAATAGGAATTCATTATATTTTATTAGGTTCTCATCAGCTGCTTACAACCAAATAGTGTGAAACAATTGATATAAGTGAATGTAAAGAATTGGGATGGCAAGCGTTATCAACAATAACCCCTCTCTCTCTCTCTCTCTCTCTCTCTATATATATATATATATATATATATATATATATATATATATATATACTCTCACATGGCCACGCGTATACAGCCTCTGCCAGGGAAGTCCTACTCACTGCCTTCTCGTGGAGGGGGTGTTGTTTACCAAAATGAGAGCACGAAAAGCGAATGTCCGACGCTTTAACCGGATCCCAAAACCGAACCAATGGTGCACATGGGCTCCAGTATCCTGCGCGAACAAATGGCGTATGAACCAATCGTCAGTCACCGCTTACCATGTGACTGCATCTCCTCACGATGCTCCACTGCCTTGTGGGTCAGATCTTAAGGTCAAAGGCTCGGGGTGTGGCCCCGTAAGAAAACCACGTGGTTCGTTCTGGGAACCCGGGCAGTATCACAGCCCACACACAAACAGAGTGAAATGACAATACTTACTGAAGTTCAGAAACAAGTAAAATAAGTTATGTTATAATTTTAGAGGTAATAAAAGATTTACATAAGATTCATGGAATTGAAATACTGATAAGATAGATGGGTTACTTAATACTTGAATCGAATTTGAAGAGTTCATATAATTTAAGAGAATCAAGTGAGTGGAAATGTATGAGTGAAGAGGATAGTTTAAGAATTCCATGATAGAAGAGAAATATAACAAATCAAGTAAGACATTTGTTGTTAAATTAATGATATATTTTTTTGAAGCCAGTCACTAGTGAGCATATGTTGATTAATAACAGAAGGGGTTTTGCGGAGATTGTAGTAATTTAAACAGTTGAGATCATGAGTCAGTTGAAACTAGACCACCATTGAAAACCTGGAAGCACTGGTCTAATTGGTTAAGCGCCCGGCGCGAGACTGATAAGTCTTGGGTTCGAGTCCCGCGAGGCTAGCTTCAAGATATATATCCTGGAGTTCTAGTGAGAAGTAGTGACCAGTGGAGTTCAACCGGGTCAGTTGTGATATAGTAACTCACTGATGACAATGGTGGATGTGTCGCTCAATTTCATGGATTAGTTGAAGTTGGACATTAACACCGTTGGATGCCGGCTCAGTGGTCTGATTGTTTAACCACCTGGCGCGAGACTGATAGGTCCTGGGTTCGAATCCCGCGAGGCGGGGTCGTGGATGCGCACTGCTGGGGAGTCCCACAATAGAACGAAACGGCTGTTCAGTGCTTCCAGGTTTTCCATGGTTGTCCAGTTTCAACTGACTCATGATCTCAACTGTTTAAATTACTACAATCTCCACAAAACTCCTGATGATATATTTTTCATGTTTCTAAATTTATTTTTTTAGGAAAATGTCAATTCTTCATTGAGGAAACATTCATTAATGGATCAGTCTGTTTCTAGCACTACTACTAATACTACTGCTACTACTACTAGTAGTGGTAATGATGCATCTCTTGGTGTTCTTCATTCTAATTCTGCCAGTACATCAAAACGTAAACGTCGTAATATTCCACGTAAAAAATCTACTGATGAAATTATTATTAATAATGACAACATAGAATCTTATAGTATATTATCTAATGAAAATCAATTTGATGATAATAATCTAATGTTATCAGGTACTACAGCAACAACAACAACTACTACTACTCCTACTCCTATTAATTCATCAATGAAACGAAATTTAGATAAACAAAATGACGATGATGAAAGTGGCTTTGAATTAATTGAACTTTCAAATACATCCTCATCAGTGTCGTCAGCTGTTGAATCTGATGAATTAGAAATGCATTCATCATTAATAACTACTAGTAGTACTAATACTACTGTTGTTGAAAAGTCATTATTACCTCAAGCATCAATATCACCACCTGATCTGTTATCACATTTTCCACCATTAATTAAAGCAGATAATGGTGATCCAATTTCTGTAACAATGGAAGTAGAACTCCTTGAAAGTGGAAGACATCCACAAGCGAATAAATTACTAAAATTAGCCTTAAGTAGTAGTAATAATAATAATAATAATAATAATAGTAATAGTCAAACTAGTAATCAACAGGAACAGTTAACTGATGATCTTGTCGGTGGGACTTGTAGTATTAGTAGTCGTAATAGTAATAATAATGATAGTAATAAAGTTACTACGAAGCGTTCAAAAGTGAGAAAAGCTGATTAAATGATAAGAATATGATTTTCATGTACTATTCAACTACTCTCTTCTCCCTCTTTCTCTCCCTCTCTTTCTACTGATATATGTCTTTATTCTCTCTTTCTCTTGTTTTCTTTTCTCATCTCATCTATAAACTTATATCAGATTATATTTATTGGTTTCTTACATTACCTCCTATCATTGTATTATCCAATTGAATCAGAACAATCTATTTGTCACTGATCATCATTATGCTGATTATGTTTAATAATCTTTTTTGTTGGGATAAAATGTCCGTTTATTCTCATTTTTTGTTTCCCCTTCTCCCTCTCTCTCTCTCTCTGAAACAAATAATAGTAGAAAAAATAGGGATGAAGTAACTCATCCCATTTTCTCAGTTTTACCCCCCCTATTTTTCTCTTCTTATTCTTTGAGTTTTTGTGTTTATGTTTTTCCACGTCTATTCTTCCTGAATATATATTGTGTGTAAACATGTTTTTGTAAAAAAAGAAAATCAACAATAGACGGATACTCTTTATCATTATTTCTTTCCTGGTATAGATTGTGTCATATTCCATGGTCTATGTTGTTTCCACTTTGTTTTTCTTAAACTATTATATTTCAGAAATACTGTCGTTGTTGATGATATGAATCTATGTGTATGTGATATTTTGGAGTCTCCCCTTTCCAGTGTGTTTATCGCTGCTTGTTTTCACATATTTTTTTTGATGATCCTGATGATGATTTGTCGACCTCTGTCTATTGTCTTCTTAGTGTTTCTTTTGTTGTTGTTGATTGTTTTCCCACTGTTCATTTATGACTTTTTTCCCCTTTTATATTAAATGTTGAAACTTTACAGCAATATCACTTTCTTATTTTATCACCACTAAATTGTTTGTTCTATTGGCCTCATATTTTTTTTTAGCGCCAAATAATACTGTGATATTTACATAATTAATATGCATCTTATTATATTCTATTTCGGGATAAACAAATATTGTTCACTATTTTTTAATTGGTTAACTGAATGTGTGTCAAGGTCAAGTAGACAAGGGCGCGTATTTTTCTTGTTACTCTTTTTTGATTGGTTAGCTGATTGTATGCATTAGTTATATCTGTCTGTTAATTTGTCCATGATATACTTCCCAAGGTCAAACCTGATTTTCATGCATTTTGCTGATTTCTTATTGGTTGGTTAATCTTTTATAAAACATGTATGTTAGTAGTGCAAACAGTTTATTTATTTTTAAAAAAAAACATTTATTGTCTTCTTCATACTTCCGCCATTGATGTGTGATTGACTAGAGAGAGAGAGAGAGCAATTGGGAGATTTGATTTGTTTACACAGTACAAAATAGTGTGGATACAAAAAGAGTAATAATAAAAATAATGATGGTGGGGGCTGTTGTTGTTGTTGTTATGCCTTGAGTATTATCAAAGAGAGAGTAACAAACAAACTTCACGCCCTAATAATTAGTCAAACAGCTTCTATAGTCATTTGTGAAAAACAATTAATATTATTTATTTACTTAATTTTTGACGTAATTAACTTATTATTATTTATGTCTATATATTACAATATTTCAATGATGATCCCTTTCTCTCCCTCCACCCCTAACTTTGATCGGCCTAATTTTCTGCAATCTGTTTTCTTGTTGTTGTCTCAGTTTATTGATTAATTAGTTATTTTTATTAAATATATATATATATATATATATATATTGATCGATTGATTTGTTTATTTTGTTCATGTGTGTGTGTGTGTTTACGTCTGTGCATTTGAAGTGGGATAATAATAATAATAAAAAGATTCTTGAAAATAAAATGATTTAAATGCCTCGTTCTTATTTTTGTGTTTTCTTGTGTGTGTTTTTTTACACCACTTGTCTTGGAGCTGAATAGCTTATTGAATGAATGGGGAAGTATTTAATGAAATTAGTCAGTTTTGTTGTTGTTGTTGAGTATCAGTCAGTAACAACGTAGAACTTTGTACGGACGTACATCAGTTCGAGTTGCCATACCACATTAGCACAGAGATGCAGTTGCCGATTCAAATCCCGTAGTGGTAGATGTAGTCAAAGCATAAGCAGTAATTGGAAAGATTAGGGTATGAAGATGTTATTCAACGAGTATAATCCAGTGAAATAAATTTGGAAAGAGACAAAAAGAAAGGGACATGAACAATTCAGAAGATTAGAATTTATGAAAACACAAAGAGTGGATGCACTTGCGCCATTGCAAACGATTTTGAGCCATGTCATTCAAGGTCTCTAATCATCGGTTGCTATCACCTCGAGGATCCCAACCAGGTAGTCTACACTTACTAACATGGTTCAGTCCACTTGTCAGTGAGTGACTTCATGGATTTGTGCCATGTTTTGGTCTGGCCACCCCTAGCTTTCTTCCAACCTACTCCTACACCATGAAACATTTCATGTCGAAGCAGTCGGTGATTGGGCATACGTGACACATGTTCCAGCCATCTCAACTGATGAAGTTGTTGAGTATATCAATTTCTAAATAGTAGCTATGTAATATTAATAACCTGGTAAGACTATAATTTATGATTGACTTTTCAGTGACTCTAAACTGACCTTGAGAGTGTTCACCTGATAACTAAAATCAAATGCGGGTTATAAAAGTGTGTGATGAATTAGAATTATAATTTACAATTGATTAGATTTAAGTTTTTCATCACGAACTGACATTAGCTATAATGCCAAGATTCTATTTAACCAAATGAATGAGTGAATATCGTGTCAAAATTTGAGACCTGTTTTTTACGTGATCGGTTCTTCTATAAACTATAGTCTCGCTAATAACACTTATACACACATACTATAAGAATGCTTAAAATTTGAGCAAAAAAGTTTATAATCAGAGAGTGGTCTTGTGGATATTACAGTAATTTAGTAGTTGAATGTATGAGTCAGTTGATTGGTTTAAGTTAAACATTAAAATCGTTGGATACCGGCTCAGTGATTCCCATTCCTGATGAGTCCGCACGTGAGACTGATAGGTCCTGGGTTCGAGTCTCGTGAGGCGAGGTCGTAGATGCACACTGCTGAGGAGTCTCATACTAGAATGAAACGGACATCTGGTGCTCCCAGGTTTCCCATAGTGATCTAGCTTCGATCGACTCATGAATTCACCTATGAAAATTACTATAATAATCACAAAATCTCTCTCTAATTATAATTATAATTATTTAGTTAAAAGTTTTTCATCCAACCTATCAAAGATCATTTTTATCTTACCGTTACAATTGTAGGTTAAATGACATAACATTGAGTAATGGGAAGAGAGAGGATTAATAATAATCAAAGTAATTATTCAAAAATCAAGTAGTTGCTACATTGCATAATATATCTAAAAAAGAGAAGAAGGAACTAACATAATATTTTGATGAATGGTCAGTAGTATAATAGTAATGTAAGAATCAAGAGACGAATGTTGGAAATAAGTAAAATACGAAAGTTTTATTTTATTTTAACACATAGATATTGCTACAAGGAGGCACTAAATACACATGCGCCATACAGATCTCATTTGATATGTTTGAGGGATGTGATACTGCCCGGATGCCCAAACCGAAGCAAGTGGTTTTCTTAGGGGGTCACTTCCTGAGCCTTCGATCTGAAGGTCTGATCCGCAAGACAGTAGAGCATCGTAAGGAGATGTAGTCCCATGGTAGCCGGTGACAAACGATTGGTTCATACGCCATTTGTTCCCGCAGGATACTGGAATGAGGGTTTTTCAACTCCCCTAGGTTCACTCTCTATATCCACCAACCCGGTTAAAGCATCGGACATTCGCTTTTTCGTCCTCGCAATTCCCTAAACAACACCCCCAATGAGAGAAGGCAGTGAGCAGGACTTCCCTGGCAGAGGCTATATACGCGTGGCTATATGAGAGCATTTCGAGAGGGAGAGCGGACTCTTCCTACTCTCGGCCGTACCATGGCATTTTGGGGCAAAGTTCTGCTACAAACTCACTCGTTTACCGATGGCGAAGGTGGTGAGAGTGGTTGTACAAATTTCTTTTAGATGCAAAGGTTTGGTTTGTGAACTTGGATTCTAATGGCTTCAGCAATGTGCAAAAGACGATTTCATAAACCATACGGCAAATTCGATGAAATATGGTGGTTAACTTTAAAAGCTTTATTCAATTCAACTTGATGATCTATGTCCACTAAGTTAGCGAGAATAGAACTATTAACCATTCTTACCTGTCCGATGTTTTACTCGAGTACAAAATTAAATGTTTATTGACTTGTATTATCAAAAACATGACTTTACATTGTGAGTAGTCACAATCTACAAAAAGAATAAGTTGAAACGAGAATAAATAGGATGAATAGTGTGCAAGAGGCTCAATTAAAAGTAAGATGAACTTGACAAACCATCAGCAATACGTCGTTTTTCGATTGCCTATATTATGGAAGGATATATATATATATATATATATATATATATATAGAATTAGTTAGTGAAGATTATATCAGCCTGAAGGTGTGACCTCAAAGCACAGGAAAAAAACAGTTGCTTGATGCCGATTACACATGGGCACCACCGATAGCTGTGTCTAAATTTGATAACAGTTTATGAGCAACCGAAACTCGAACCAAGAGCAAAACAATATGGAAACTGTTGCGTTTAAACAAATGCACAAAACTGTGGATAACCGTTACAGTAATTAAAGTACAGTGATTGTAGTGATAAGTACAATGAACGTTAAAGATATATGTGAACATTTCGGAATGTCACAGTACAACTCGAGTTACAACATAAGTGTGAAAGTTGTTCGGAATACAACTACTTACTGAATGTAAATAAGTAGTATAAGACAATATACAAAAGAGTAGAAAGGGAACAATGTAAGACAAACTTAACAGGAGGTTTGTTGTATTTAAGGTTTGAGTCAATAGTTAGCTTTGAATTTATGGTTGTTATCATAGACTTGAGCCAGTTGAATAATTCTAGAACCAGATATTTTGATCTACTTTGTGAACTGATGGCTATTTACATTGATAAATAATCATTTATGAATGCTTGTATTGCGATAATGATCCAACTTTGGATTGCTTAAATGTTGAATGATAGGTGATGTACAATGATACAATGTTAGCGGATGGTAACCACTTAGATCATCAACATATTGAAAAAACGCTATTCTTAACAGGCTGAAATCAAATGATATTTGAATAGGTTGTTTTTTTTCGAATAAAATTGCATACTTAACAGCGAAGTAATCCGAATTTTACAATTAGAAGTCATTTTAAACATGGGCCATTAGAAGATCCGGTAAAGAAAATCTGGCGAGATAAGTTTATCTTATTTGCAGATGATTTCAGAAACTAGTTCATTTAAATTTCGAAGTTTGTTTATTTTGACAAACTTTCATGTGACTATGTATATCCGCGATTCTCTTACTCTTAATAGTTGAGATCATGAGTTAATTGAAGCGAGACAACCACGGAAAACCTGGAATTACTGGATGACCGTTTCGTCTTAGTGTATGAAACTACTCAGCAGTATACATCCACAATCCTGTCCAGTGATTCCAGGCTTTTCATGGTGGTCTAGCTTCAATTCACTCATAAATCTCAGCTAATCAAATTACCATAATATCCACAAAACCCTTTCCGACATTTCTCTCAACCCAAAAGCGCATATTTATTTTGCTTGGTTATAGGGGGTCAATAAGATACCTTAGATACAGGATTCGTTCTGTTCACAAATAATCAGTAAGACATATTTGGTCTGCTCCCAAAAACATAAACCAGTGCTTTACATGTATTCAAACTTATTCGATAGGCTCGATAATACACCTTATGTTATTACAACTACGTCTAAATGAACATATATATATTTACATAAGTGCAATACACACTCGTTTCGTTTTTTGTCGTTAGGACTAGTGAAAACAGAAAATCGTTCATACCTGTCTCAGTGTAATAGGCACAATGATTTGTTTTATGAAAAAGTGTTTTCATAACAAACATTGGACATTCAATAATAGTCTGAATAGGTTGGAATCGTGACTTTCGTTTTTGTGCAGAGTATTACACTACTTACTATTGCGTAAGTAGTATGCTTCGAACAAAATAAAAACGGATTTGTGAAAATTAATCTCGTCTATTGAAATTTAAATATTTCTAACTTCTCGTCCAGCAACTTTGTCTGAACTTCTTCAGGGTACTAATCAAAATTATCTGAGGATATATGACGTTTGGCAATCAGGTAAAATCTATACTATGTTTATTCAATCATGTTCAGATTACTTACTTCTATTACTCCCAGTGGAGCATAGATCGCCGACCAGCACTCTCTAATGCACTATGAACTGGGCCTTCTTTTCTAGTTTTATCCTATTGTGGTTCATTCTTTTCTCATGTCTATCTCCATTTCTCAACGTATTGTGTTATTTGATCTTCCTCTTCTGTTGTGGCTTTGAGGATTCCATGTGAGGGCTTGCCTTGTGACGTGACGTCGTTTGATGCTTTCCTCAATGTGTATCCTATCCACTTCCAACACTTATTCTTGATTTCCTCCGCTGGAATCTGGTTTGTTCTCTCTCACAGTAGATTGTTGTTAATGGTCTCTCTCCAACGGATCCGAATTATTTACGTAGACAACTGTTGATAAACTTGTATCTTCTGTATGATGGCATTTGTATTTCTCCAGGTTTCTGCCCCATACAGTAGAACTGTCTTGACATTTGTATTGAAAATCCTGACCTTGGTGTTGGTTGACAGTTGCTTTGAGTTCCAGATGTTCCTCAGTTGTAAATATGCTGTTCTTGCTTTGCCGATCCGCGCCTTCACATCTGCATCAGATCCACCCTATTCATCATTGATACTGCCCAAATACGTAAAGGTTTTTACATCTTCCAAATCTCCGTCAATTGTGATTGGATTGGTGCATTCTGTGCTGTATCGGAGAATCCTGCTTTTCCCTTTGTGTATATTGAGACCTACTGCTGCTGAGGCTGTAGCTACACTGGTCGTCTTCAGCATTTGTTGTTACGTTTGCAATTGGAGGGCCAGATCATCTGCGAAGTCTAGATCGTCCAACTGCATCCTAGATGTCCACTGTATCCCGTGTTGCCCTTCAGATGTTGACGTCTTCATGATCCAGTCGATCATCAGGAGAAAGAGAAAGTGTGGTAGTAAGCAACCTTACCTGACACCGGTCTTTACTTCGAACAACTTTGTCAAATCTGCTCCATGCACGATTTTGCAGTGTAATCCATCATATGAATTCTGTATGATATTGACTATCTTCTGAAGCACGCCGTAGTGTCGAAGAAGCTTCCATAATGTTGTTCTTTCCACGCTATCAAATGCTTTTTCGTAGTCAATGAAGTTGATGTTGATTGTTCCACAGTGATCCGTAGTGTTGCGATTTGGTCTGTACACGATCAATCCTTACGGAATTTAGCTTGTTGATCTCGAAGTTGGGCGTCTACGGAGTCCTTCATTCTGCTTAAAAATACCCTGTTGAAGACTTTTCCTTGTATTGAGAGAAGAGTAATGGCCTTGTAGTTCTCACACTTGCTGAGATCGCCTTTCTTTCTTATTTTGACCAGAAGTTCTTCTTTCCAGTCTGTTGGTATTTGTTCTTTATCCCAAATCTTGTTGAAGAGTATGTGGAGTATCTTTGTAGTTACTGCCACATCTGCTTTCAATGCCTCTGCTGTAATGTTGTCTGGTCTTGCTGCTTTGCCGCTTTTGATTTGTCTGATCTGTTCAATTGTTGGTGGGCCAACATCGATTGGGAGGTCTGTGGATGCTGCTTCGATGTTGGGTGAGTTCACTGGTGCTGGTCGATTCAAGAGCATCCCATGTACTTAAATTAATAATTTCTCTGGTCGTCAGAAGGGGCATCAGCTTCATGACCTCCGAAGGAACTCGGCTTTCACCGTGAGGCGTCCTAACTCTTGTCAATGAAGACCTATCTCCCAGGGCAGAGGTTAAATGTTTTGAATTATTTTTTTATGATTAACGTTTTTTTAGTGATTTATTTTTTTACGGGATGGGATCGCCAACTACATGTTCAACCCTCCTTTATCAGGGCTTGGGACTGACAGTAGTCCCAGAGGGACTCCAGGCGGATCTTAGTAAGTGGCATAATATAAGTTCTATGTGAGTAATGTGAAAAGTTCACAATATGAAGATAAATGAATGAGTGATTGTTATAAATTAAGAACCATCAAATACATAATTGTAATGGTAAAGTATTCAAATCAATTTCGTGGACGCTCACTGCTAAGGAGTCCATCATTAGGACGAAGTAGCCATCCAGTGCTTCTAAGTTTTCAATAGTGGTCCAGCTTAGATTGACTCGTAAATCCAACTGTAAAAAATCAATTTCTATCAGAATAGTGATTACTTGTTACTTACGCCTGTTACCCCTCATGGAGGAGCAAAGGTTGATCACCAGCATTCTACATCCAACTCTGTACTGGACAATCATTTCCAGTTCTTTCCAGTTGCTATTCATCCTTTTCATGCTTGATTTAAATTCTCGACGTTATGTATTATTTGACCTTCATCTTTTTCGTTGCCCTTCAGGATTCTAAGTTAGCGCTCGCTTCGTGATGCAGTTTGATGGTTTCTGCAATGTATGTCCAATCCACCTCCATCATCTTTTCCTAATTTCTTCCTCAGTTGGAAACTGGTTTGTTCTCTTCCATAGTCTGTTGCTGATGGTATCCGGCTAATAGATGTTGAATATCTTGCGTAGACAACTATTTATAAATACTTGCACCTTTCTGATGATGATTGTGCTAGTTCTCCAAGTTTCAGCTCCATACAATTAAAAAAGTCGGATAGAGATTACTTATAAATAATCATAACAGTTGTGATTGTATTACTAGTCTGAGAGTGGCGTCGTAAATGAGTTTTATTCTGTGATCTGGATGGTTTAGTCATATAGTTCAGATCACAAAACTCCATCAAAATGATTCAACTGAGGTACAAATCTTATCCACTATCTCAGAGGCATCTTAATTTTTCTTAAATGATTTTCCTACTGAATTATTTTCCAAACTCTTATCAGAATATTCAGTGGAAAAGTGTATTTTTTTAAATACTAAATCTCAATGTTTATACTCACACTATTATATGATCTCACTACTGAACAATCCAAACAGAAGTACATTCAAATTAATTATTTAACCAGCTATATACAACGTAGAGGTTTATACAAATTTGTATGGTCAAATTCCAGCGGAGAAAATCAAGAATAAGTGTTGGAAGTGGATAGGATACACATTGAGGAAAGCATCAAACTACGTCACAAGGCAAACCATCAGATGGAATCCTCAA
Organism: Schistosoma haematobium; assembly: GCF_000699445.3. NCBI lineage: Eukaryota > Metazoa > Platyhelminthes > Trematoda > Strigeidida > Schistosomatidae > Schistosoma > Schistosoma haematobium. Next base: position 21,967,540 of record NC_067201.1, read on the forward strand.
TGCAACAGCAGAAGAGGAAGATCAAATAACACAATACGTTGAGAAATGGAGATAGACATGAGAAAAGAATGAACAACAACTGGATAGAACTAGAAAGGAAGGCCCAGGACAGAGTGGGTTGGAGAATGCTGCTTGACGGTCTATGCTCTATTGGGTGTAACAGGCGTAAGTAAGTAAGTAAGTAACTTTTCGTTACGAGATGTCAATCACTGTCAATTGAATGGTATTTTCATAGTCTTAAATCGTGAATTGACCTTAGCTCTATGACCATTCAGAACCTAGGAGTACTGGACAGCTATTTCATCTGAGTATATGACTACCCAGCAGTATGCATCCACTATCTCATATACGGGATTCGAACCCAGGACCTTCGGTCTCCAACCCTAATTAATGAAGTAATAATAAGCTAAATTTTACTTAAATCTTATTTTATGCTTATGATAACTTGGTCAATGTTCTTTTGAAGGAAGTAATTCTTCATTGTCGAATAAATGAATTGATAAAGGTAATAGATAGGCATAAATTGTGTGGCGCGAGACTGATAGGTCCTGGGTTCGAATCTCGCGGGGTGCGGGATCGTGGATGCGCACCGCTGAAGAGTCCCGTACTAGGAAGAAACGGCCGTCCAGTACTTCCAGGTTTTCCATAGTGGTCTAGCTCCAATTGACTCATGATTTCAGTTGAAAAAAATAAATTGTTTGGTTCGAAATGTATATAAATTATAAGTACACCATTTGGTAATGTTGATGATGTAATTGAGTAGACTAAGGTTATTAGAAGAATTATGTGGTTATGTATTTGCATAATACATTTCGAACAATCTGATTACACATAATGTAATTGCTATGACATCTTCATATGAAAACTAGAAGGTCAACTAGACCGATTCAAGGTAAACTGTAACAAAGAAAAATAAAGTACACAGTAACAATGTGGTTACCACTCTGGATAATAAATCAGTATTATCAGGGAAAGTTATAGGTAAGGACTAATTGTTTTTGAACATATAAAGGGGGTTTCAGTTTCCGTATGAATAATGCTTCAATAAATCTTAGTATACGTTGTTGAAGGCTTTTGTACTGCACTACAAATGCTGATTTGATATCAACCTTATGACTAGTGCCGACCAAATGTTTCACAATGAAGGAAGATATCTGTCTATGCTATGATCTTATTTGACCATTGGAATTCATTTGTTTCTGCAGCCATTTGGGTATGTGTTCCGCTACTTAGACATGGGTGGCAGATTTATTCAATAGAATCAATCATATTTGTACTAGCGATACTATTAAGGTGGAGACGAAGCTCTTGACTGATACGTTCATGAATAATGTTTATTCATAGAAATTCATAAACCACTGGAAGGGTTGCAATACGATTAGACGTATAACTCTTCTAGCACACAAAAGCGAGTTTACATTATGTTACCAATTAGAGGTGACTCAAATGGTCTCATGTTGTAACGAAGACTTAAATTAGCCATCAATAGGACATTTGATACAGCCCAATTTGTCATTATTGAAAAGACAGGGTCTATGTTTCACGAAAATCAGCACGTACGGGATTGCGTCATATCCTATTGTGTCTATCTATTTACATGTATGTTCAGAAACAGCTACATAGGGAGGAGCAACTGTGATCTTCAAGTAAACGTGGCGGAAATTTTCTCTTGTTACATTCATATTAACAATGTTAACTGGAAGGAGGTTGATAATGTAGTCAAGTTATATTTTTTATCTTATACCATCATTCATATTCAGATTATTTGAATTCCATTTTATGTGAAGTATTTCTAATGTGAGAAATTATTTCCACTGCTTATAATGCTTGTGAATTAAAGTAATATCGAGACAATCCGCATAGAATGTACATATACCAATAATAGAGAGACTGATCAGTTGCAGTCTTAAACATCAATTGAGGTGGATTGTGTGGTTAGGCCCCAATGCCACTACACTACTCTCCCACCAGAATCAACGTGATGTTGCTAGCATTTTTTTTTTAGCGATTTCGTTTTCTTCAGGATGAAGTCGCTAACCTCATGCTGAACCCTCCTCCTTTACCTGGGCTTGAGACTGGCAGTAACTCTAGAAGAGCCACAGGCGGAGTTCTAAACATCAATGGGAAGATTCAAACAAACAATACCAAATGATTTTAAACTTGACCACATTGCATAAGTAAGTAGTTATCAGGACTCAATAGCTAAGTGGATAGTGTGATGATGTTTGAAGCGAACGGTACTGGATTCGAGTCACGGAGTAAACACCAACTTTGAGATGTAGGTACATCCAGCCCATGTGTCTCAAACAGAATGAAACATGCGTCCTGGATTCCACTGCTAGTTACCAACCATCTTTACTTAATATAAATGAACGTTTAATTGAAATTTGTTGAAATATTGTGCACAAATGGTGCTGAGAATTCTTCTCTATACAAGATTCATGATATTAAATAAAGCTCTTACGATGATTATTATTTTTAACCTGTCACTCAACTACACACGTCATTATCGGGATAAATTGTAAACATTACTATTCGTTATATCTCTATATAATATATGGCTGTAACAACCAACTGTTAATATAGTGTGCTCAATAACTGAATTGGATCCTAGATCATAACCCTAATGTAAATTAAATTGGCAATGAGGCTATAACCGCAAGAGGGTTTTGTGGATATTATAGTAAGTTTAATAGTTGAATTCATGAGCCGATTGAAGCTAGACCACCATGAAAATCCTAGAAGTACTGGATGACCTTTTTGTTTTAGTATAATACTCCACGATCATACCCCGCGAGATTTGAACCTAGGACCTATCGATCTCCTACACGAACGCTTAACTTCTACATCACTGAGTCAACCGCCATCCAACAATGTTAGTGTCTAACTTTAACCAATTCATGAAATTGCACAACCGTCCACCATTGTCTTCAACGAGTTACTATCTCACAACAAACCTAGTTGAATTCTATTAGTCACTGTTTATCAATAGACCTCCAGGATATATTCACAAAACCCTTTTCTGATTAAAATATATATATATATATATCTGTTTGTTTATTTTCTCTTTTAGCGACAAACTTGAACGGAAGTTGTCAATCTGTAGATTTAGTTAATTATGCCAATGTGTAATTTTGTTTAAACAGCCTTCACTTCCTGACTGGTAAATGGTATAGTGTTTTTATTATTGTCTTTGTGATAGATCAATACCATTTCATGATTGCTGAACGTTAAGAAAAACAAAAACACAAAATATTGATTGATATCAGATAGGTTTTTGTGGAGATTGTAGTATTTTCAATGGTTAAGATCAAGAGTCAATTGAAGCTAGACCACCATGGAAAACCTGGAAGCACTGGACGACCGTTTCGTCCTATTTTGGGACTCCTCAGCAGTGCGCATTCACGACCTAGCCCCCTGCGAGATTCGAACCCAGGACGTACTGATTACTGTGTAAGAAATTATCATTATTACTACTTGTTTTTATCACTTAACTTACATTATGATTGGCTAACAACTGGATGACATTTCCCAAGGTCATCTTACTTTTTTTTTTCAACACTGACATATCATTACACATTGACTAGTGACCTCATGGAAACTTGATCTTAATTATTCAATAAGAACTTTGAATGAGACAGATATAACATTAATTATTATTTAGTGATCAATTAACTTTAAAGTTACAATCCTTCAAGATAACCAATGTGAAGTAATAGTTGAATTCATGAGACAATTAAAGCTATATAACCATGGAAAAAATGAAAGTACTGGATGACCGCTTCGTTCTAGTATAGAAATCGTCAGCAGTGTGGCATCCAGTAATGATTAACTCCTAGAAGTAATTTTTAAAGACTCTACATTTTATCAGCATGTTCGTTAAACAGAACTATGTTATCTGTGTATTATAAGTTGATAAACTATATATTCTTAGATAATTTTGATTTTGATTAGTACCCTGAAGAAGTTCAGACAAAGTTGCTGGACGAGAAGTTAGAAACATTCAAATTTTAATTTTCATAAATCTGTTTTCAGTTTTATCAAAGTATACTACTTACTACTATGAAAGTAGTATAATATTATGCACAAAAACATCATTTGTAGTTCCAACCTCTGAAGACATTATTGAATGTTCAATGTTTGTTATGTAAACACTTTTTTTTGTAAAACAAATCATTGTGCCAATTTCATTCAAACATATATGAACGATTTTCTGTTTTCACTAGTCCTAACGACAAAAAACGAAACGAGTGTGCATTACATTTATTCATTTAGACGTAGTTGTAATAACATACATAAGGTGTATTATCGAGCCTATCGAATAAGTTTGAATACATGTAAAGCACTGGTTTATGTTTTTGGGAGCAGACCAAATATGTCTTACTGATTATTTGTGAACAGAACGAATCCTGTATCTAAGGTATCTTATTGACCCCCTATAACCAAGCAAAATAAATATGCGCTTTTGGGTTGAGAGAAATGTCGGAAAGGGTTTTGTGGATATTATAGTAATTTGATTAGCTGAGATTTATGAGTGAATTGAAGCTAGACCACCATGAAAAGCCTGGAATCACTGGACAGGATTGTGGATGTATACTGCTGAGTAGTTTCATACACTAAGACGAAACGGTCATCCAGTAATTCCAGGTTTTCCGTGGTTGTCTCGCTTCAATTAACTCATGATCTCAACTATTGAAATTATTTACATTTCTTATTTAATTTATTTCTCTTTTTATTTTTTCCTTTATTTCATTGATAAGAAATCAACAACAAATACGAAACAGAAAAGAAAATTTGAAAGATTCCGGAAATTTCACATTTTCGATCTATTCCTCCTGAAACTCCTCTTCTCTCTCTCTCTCTCTCCATCTGTCTGTCTCTCTCTCTATCTATCTGTCTGTCTGTCGATCTGTTTGTCTATCTCTCTCTCCCAATACCACTCGTTGATATATATATATATACACTTACATATGTCAACTAAGTAATGATTACAAGAAAAAGACATTTCTACCATTATTAAACATGTACCTTGTCAAATGAATTATAAAAGGCTGTGTTAATATTAGGATATCTGTTTCCTATTATTATTATTAGTAGTAGAAGTATTATTGTATGAACCATCCTATATCATTTAAATTAGAACATAATTAAGCAACAATCATAACAACTAATCAACCAACCTAACCAATCACCCAACCACCCACCCACTCACCTACCTACCTACCAATACCATTTAACTAAAGGTTTACTGTTTCTTTGTTGTTTTTTTTTTGGTGTTTTTTAAGGGTGGGGGATCTAAATTTTAAAAACATTACGTAAACATTGAATGGAAACGTTTGTTTGTTTGTTTTCATTCCCATCATTGTCATAGTACATAATTCATTTAAAAGAAAGAAAAAAAGAAGAAAAAAAAGAAACTACACAACTTTTAATCGTTTTAAACGGAATCCATTTAATATTATTGAATGTTATTTCCGTCAGTTAAAAAAAAATACATGGAAATTATATTGCGGGTATATATATATATATATATATATATAGGGAGAGAGAGAGAGAGAGAGAGGGAGAGAGAGATTCATGTATGAGGGGAAACACAGAGAAACGAGATTATTATGATTATTACAACAGAGGAAATAATTGTTTCAATGTCAATATTATATCCTGTTCTAGTCAAATGACATTTAGTTATGTCGTTTAAATAGTTGTCCTTGTTATTATTGTTGTTCTTACTTGATTTGGGGGTAATTTTTTTCTCTTTCCTTATTCGACTTTGTTTTCTTTCTTTTTTCTTTTCTTCTTTCAAATTTCAAGCCTAATTTTAGAATGATATAGCATAAAACACAATCATTTTTCTTTCTTAAATTGTACATATATCCTTTTCATCTTTAATAGTGATGTATTGTATAGTCATATAAATTAAGTCATAACTTGAAACTGTTGATCAATATCATATTGGTCAAAGTTAGTAATCAAAATACTAATTACTATTAGAAGGGGTTTTTCTAGTCCCCAAATGCCGTGGAGTGGGCCCGCCCTCTCTCTCTCTCTCTCTCGAAATGCTCTCACACGGCCACACGTATACAGCCACTGCCAGGGAAGTCCGACTCATTACCTTCTCGTGGCGCGGGTGTTGTTTACGAAAATGAGAGGACGAAAAGCGAATGTCCGGCGCTTTAACCGGATCGCAAATCAATGGTGCACATGGGCTCCAGTATCGTGCGGGAACAAATGGCGTATGAATCAACCGTTGGTCACCGGCTACCATGGGACTGCATCTCCTTACGATGCTCTACTGCCTTGTGGGTCAGACCTTTAGGTCAAAGGCTCAGGGTGTGGTCCCCTAATAAAACCACCTGCTTCGATCTGGACACCTGGGCAGTATCACAGCCCACACATACAAATATGGTATGGTGCATATATATTTGGTGCCCTCTTCTAACAATATTTATGTGTTGAAATAATAATAAATTTTGTAGAGATTGTAATCATTTCAATAGTTGAGATCATGAGTTAATTGAAGATAGACCACAATGGAAAATCTGAAGACACTGGGCGGTTATTTCGTACACGAAACTGATAGGTCTTGAGTTTGAATCTCACGAGGCAGAATCATGGATGCGCACTGCTAAGGAGGAATCCCACAATAGGAAGAAACGATCATCCAGTTCTTTTAGATTTTTCATGATTGTCTAGCTTCAACTGACTCATGATCTCAATTACTGAAAGTTCTAATTCTTTCTATATTGTGGTATTTTTGAATTTGATGAATTACACTTTTGACCTACACCGTTAACCTTGAGATCAAGTCAGTTAAGTTTTTATTGCTTCGCTATTCTCAAGTGTTTCTTTGAACGTAAATAGATGTTAACAGCCAGCTTCTATAATCAATTTGAAGTAATTTGTCGACCACACATTAACGACGATATAAATGGAATACAATGAAGTAATAGATTGGTATTAAACTAACAGTATTTTATGTAAGATACAATACAAAGCGATAGGTTGTGTGATTTATGTAGTTCATAATTAATGAACGTAGAAGATGGTTGCAAAATTTTAACCTTTCCGATGCTCATTATGTTATAGTAAATTAGTTTTAAAATGATAATTACAATGGGTAAGATATATGTTTACGTATACGGAACTTCCAATATCTGGGGGGGGGGAGAACTAGGAGATACAATGAACACCTAGGATACAGCTGGACGATCTAGACTTTGCAGATGATCTGACTCTTCTATCACACACGTAACAACAAATGCAGGAGAACACGACCAGTGTAACAGCAGCCTCAGCAGCAGTAGGTCTCAACATAAACAAAATGAAACGCAAGATTCTCCAATACAACACAACATGTATCAATCAAATCACAATTGACGGAGAAGGTTTAGTAGATGTAAAAACCTTTACATATTTGAGCAGGATCATTGATGAACATGGTAGGTCTGATGCAGATGTGAAAGCACGGATCGGTAAAGCAAGAGCAGCATATCTACAATTGAAGAACATCTGGAACTCAAAACAACTCTGTCAACCAACACCAAGGTCAAGATTTTCAATATAAATGTCAGGACAGTTCTACTGTATGGAACGTAAACTTGGAGAACTACGAAAGCCATCATCCAGAAGATACAAGTGTTTATTAACAGTTGTCTACGCAAAATACTTCGGATCCGTTTCTTACACTAAGCAAAAAAATTACATTAGTTTCAGCATTGTTTTCTCTCAAGAATGAACAATCAGGCTTGACTAAAGGGATTTTTTGTAATATTTATACACATCATCACTCGGTCAGTTCATACTGGTGGATTCTGTGAAACTATTAGAGGTGGTTAACCAATTTTACATATCATTGGAAGACAATTTATATCAGTAACTGACAGGACCTAAAGAATAATTGAAATCCAAGAGGCACTAGGCACCTGTTTCTTTCTACTAAATATTCAAATTCATGCCTTTCAAGGTCCATAGAAAGAGTGTTATTTTTAGGCCACTGAAATAGTGTTCAGTGGTTTATATTTTAAACTTCAGCCAAATCGTGATATTTCATGACCGTAACCTCTAAAATATGACATGGATGAATCGATAGTTGCTGTGGCTTTTCATTTAAACTGCGAATAGGCCCAAACAACTAAAGAATCAGATACTAAGACTTGGATCCTATTAAACTACAGTTTATTATTATTGTATTTGAACACATAAACATTGGCACACGAGGGCACTAAGTACATATGCGCCATACGCTAACAATGCGGCCAGTAGCAGTTATCATTGATATGTGTAAGGATTGTGGTACTGCCTGTGTGCGCAAACTGAAACAGGTGATTTTCTTAGGAGACCACACCCGGAGCCTTCGATCTGAAGATCTAATTCACAATGCAGTCGAGCAACTTCAGAAGATGCAGTTTTATGGAAGCCGGTCACTAACAATAGGTTCATACGGCTTTTGATCCCATGAGATCCTGGAGCCCATGTACACCATTGGTTTGGAATTAGAGTTTTCTAACTCTCTTAGATGGATCCTCCGTACTCAACAATCCGGTTAAGGAGTCGGACATTCGCTTTTCGTCCTCTCAATTTCATAAACAGCACCACCACGGCGTCAAGGCAGCGAGTAGGACTTCTCTGACAGTGGCTGTATACACGTGACCATATGAAAGTATTTCGAGAGGCAGAGTTGACTCTGCTTACTCTCAGCCGTACCCAGGCAATCGGGGACACATAATATAGGGACTCGAGTGATTCAAGCTAGTCTACTTTTGGCCTCATCTGTCATGCAAGCAACACAATATTACCTATATTGAATTCATATCAACGATTCAATTAATTAGTCCAACCAACAACAAACATTCATTTCCTGAACAAACTTAATTCAACACAAATCATCAAAAATCATTTGACATATCTTATAACATTACAAGGTTTTATTCAATGATTTCATTTGTCTACACATGTTAACTTAAATATTACATAATCACATAAATGCATTAAATCATATAAATCATTACTTGTTTATTTGTTTCTCCCCAAATGTAACATGAATGTTTAACATAATGTTAAACATCACTATGTTTCCCTCCTCCTCCTTCCCTCTATCTCTCTCTCTCTCTCTCTCTCTGACACACACCTACACTAACCAACAAACAAACCAAACAATTATGATTATAATTGAAATAGCAAATTGAGCATAATTAATTATCATTAAAAGCTTTATTGAATTATTTAATTGAACAATTATGTTTCTTTACGCTACTTTGTTCAATGTTCAATATGTTCATCATTTATCTATCTATCTATCTATCTATATATATATATATATATATCCGTTTAAAACTATTAGGAAATTATGAATAAGAACTATTTCCTATGACCGATATAAATGATTATTTAAGTTTTTAAAAAGAATTATTTGTTTGTTTGTTTATTTATTTATGTTTGAACCAACAAAATGGCTCGCTTACAAGTTATCGCGCATGCACGTGCGCACAGCGCGCGCGCGAATTTCAACATCAACATATATTATATATAAAGAGATAGAGATAAAGGTAGAGAGAGAGAGAGAGATAGATAGGTGGACATTTTAAATCTTTGATGTCTTTTTGTTTTAGTTTTCTTTCTCTTTTTAAAAAAATAAAATATCAAAACTTTTTAATTGAATTTTTTTCTGTTTTTTTTTTGGAGGGGGGATTCTAGAAACTAAAAAAATATTTTTCTTTCCGGATAAAATAAAATTTTTGATTTCATTTCTAATGAACATGATTTTAAGTAGAACAATTAAGTTAATGTTTATTATTATTATTATTATTATTATTATCAAAATTTAAATGTTTCGTCGTGTTTAGAACTCATCAGCTGAATGTGTCTGGATTTCAGAGTTGATATTCAATTTGGGACTTGAACCCAATACTGTTCGCTTCAAATATGATCGTGTTATTCACTTAGCTACTTATTTCTGATAGTCATTTGCTTATGGGGTGAAATTCAAATTGACTTGTTATGCAGACTTAAATATCTGTGGGAAGATTCAAACAAACAATGCAAAATGAATAAAATATCACTTCATTACACAAGTAGGTGGCTATCAGAACTCAGTAGGTAAGTAGATAATGTGATCACATTTGTAGCTAAAAAATTGCTAGGCTCGAGTCCTAGAGTGAAAATCAACTATGGGATGCAGATACATCCAGCTGAAGAGTCCTAAATAGGACGAAATGCGCGTCAAACTGGATTCCACTGCTAGCCACTCTCTATTTTTGCTTATAATGCTTGTGAATGAATACAATATCGAGGCAATACGCATAGAATGCACATTTGCCAATGAGAAAGAGATTGATCAATTGCAGTCCTAAATATCAATGGGAAGATTCAACTAAACAACAATACTAAATAAATTCAATAAATACATTATTATCAGATGGGTTTTATGGAGATTGTAGTGATTTCAATGGTTAAGATCATGAGTCAGTTGAAGCTAGACCACCATGGAAAACCTGGAAGCACTGGACGGCTGTTTCGTTGTATTGTGGGACTCCTCAGCAGTGCGCATCCACGACCTCGCCCCCTACGAGATTCGAACCCACTAGAACACTGAGCCGGCATTCGACGGTGTTAATGTCTAACTTCAACTAATCCACCAAATTTAGCGACACATTCACCATTGTCTCCAGTGAGTTACTATCTGACAACAGACCTGGTTAAACTCCACTGGTCACTACTTCTCATTAGAACTCCAGGTCTTCCATGGTGATCTAGCTTCAATTGACTCATGATCTTATCCATTGAAATATATTATTCCCAGAATTTTCAAAGATTTTCCCTCGTTTTCTAATTGATAACTGTTGTATATTAGAGTGGAATTCTTGTCATAAAGTTCAATTCAAGTTTGAAATTTCATCGTATTCATTTTTTATTCTACATGTTAATCTGGCTTACACTGCCATTCTCATAATACACAATTGGAGATAACTCTAGACTTTTATAATGAAATATGATGAAAGGGATAAGTTAATATGATTCGAGAACGTAACTCTTAAGCTTTCGTGCAAATAATTCAAATAACAAGTTCAAATGTCAGTAGAAAAATCTCCCCAGAGACCTCAAAGTGTATGGAATAACAATAGAAACTTATTCCTTCGGATTATAGGGTAGAAATGAGACGAGACTCTAATTTATGGACGAGCCAATGAGAAGCGTTTTAAGGAGTTCAAGGTTACGGCTACTGATTGATTCATCCACAAATTATAGTCTCGCCGGTTTATTTGTTATAACGGCTCAATTATCACGTTTTGTACAAAATTCCCTGTGAACCGATCGTACGTTAGCATTAAGCACTGAAGTTAACACTCTAACCTTGAAATCTCCAAAACACTTCTGATTGGCTCGTCCATAAGTTAGAGTCTCGCCTAGAAATGATAATCTTAGGATGTATCAAATACTCAATTCTTTCTCTATAGATTGTACATAACAAGAAAGTCAACACGATTTCCGAATCCTATACCTTAATACTCAGTCTTGAAATAAATCTTAAAGATTCTATTTTACTATGGTGATATTAACCAGTTAATGAACATTTATAAACACTGGACGGCCGTTTCATCCTATTATGGGTTTCCTGAGTAGTGTGCGTACACAATCCCGCACACTGGAGTAAAACCCTAGATTTTCGGTTTCGTGAGAGAACGCTTAACCTCTAGATCACTGAACTGGTATCCAACGGTGTTAATGCTTCACTTCAGCTAATCCATGATATTGCTCAACAGTCCATCATTGTCTTCAGTGAGTTTATACCTCACAATAGAACTCCAAGATTTTGAATACACACTAAGACGAAACGATCATCCACTGCTTCCAGATTTTCAATGATAGTCTAACAATGATCCATTCATGATATGAATCTAAACTTTACAATCTCCATTAACCTATACAGACTATCTAGAAAAGACTAGTCACATTAAGAAGAACTTATAAATTTTTAAGATAATGGAGAAGATTTATACCTCTGCTGGATGATTCCGATAGAGGTTTTCCTTTCCTTCTCTGAACTGCATGTGTTTGTACTGATGATATCGTTCAGAAGAACAATGAAAACTCCATCCAATTCAAAGAATAAAACTTCATCAGAACTTATAAATCTTATGAATAATAGTACTTATATTGTTGGCTCCAAAAATTCTACACAAATATCCGGTTCTAGATAAAATAACAAAATTTAATATAAAACGACATATTAACACTGATAATTATTCTCTATGTCAACTGTACTAATAATACACATTGATCATAATGAATAGATAAAAACCAACGTTTAATGCATAGAATTTACCACACACATTTATTTCTGTTATGTATAATACGATGTATATATTGTATTAGTTAATGTTACCTACCTACCTACCTACCTACCTACCTACCTACCTATCAACAAACCATTCAATGTTTCAATAATTTCTCATTTAAACGCATTAAAACAATAATAATACTAATAATAATCGCGATAACTGATTACATTATTAAAACAGTTAACCTAATTTGTCTAGGGGCGTAATCATTGTAACAGTTATTAAGAAGAAGAAAAAGAAAATAAGTATCCTTTATCCCCTCTCTTCCTCCTTAACCGTTCCGTCGCCCCCCCCTCCCCTTCAAAAGAAAATTTTACAAATCATGTATCTTACTATCATATCTATATTGTGTATTCAATTGACTAAATAATACATATGTATATCCGGTTTTGTGTTTAAGACACAAGTGAATTATTATTATAATAATAATAATTGTATTTCATTGATTTAGTCAATAATTATTGAAAACCAATGGTTTTCTAAAAGAAACAAGAAGAAAAACAGTTTTCTACCAAGAAAGTTTATCATAGATTTTATCTTTAAGGTATATAAATATGTTGATGTTGTTTGTTGTTAAGTGACTGAGTGGGGTAGTGCGGGTGGAGGTGGGGGGTGGGGTCTAACAACAACAACAACTCACATACACATACTAATAGGGAGAATAACAATAAGTAAATAGAATGAAACGATTCATTGTTAATCTGATTAAGGAACAGATAGGGTGAGGCTATTTAGTTACTGCTATTATTATTATTGTAAAGAACATAGTAGTTAATTGTTTTGAAACGACAAACGGAAATAATCATAATCAAAATAAAGAAAATCGTTGGTTATCATGATATTATAAATGGGTTAATATGCTTAATAATAAAGTATATTTGATTTAATATACAATAGATGTTAGTAATTCATTGTAATGATATGATTGTACTTATTTATTGAGTAAACTGATTGACACTATAGTGTTGATAGGGATACTGACAAAATGCAGAGTTTTTCTTGCCTTAAGTAATGATGTTAACGTTGTACAGACTGTGTGTTTAAGATTAGATGGTGGTTGGAGGTAGTCAACAGGAAACCCTGGACCCGGGTTTCGTGCTACTTAGCACTCATCAGCAAGGTGTACTTATAATCTTGAGGGAACTGGTGCTCCCTGACGGATTCGACCCCGTGTCACCCAGCTTCACAGTCAGAGACGCTACCATTGAGCTATCCAGGTCTCAAGCACCGGTTCCCTCAAGATTACAGGTACACCTTGCTGACGAGTGCCAAGTAGCACGAAACCCGGGTCCAGGGTTTCCTGTTGACTACCTCCAACCACCATCTAATCTCAATACATAGTGCCCGCAGTGTCGAGTCACCTAGACTAGTGGCCACATTGCAACTTGGTCGACAGCATTCGATCTGCACCAAATAAGGACTTGACAAACATGACATTGATCACCACCCAGTGATCAGTCAATTGTGGAAGTTGAGCATATCAACCCATTTACTACAGTTTGAAGTTATATTTACCTTGATAGATTGGAGCCTAATGAAACCATAGTATAAATTAAGAATGTCCAATTAGTGTTTGCCGACTTATGCCACATGTTGTATAGATGAGATATCTGTCGACCAACTGAAGGACGAGTGTATTATGCAATAGTTTGTTCTGTTCTGTATTTAAAAATTGAGGATATTGATTGGTTACCAATATTTGATCACAGATCATTGATCATAGAGTACTAGGTAAAGATGGAAAATTGACTGATGAGTTAGTAAATATTCTTCTATTGAGGTGGTTGAGATATTTGTTAGGTATGCCCAACCACCGCCTACATTGATGGCGGATGTCTAATGTGCGAGTAAGATGAAGGAAAGCTAGGATCGGCTAAACCGAGATATAACATCAGTCCATATATATATATATATAAGTTTACACTAATAGATTGGAGTCCATATGGTTACTATAACCAATGATTGGAGACATAGAGGGATATGGCTCAGGTTCATTTATTCCTTGTCGTCCATTAGAACTTGAATCCTGAAATTCACTTACACCTTTGCTCATTCTTTCCCTTTTTTTAATGCTCATTCTGATAATTTTCAATATGCATATTATAAAAGGCGAATTAGTCATCGTTTAGAAAGAATACTATTCACAAATGAATATGGGTTCGAATCTGGCGAGGTGGGATTGCGGATGCCCACTGTTGAGGAGTCCCACAATAGGACGAAATAGCTGCCCAGTGCTTCCAGGTTTTCCATAGTGGTCTAGCTTCAATTGACTCATGATTTCAATCAGTGAAATTTCTAAAATCTCCACAAAACCCCTTCGGATAGTTTAGCTTATGTCAGTTGGTGATGAGAACCCTAAATCTAGTTCCTAACTCTAACTATCAACTATAAATATTAATCTTAATTCCTCACACTGGTTTATAATCTTCATTTAATCCTAGTTAGTAGGCAGAAATTCTGAAGGTCATTTTAGCATTGCCCAAATATCGTCTATAAATTATAGTCTCATCGACCTGTCTCCAATCAACGTAGATTCACCAATAATCTGAAATGATAATAGTTAGTGTATGATCACTTCAGTATTCATTTATTGTTACACTTGCTTTTTTGAAGATAAAAAATATTGACCATTCGATGTACAGTTCATACAACAAAGTTCCAGAACAGTATCTTGTATTGTTGAAAAGAGTTAGAAGTAGATCCATAGGAATTTCAATAAAAGAACACTTTGTGAATATGTATTATGTCATCATAAGTGACTTATCCTTTCCAATCATTTATTAGCTGCATAGAGACAGGGTTCTTCTGTCTCATTTAGATTTCTAAAGTTTTTATCATTGGCACAGAAAGCTCAAACTGTTTTCTTAAATTCGCATATTCACTCCCTTCTCTGGTCGATTTCGATAATTTTATCTTCACTGGTGCTAATCCGTGTCAGGTAGGGACGAATATCTACCTCAGACAATGGAAGATGATCGCGAAACCCCTTGAACTAGTTAAAATCAGATATCAACACCGTTGGATGACAGTTCAGTGATCTAGAGGTTAAGACCGATGGTCCTGAGTTGGAGTCACACGTGCAAGATCATGGATGTTCACTGCTGAAGAGTCAGTTCCATTCGTTAGTTATAGATACCCAACTATGTGATGTGATAAATGTGTGTTTACACATGTCAAGTACTACTCAGTCCAGATAAATACAAAGTGGTATGTTCATACATCATTTCAATTTATTTACGGGATCTAATACATATTATTAGTCCGTGTGTGTTCACTATTTGTTGTCAGATTAGGGTTTTCACTACCGATCAGAAGCCAGTTAAACATTCGTCTGATATAATAGTGACAGACATAACGCATACAATTTTATGCACTAGCTCGATAGTCGCCGAAATTATTGACTGAAAAGGTTTTGTGTAGATCAATGTAATGCGTATTTTGTATTCGTTACAGATTAATCTTGGGGTGTTGTCTGGTCTAGGAACATTCAGTAGTGAACACTCACTGCCCTATAAAATATTGGACCCAAAATCTTTAGGTTTCATGACGAAAACTGAACTATTAGAATCACTTCACCGACATTCATTAGTTTAATTCTGACTTCAATCAGTTTGCGATATAGGATGATAATCATCTAGCATACACAAACTTTACCAGTTACGAATGTTCATTAGAACTTCAAGACTATTTTGAGGAAGATTACTAATAAGCTGATTATTACGGTTTGAATGAAAGAGCTTTGTACAAGCTGATTTAACTAGCATGCTGTATATGTTCACGATTTCTGACAGTGTAATATTAAAATACATACAGATGCTTGGTTCTAGTATAGTACTCAGTAATTTTAGTTCATGCCACCATCAGAGACTTAACTAAGGTGCTTCAAGTCTCTTGACAAGCGCTTAACATTTAAAGCACTGACTGACATCCATTGGCATGAGTTTCTAACTCTAGTCAATTCACGAGATTGGGTGGTTATCATCCAATAACCATATCATCTTCATCTCATGTATGACATTGTTAAAACTCCACTGGTCATGATTCCTCACTAGAACCATGCGAATTATCTCATCAAGTTAATCACTAGTGAGCACATGTATTTTGTTAGTAACATGAAACAAAATGGTTGTTTTGTGCTCCTTGATTTTTAATGACTATTTAAATAAAATCAGTTAGTGATATGAGATGACAAAATTCAACACTCTCCATGGACCATTTGTATTACAAACAATACGATAACATTGGTCATACCTAAATTGAGATCGAATAACCTGGATTCGATTCACAGCTATGGAGTCATGTATATACACTACTGAGGAGTAACATACTGCAACAAAACAACCATCCAATGCTTTTAGGTTTTCAATAGTTATAATCAGGGAAGGATTTTTGTGGATATTATAGTAATTTAAATAGTTGAATTCATGAATCAATTGAAGCTAGACCGATAGTTGTTTAAGTTAAATGAAACCTATTTATATTCACTTGGTTTTGTTTACTTGTATCTTCCCATTGTTATTTAGTACTGCAATTCATCAGTCTCTTGTTGGCATATGTGCGTCCTATGCAGACTGCCTCGATATTTCCTGAAGTCACAAGCAATATAAACAAAAATGAATAGTGGCTAGAAGTGGAATCCACGACACGTATCTCGTCGTATTTGGGACTCGTCAGCTAAATGTACCTGAATCTGAGAGATGATGTTCACTCTAGGGCTAAGTGGATAACGCAATCGTGTTTGAATTGAACGGTATTGGGTTCGAGTCCAAGAGTGAACATCAACACTGAGATTCAGATACATTCAGCTGAAGAGTCCAAAACAAGACGAAACGCGAGTCCTGGTTTCTACTACTAGCCACTATCCATCTTTGCTTATGAAACCTATTTATCTTTTGCATAATATTACATAATTAACATTATGGAAGGAGGAAAAAACATTGTACGAGCATTACATGTACCTAAATAAATGGTTGCTCTGGTTGTCAGAAGGGCCACGTGACTTCCGAAGGAACTCGGCTTTCATCATGAGGCGTCCTAACTCTTGTAGATGAAGACCTATCTCCTAGGACAGAGTTTAAATGGTTTGAATTATTTTTTATGGTTAGCGCTTTCTTAGCGGTTGGTTTTCTACGGGATGGGGTCGCTAACCCCATGCCCAACCCTCCTCCCTTATCCGGGCTTGAGGCCGGCAGTAGCCCCCGGGGGTACTCCAGGCGGAGTTATAATGATTGTAAGTGAATCAAAATTATATACATACATACATTATACACACACATACACACACAGACATCTAAATAGACAAAATCATTTAATCCGTATACAGAGTTAAACACAAAAATGTTTCCATCTCAAAATGAATTAATTACCCACCCTGTTTATCTATCTATCTATCTATTACAGAAAATAACAACAATTTTCATCCAATCAAATATTCACAATTTTGTACTCATGACAATTTACTTCTCTTTCCTCAAATTTTTGTTGTTTGTTTGTTTGTTTGTTTTGGATATACTATCCTGTCCTACACTATCCTATCAATACGACATTAGAATATACACCTATACAAAATGTATTCTCGAAATAATCATAATCATGATAGAATAAAAATTTCTTTGCCTAACCTATAAAAACAAATAGGAAAATAATCCACCCTAGTTACTACTCAAAATTCAGATAATTTTCTCTTTCTTTTTTTTCTTCTTCTAAAAACCCTTTCATGATAATTTTCATTTAAACCAATACACGGTTTATTTCATTAGTGACAATGTATATAAATATAATTGTTGGCAATCATGATAGAAAAGAGACAGAACGAAAGAAAGAAAGAGACAGAGTGGGAGTGGGAGAGTAAAAGACACTTTATGGATTATCACAGTTTGTTGTGAAGAGACTATATAATCAAAAACGGGGGTGGGGGGTGGGGTGGAGGGACTCAATGAAACTTGTGGATAACATATGTGTCTAAACAAAGATTGCATTTTTTCAAAAAAAGAGATAAGAATAACATAACTGTACAGTTTTTTCTTTAACACTTCAGAGATATGTCGGTAAAAAGCTACATAATGTAATATTATTTAATAGATATATATAGATATATGTAATACAGTTTATTGCCCTTAAATTGATATTATGTAATTGTTGCTAAGCATGTTTCCTAATCTTAATCAATCACAAATAGACGAGCTTGATCATAATAATTCCAATGATATTCATTTATTGAATTCATCATCTTCTGTGACATTATCATCTTCAATGTCATTCACTTCATCAAAATCGACACCAACGTCGTCGTCGTCATCATCATCTCCTTCGTCTATCACTTCACCAACATGTTTAACTGTATCATCAATTCATGAAATCTATCAATGTCGTTCATTTATGATACATGATATTTTAGATAAATCTAAACAGACTACTTATAATACTACTATGAATAATAAAGATAAACTATACAAATCATATAATGAACAAATTAAAACATTTCCAATGATCAAATCAGTTATAAATGATTATGAACGAAATGATAAATATCATATGAAACGAAAATATACTAATCATAATCATGAGAATGATCATGATAAACGTGTAGTTACCACAGCAACAACAACAACAACCACCACCACCACAACAACACCGTCCTTAATGACAATAAAGGAAGATTGTAATTCATATATGAATGTAGATCATAAAAATTTGTCAATAAATCTTACAAAATATCAATCATATGAACAATATAAACAATCTATGAATGATACAACACAATTGATAGAAGGGAATTTAAAACAACTTTATACTGCAACAGGTAAATATTGTATCTAAGTAATAATAATAATAACAATAATTAACACCGTTAGATGCCGATCGGCTCAGTGATTTAGAGGTTAAGCGTTTGCGCGCAAGATCGATAGGTTCTGGGTTTAAATCTCACAAGGCAGGATCATGGATACCCACTACTGAGGAGTCCTACGATAGGACGAAACAGTTGTTCAGTGCTTTCAAGTTTTTCAAAGTGGTTTAGCTTCAATTACTTCATGGTCTGAACTACTGAAATAGTATTAAGTATTTGTAAGGGTATGTTGATCTATATTGCATATGTGTGCATACTAAAAGGATCAGGTCAATATATCGACATTTTGTCTTATATTTCTTTTATAGTCAAGTTGAATAGAGGCTATCAATGAAATTTAACACATGTGTTTCATTCTCTTTTGGATTCATCAGTTGGGTGTCACTGCTTTTAATAGTTGAGATCATGAGTCAATTAAAGCTAGATTACCATGGATAACTTCGGAGTACTTTCGTAAGAATGATCCTTCGTTGTTTACTTCAACTATTTTGAAATGTTCTAGTCATACATTACATATCTGTATTTGACAGTCTAATGGGATTACCATTCTATAATCAATAGGAAATAGAAATCATAGTATTGATATATTGATCTAGATCAGGAAGCTGACAAGATGTAGAGGTCTCAGTGATTTAATTTATAAAATTATAAAATGGAACGTCTACAGTTCCATTTTTGAAGATTGTAAAGAGATAGTATAGAGACTTTAATGATACATCACGTGGTTAGAGAGTTAGTTATCTACGGGATGGGATCGCTAACTCCATGTTCAACCCTCCTCCTTTATCCGGGCTTAGGACCGGCAGTAGCCCCCGGAGGGACTCCAGGCGGAGTTAATGATACATCACATTCAAACATACTGAAATTTAATGACAATGTAAAATAAACAGAGTTTAAGTGGATTGAAATTGGAACAGTTCACTTCACATATAATGAACGAGAACAACAATGTTACTTACTTACTCACTTACTTAAGCCTATTTCTCCCCGTGGAGGGGCACAGGCTACCCATCAGTACTAACACCAATATATACAACCAAATATGACATTACAGAATCACTTAGTAAAATCTGAGAACCATACAGTAAGTAATTCATTTGCAAGATGTCAATTAATTGTCTCAGACTTCATTGTTCTTCCGTTTCCATATCAACCATTCTTTGTTCTCGTTCTCTTCGCTTCAATTTTCTCAATGTTCTGCTGATAGGCATTCCAATTCTGATTGATGATACATACTACTTATATCTGTCGACATTAGTAACACACACCACACATAAGTATCTATTAACAACATAGACAAATGAAGTAGAAATATGTAACAGCACACATCA
Source organism: Schistosoma haematobium (assembly GCF_000699445.3). Taxonomy (NCBI): domain Eukaryota; kingdom Metazoa; phylum Platyhelminthes; class Trematoda; order Strigeidida; family Schistosomatidae; genus Schistosoma; species Schistosoma haematobium. Next base: position 21,988,056 of record NC_067201.1, read on the forward strand.
AACTGATTGTAGAAGTTTATAGAAAAACAGATCGATACTAGATCGATATCAATCAAGGCAGTTTATGAGCTAATGAATAACAATGAAATAGATTACGCAACTGTATGAAAATAAGTAAACAATTCCAAAGGTTAAGTACTCGTGCACGAGACTGATAAGTTCTGGGTTCGAATCTTGCGGGGCGAAATTGTGGATTCACACTACTGAGGAGTCTCACAATAGGACGAAACAGCCGTCTCGTGCTTCCAGGTTCTCCATGGTGGTCTAGCTTCAACTGACTCATGATCTTAACCATTGAAATTACTATAATATCCACAAAACCTATCTGATATTAATTCCAATTGAATTAAACAAGTCAAAGACTTTGAAAGTCATCAAAATGATACAATAAGAAGAGTATTAAAGTAGTTGGACAGTTAAATATAAATATATATTTCCTTGCATTCTAGTTAGAAGCCGTGACTAGTGGAGTTCAATCTGTGTTGGGTGTGGGACAGTTATCCAACTCAAAGGATGAATGAAAGATTGTGAAAGATCATGGATCGATTGAAGTTAGACATTAACACTTTTGGATGCCGGTTTAGTAGTCTATAGGTGAAATGTTTGCTCGAGAGATTGATGGTCCTAGGTTCGAGTCCATTTTAGAGTTGGATCATGGATGCGCACTGTTGAAGAGTCTCATATTAGGATGTTCAATCATTATTCTACATTATTAATACAACAGTTATTTCAACTTAAAATTTGCTGTTCATAGAGTTAATTAGATTGATTGTTCGGAATGAATTTTAATGAGTGCAAGTGAGTTTCACTTACTTATGCCTGTTCCTTCCAATCGAGCATAGGCCGCCCACCAGCATTCTTTAGTCCACTCTGTCCTGGGCATTCCTATCTAGTTCTATTCAATTGTTATTCATTCTTCCCATTTCTGTCTCCATTTCTCAGCGTAATGTGTTATTTGGTCTTCTTCGTTTCCTTTAGCCTTGAGGATTCCATGTGAGGGCTTGTCTTATGACTCATTTGGGTGCTTTCCTCAACAAATGAATAGTAGTAATAATTTAATTTGTAATAGTTTGGATTACGTTGATTTAAGTGTTTCTGACTGATTTTTGATCAGTTTTCGTTAGTATATGTACATCCTGTACGGGTTACTTTGATAAAGACATTATGTCACAAGTTTATATAGACTATCTAGAATGCGACTAGCAGAGAAATCCAAGAGATATGGTTTGTTTTCACCAACTCCAGGATGTAGGTACATTCGGTTGATGAGTCCCAGATATGACGAAACACGTGTCTTCAATATATATCAGGTACAGTATTATAGAGCTTTTTTCCTATTCACTTGGTATTGTTTGACTTGTATCTTCCCATTGAAATTTAAGATTGCAGTTGATCAGTCTGTTATTGGCATATGTGCATACTGTGCGTATGCCTCGATATTACCTTAATTCACAAGCTATCAGGACTCAGTAGCTGAGTGGATAACACGATGGCGCTTGAAGCGAATGGTACTGGATTCGAGTCCCAGAGTGAACATCAACTCTGAGACGCAGGTACATCCAGCTGACGAGTCCCAAATAGGACGAAAGGCACGTCCTGGATTCCACCGCTAGCCACTATCCGTCATTACTTACAAAAAGCTTTTTCCTATTGTTTGTAAACATTTATTCTAATACATTTGTATCTTATTCTCCTAGAAGAAATAGAGAGAGTGATGTGAATGATTGTTTATAAGGTATGAAATCTCCTTCCACTATCATATTTATGATAATATCAAAAGATTCACCACTTAACTCATCAATAATCTGCAACATTATGCATAAGCAGTTGTCTTTTGGGTTTTTCGGTAGCTCTCCTTAAGTCACTAGGACCATTATTAATCCACTTTCCTTTTCAGATCTCTGAAGGAGTAGTATTCTTCCATTATTTAAGTAAAGGTAAAGTGAAAATTATCTTCATACCTCCGAAAGCATTTGAGATCATCTTGATGTTAGCAATAAGCTTTACATCTGATGAAATGAATTAACTCTAATATAAGTAGAAATCATTCAATGAAAATGATAGAATTAGAAGTAGTTTACTGAATCCATGTTCAAACTTATCTCTACTTAATTCAGACTCACATCTTGGATTTCAATGCTAACCATCATCTATCTCTGTTTATGATTTCATATAGTGATTAAATGTCATTTTTGTAAATATTCACGCACACATACACACAACAGCATTCTTCAATCACTGGATTTAATTGGACACATAAATTCTATAGTAGTCATGGGTGGTTACCCCTTAAGAAGTATAGGAAGAAGATTGGAAAACATGATGAATCACTATGATGGTATATTTTGAGATTTGCAGGGATTAAATTCATTCAAATCATTCAAATACTTATGTATCATAGAGACAATATGAACAATGGGATAACATGGAAATCTTTTTACAAATGAAATCAAAGCTTAAACCTATGATTACACAATTAAGAGACTATCTCAACTTAACAGTTTAATGGATAATAAGTTTAGTTTTTAAAATGAAAAGTATCAGCTTTAAATTCTTAAGTGAATATCAACTTTAGAATGTGAACTTATCAAGCTGACGAGCTATGAATAGGAACAAACGGCGGATTCACCTAAGGGAGTTGGAAAACCCTCATTCCAAAACAATGATGTATATGGTTTCCAGGATCCTAAGGAAACAAATGGTGTATGAAACAATTGTTGGTGACCAGCTACCATGGGACTGCATCTCCTTACATTGCTCCACTGCCTTGTGAATTAAACTTTCAAATCAAAGGCTCTGGATGTGGCCCCTTGGGAAAATCACCTGTTTTGGTTTGGGAACCCGGACAGTATCCCAGCCCCCATATACATTGAATGATTTATGTGGTGCATATCTGTTTGGTGCCTCCTTGTACCAATGTTTATGTGTTTAAATTAATAAATAAAGAAGAACCACACATATCCTAGATTCTATTCACTGTCAGCTACAAACCATTTGTTCTCTGAGCTAGATGGTTTGGTCGTGGAGCGTTCATTGTTCTTCTGAACGACATCATTAGCATAAACTTTTAGGTGAAAATTCTTGAAGTTTTCGCTGATGATGTTGTTCAGAAGAACGATGAAAGCTCTGCGACTAAATCATCGAGCTGAGGGAAATATAAAAAAAACTCCATCAAAATCATCCACCTGACCTATAAATCTTCTCCATAATCTCAAAGTAACAATTTTTTTTTGAAAACTAAAATACCCAAAGGTTATAAAAGTGAAAAGTTTACGACTAAAATTCTATCGATAATATAATTCAATGATTGAATACTTAATCAATGATGTAAATATGTTCCATGCACGACTATAGATCCTGAGTTTGATTTCCTATGGTAGAATTGTAGATATGTACTACTGAGGAATGTTATGCTAGGACAAAATGGCTGTTCATTTCTTCTTTCTTACTATTGCTGTTCCTAGATGACAGTAGATCATGATTTGAATAGACAAGTGTTCTGAATGTTCTTGAATAGTTTATATTTAATGACCAGACACTATCACCATTGAATGCCGGCTCAGTGGTCCAGTAGGTTAAGCGTTCGCGCGCGAGACCGAAGGCTCTCTGTTCGAATCCCGCGGGAGGGATCGTGGATGCGCACTGCCAAGGAGGAGTCCCACAATAGGACGAAACGGCCGTCCAGTGCTTCCAGGTTTCCAAAGGTGGTCTAACATCAATCGGTTCATGATCTCAATCAAAAACTTAGTAATCTCCACAACCCCTATACTAGTGACCAGAATATCTATCTACATAGTTTTGAAAGGGTCAAATAAGGTCATTATTCTATTTTGTTTTATTCAATTTAATAGATAGTAGACATGTGTTAGAATAAAGTGACACTATTTAAATTTAATTATTGTATACTTTATCACTTTTCCCCAACAGAATTATATCTTAGAAAGGGTTTTGTGGATATTATAGTAATTTTAATAGTTGACTTCATGGGTCAATTGATGTTAGACCACCGTTGGAAACCTGGAAGCACTGGAAAGCCGTTTCGTCCTGTTGTGGGATACCTCGGCAGTGCATATCCACAAGCCCATCTTCTCGGGATTCAAACCTAGGACCCATCAGTCTTGCGCACGAGCGCTATATATAAATCTGGTCTTTTGTATACGACAGAAGTTGTAGAAATTTAACACCACGATCATCATCATGGTGTTTAAAAGTAGTTTATAATACTGTTAATAATTCATAGGGTAGAAAATTCTTAATAAATGATTTTCTACTAATTCTTTTTGTTGATCATGAGTCAATTGAAACTAGATCACCATGGAAAACCTGGAAGCACTGGAAGGCCGTTTCGTTCTATTGTGGGACTCCTCAGCAGTGCGCATCTAGCCTCGCGGGGCTGATTGGCTTCAAGAGTTATATCCTGGAATTCTAGTGAGAAGCAGTGACCAGTGGAGTTCAACCAGGTCTGTTTTGAGATAGTAACTCACGGATGACAATGGTGGATGTGTCGCTCAATTTCGTGGATTAGTTGAAGTTAGACATTAACACCGTTTGATGCCGATTCGCTGGTCTAGAGGTTAAACGCACGCGTGAGAGGCTGACAGGTACTGGGTTCGAATCCTGCGAGGCAGAGTCCTGTATGCACACTGTTGAAGAGTCCGATAACAGGATGAAGCGGTCGTTCAGTGCTTCCAGGTTTTCCATGGTGGTCTAACTTCAATCGACTCATGATCTCAACCATTGAAATTAATACAATTTCCATAAAACCCCTTCTGATTATCACTTTTATTGAAGACTTTTTTGTGAAGAAAACTTTAATATGTAAATGTTGTTCTTCATATGTTGATATTAGATAGGATATAATTGAAAATCAGGGTATATTAGACAACTATACTAATCTAGTATGAGATTTTTCATCGGCGGGAAACTACAAATCTATCAGAGATTGAACTCAATGCTTTTAAATGTTGAGTCAAGTATTTAACCATTACGTTACAGGGTTATTGTTCGTTTGTATAGATTTCCAGATTCCATCAACTCAGACAATTGATCAACAATCATTCATTGTCATGGATGATATCCATCAGTGAGAAGTTAATTTACGAACAGCATTTGAGTGACGCTTGAGTGACCTTGAGAGTGTCCACCTAGTAACTAGAACAGAATGAGGGTTATAAACAAGTATGAGAAATCAGGATTATGATTTTTAGTTGATGGTTACGGTTGGGAATTTATTTATTTATTTAAACACATAAGCATTCGTACAACGAGGCACCAAATACATATGCACTACATGGACCATTCGACTTGTGTGAGGGCTGGGATACTGCCCGGGTGTCCAGACCGAAGCAGGTGGTTTTCTTAGGGGGCCACAACCCGAGATTTGGACCCAAAGGTCTAATCTACAAGGCAGTGGAGCATCGTGAGGAGATGCAGTCCCGTGGTAGCCAGTGACCAACGATTGGTTCATATGCTATTTGTTCCCTCAGGATACTGGAGCCCATGTGCACCATGGATTTGGAATCCGGTTAAAGCGCCGGACATTCGCTTTTCGTGCTCTCAGTTTCGTAAACAACACCCCACTGCGAGAAGGCAGTGAGTCGGACTTCCCTGGCAGAGGCTGTATACGCGTGTCCGTGTGAGAGCATTTCAAGAGGGAGAGCGGGCCCATCCCACTCTCGGCCATACCAAGGCATTTGGAGGCTAGGAATTAGATTTAGGGTTTTCATCACGAACTGACATCACCTAAAATACCAAAACTCTATTTAACCAAATGGATGAGTGAAATTTGCGCCAAAATCCAGGACGTGTTGTCTTATATGTCATTGGTTTGTTCATAAATTATAGTCTCGTCTATCCATTTCATCTTCACAACATGGTATAAACTTCATTGATCTCACCTTCTCATTAAAAACTTGATTGTTTTTCCTCGACGTTCAGGGATGTTCTAAGCAGTGGAAATGGAGAATTAACAGATTAACCTGTTGTTAGATATTTCACGTATATATTTAAGTAGTACCTAAAAACAAATCTTTACAATGAACCATATTCTTGTTTCCATGGTTGTTTTTCGTTCATTAATATTGAAGTAGAGACGAAGCTCTTGACTGATACGTTCATGAATAATGTTTATTCATAGAATTTCATAAACCACTGGAAGGGTTGTAATACGATTAGACCTATGACGCTTCTGGTATCCAAATGCGAATTTTCATTGTTACCAATTAGAGGTGAATCAAATGGTCTCATATTGAAACGAAGACTTAAATTAGCCATCAATAGGACATTTGGTTCAGCCCAATTTGTCATTATTGAAAAGATAGGGTCTATGTTTCACCAAAACCAGCACGTACGGGATTGCGTCATATCCTATTGTGTCTATCTATTTACATGTATGTGCGGAGACAACTACATAGCAAGTAAGTGTGGAGGAACACATACCCAAATGGCTGCAGAAACAAATGAATTCCAATGGTCAAATAAGATCATAGCATAGACAGATATCTTCCTTCATTGTGAAACATTTGGTCGGCACTAGTCATAAGGTTGATATCAAATCAGCATTTGTAGTGCAGTACAAAAGCCTTCAACAACGTATACTAAGATTTATTGAAGCATTATTCATACGGAAACTGAAACCCCCTTTATATGTTCAAAAACAATTAGTCCTTACCTATAACTTTCCCTGATAATACTGATTTATTATCCAGAGTGGTAACCACATTGTTACTGTGTACTTTATTTTTCTTTGTTACAGTTTACCTTGAATCGGTCTAGTTGACCTTCTAGTTTTCATATGAAGATGTCATAGCAATTACATTATGTGTAATCAGATTGTTCGAAATGTATTATGCAAATACATAACCACATAATTCTTCTAATAACCTTAGTCTACTCAATTACATCATCAACATTACCAAATGGTGTACTTATAATTTATATACATTTCGAACCAAACAATTTATTTTTTTCAACTGAAATCATGAGTCAATTGGAGCTAGACCACTATGGAAAACCTGGAAGTACTGGACGGCCGTTTCTTCCTAGTACGGGACTCTTCAGCGGTGCGCATCCACGATCCCGCACCCCGCGAGATTCGAACCCAGGACCTATCAGTCTCGCGCCACACAATTTATGCCTATCTATTACCTTTATCAATTCATTTATTCGACAATGAAGAATTACTTCCTACAGAAGAACATTGACCAAGTTATCATAAACATAAAATAAGATTTAAGTAAAATTTAGTTTATTATTACTTCATTAATTAGGGTTGGAGACCGAAGGTCCTGGGTTCGAATCCCACATAATTCTTCTAATAACCTTCGTCTACTCATTCTATTATCGAAATTTATCGAAGTTAATGAGACTGATAGGTCCTGGATTTGAATGTCACTAGGCAGGATCATGAATATGCACTGTTGAGGAGTTCTACAATAGGACGAAATGATCATTCAGTACTTTTAGGTTTTCCATGATGATCTAACTTTCATTGACTCATATATTTAACTATTACTAATTGTTATATTCTTTAAATTAAATAGGTTTCAATGAAATTACAACGAATTCAGATAATACTCAATTCATTCTATCAACAATAAATAGTCCAAATAGTTTAAATACAAATGATGAAAATCATAAAGATAATGAATTACAAGAAGATAATAGTGATGATGATAATGATGATGATGAATATTCTGAAATGAATTCAAATGGATCTTTATATTCAACGCATTCAATAGATCCATATCATAAATTAACATTCATCAAGAAAAAATCAAAATTTGAACATTCCAATGAATTACATCGATCATATCATCCCCATTATCATGATCATGATCATGATCATGATCGTCATCATCATCATCATAAAGAATATGATCTTAATGATGAAATGAATAAATCAAAGAAACCTCGGAAATCTAGAACAGCATTTACTGATTTACAATTAAATGAATTAGAGAAAATGTTTGATCATCAAAAATATTTAAGTGTACAAGATCGTATTGAATTAGCTGAACGATTACATTTAACGGATACACAAGTTAAAACATGGTATCAAAATCGTAGGTTAGTTTGTTTGATTTATATAATTTATAAATGTATATGAAATTCAAATAGTTAGATCATCATGGAAAACCTGGAAGTACTAGACGACTGTTTCGTCCTATAATCGGACTCTTCAAAAGTGAGCACTCATGATCCCGTACATTATTGATTGAAGTTAAAGATTAACATTGTTGGACGCTGGCTCACGCGTTCGCTCTTGAGACTGATAGGTCCTGTTTTGGAATCTCATGAGGCAGGATTGTACTAGGATGAAACGCCCGTCCAGTACTTTCAGGTTTTCCATAGTGGTCTAGCTCTAATTGATACTAATCAGTATATGCTCACTAGTGACTAGCTTCAAGCAGTATTTCCTGGAGTTCTAGTGAGAAGGAGTGAATAGTGAAGTTCAACCGGGTCTGTTGTGAGATAGTAACTGATTGAAGACAATGGTGGATGGTGGTTCAATCTCATGGATTGGTTCGAGTTAGACATTAACATTGTCAGATACCGGTCAGCCCAACGATCTAGAGGTTAAGCGTTCGCGCGAGAGACTGATAAGTCCTGGGTTCGAATCTCGCTGCGCAATATCATGGATAAGGACCGTTAAGGAGTCCCATACTCTCTAATAATGTTTAATTCATCCTATTACTAAATAATCAAATGATTGATCAAAAGATTGCAGTCAAATAGAAGGCAATTATCTCAATATTCTGTTTATGATACTTTTCCATTTATTGATAGTATTCATAATGGAAATACTTCTGGAAAGTTTATGCTCTCGTTTAATACTAGTTCGCTGTTCATTGGTATACCATGAATTGAAACTATATGTTACACATGATTATATCAGTTTTATTAACATAAATACAGGCTTGTTGACTGATCACTTGAGATAAGTATTATTACGTTGTGCTTTTAATGTTTAGACAAAGAAGTAAGATGATAATGATATTTCGATTAAGCATAATATTAGCGAGTTGTCTCATCTTTGAACTGGAAAACATTCAACTTACTTACTTACTTACTTACTTACTTACTTACTTACTTACTTACTTACTTACTTACTTACTTACTTTACTTACTTACTTACTTACTAACTAACTAACTAACTAACTAACTAACTAACTAACTTACTTACTTACTTACTTACTTACTTACTTACTTACTTACTTACTTACACCTGTTGCTACTAATGGAGCATAGGCCACCGACCAGCATTCTCCAACCCACTCTGTCCTGGGCCTTTCTTTCCAGTTCTATCCAATTCTTGTTCATTTATATCACATCTGTCTCCATTTCTCGGAGTAATGTGTTCTTTGGTCTTCTTCTTCTCCTACGGCCTTGAGGATTCCAAGTTAGGGCTTGCCTTGTGATACATTTGGGTGATTTCCTCATTGTGTTCCCTATTCACTTCCAGCGCCCCTTCCTGATTTCCTCAGCTAGAACCTGGTTTGTTCTCTCCCATAATAGGCTGTTACTAATAGTGTCTGGTCAACGGATCTGAAGTATTTTACATAGACAACTGTTAACAAACACCCGCCTCCTCTTGATGATGGCTTCCGTATTTGTTCAAGCTTCCGGCCCATACAGTAGAATTGTCTTGACATTTGTGTTGAAAATCCTGACCTTGGTGTTGGTTGACACAGTTGTTTTGAGTTCCATATGTTCTTCAGTTGTAAATATACTGCTTTTGCTTTACCGATCCGCGCTTTCATATCTGCATCAGATCCACCATGTTCATCAATGATGCTGCCCAAATATGTAAAAACATTCAACTTAGTCTATACAAAAGATATGTAAGTTATAGAACTGTTGAATCAACTGACATCTATTCCTATATTTCATGTTAATAAATGAAATAGATCATTCTATTTCATTTCTTGATATGCTACTGACAAGTAAGAATGATGAATCCTTAAAAAGGTCTATTTACAGAAAACAATTATGGAACGACTAATCGACCAACGTTGATCACTGATGAGTTTGACCAGTATTCGAATCTCACGAGGCGAGTTCGTGGATGCACACTGTTGAGAAATCTGACAATAAGACGAAACGGCTGTCCAGTACTTCCAGGTTTTCCATAGTGGTCTAGTTTCAGTTGACTCATGTTCTCAATTATTGAAATTAATATTTAATTTGTTCAGAAATAGGGATTCATCTTGACAGAGTTCTTTGGTAAAATGTAACAACCATACATAAAAATATGCAATTTACAAATCTTCCATCAGTTGTTATTTATATACCTGATGATTCTTTCACTTCTTAATTGTGTCATGCCTCCCTTACTGTTTTTTTGTCATCATTTCAATCTTCTTTTGACAGGCATTCCATATACGACTGATGTTACATACTACTTATATCATCAGATATAAGTAGTGTACACTATATATATACTAATATTACATTTTATAAAACGCCGCCAATTGTATTAGATTGAATATCTAGATAGATAAACTTTAGATGACACAGTTTTATGGACTTTATCTTTTAATCACTGATTAGCTTCATTTACGGTACCGCTGAAAATCAGGGAACATTAGACAATTGTTTAGCCGAAGCATGGTAATCCTTAGTGTAGTGTGCATCCAAGACCTTATCACAAGGGGATGAATCTAAGATCGTCAGTGTCACGCGTAAACACTTAAAATACAATTTACTGATTCAGGATACATTGGTATACAAATCTAACTTCACTCGACCTGTGGATGGGTAGTTTATAGGGAAATATTAATCCAATTGGATTACCGTTCAATAGTTTAGAGGTTCAACTTTCATGTTTGACTCTTGGTTTCAGCATTGTGAATGTACACTTTCGAGATGTCTTGCATTAGAACAAAAGAACTATCCAATGCTTTCATGTATTCAGTGGCCTGTCAAACAATCACTTGACGTTGTTTTAGATGTATCTTCCCATTTTTATTTAGGCCTAAAGTCGATCAGTCTCATGTTGGCATATGTGCATTCTGTGTGGATTGCCTCGATATAGCCCTAAGTTATAAGCTTAATAAGAAAAGATGGAGTTATAACTTCACCCCATTGCTGGCTATAAAGATTCAACAGCTAAGTGGATAATGCGATCATATTTGAAGCGAGTGGTATTGGGTTCGATTCCCCAAGTGAACATCAACTCTGTGGTGCAGGTACATCCAGATGAAGAGTCCTAACTAGGACGAAACATGTGTCCTGGATTCCACTGCTAGTCACTATACATCATATATAATATTTTAAACTTACTCAAATGATGTTTAGTTTTACATTATACCTTCAGTTTTCTTTGTAATTATAGAACAAAATGGAAACGTCAAACTGCTGTCGGTTTTGAATTACTCGCTGAAGCTGGTAATTTTGTAGCAGTTCAACGTATTTTACAAACGAATCCATATTGGGCATATCATCCAGCAGCACAAACTATTCTAGCTAATATGGAAGCAATAATGAAGAAGAAAACTGATTGCAATATTACTGATGAATTAAAACAAACCAATCATAATGATAGTAAAATGAATTATTTTAAACAAATGAATCATAATCAACATATTATTACCAATACTACTAATACTAATATTAGTAGTAGTCCTACTACCACTACTACTAACACTACTACTATTACTACTAATACTACTTATAATCATCATTCAAGATCAAATGATCAAGATTCACTTTCTTTTAAATCGATTGAATTCAATCATCAAATACCATCTTCATCCTCATCCTCATTATTATTCCAATCAAATGATCTTAATCATCAATTAGAAAATTGTTCAAAACTAAATTCATCAATGAAATTACCAATCACTATAGGAACTTCTACTTTCCCATTAAGAACTACTACAATAGATCATCAATTGAATACTACTACAACGACTGCTGCGACGACGACGACTACGACGACGACGACTACAAATGCAGTAGATAGTACATCATTAGTGGAACTACCAGATTGGTGGCCTTTTAAATCAACCATAAAAGATTTAATACAATATCAAAATACATTATCTTCTTCTTCTTCTTCTTCAACTATTACCACTCCTACTACTACTCCCACTACTACTCCGACTACTCCTGCTATCTCAACATTATCCTATTGTCCTATAGTGAATTCATCTCTCATAGATACAACTAAATTATTACAATTGGATTTACCAATGAATTCAACAATATCATCATTCAATATACAACCTTATACATCAATGAATCTATGGTCAACATTCAATACAAATGATCTATTATCTATTACACAAAATATACCATTATTTAATAATTTATTACGTCATCATTGTATCATAACAAAAGATTAATAATAGTACGTAATGATGATACATTGATTCTTTCCTTGATAGAATATTGATTTGTTGGGTTTTGTTTTTGGATGAAGGTTTGTTCTTTGAATACAAACATTCAGGTCGGAATCTTGATCATTATACTAATGATAATGCTGTTTAGTAGAACAATGAACGGTTCATTGATACAAACCATTTAGCTCAGAGGACAACAACAGAAAAGAAAGAACTCTGTCAAAATTATCCATTTGAGCTATAAATGTTCTTCATCATCTTAGAATTATTCTTTAAATGAGTGAACGATGTTGATAGGAGTGAGAACTTTCCGCCCTCCTCCCACCCCCAAAACACACACATCATAATCCAATTGTATGTGCAAATCTATAAGAGTGAAGTGTAAATTAACTTTTCCACTTTTATTATTATCCTTATTATTAATCAATAATATTGTTGCCATGACTTGTCTTGATCTCGGTTTAATTTACTTTAGTTACTAGGTTCAATTCATTATTTGTTCCTTTAATTTGTACAAAAAAATTACTTTTATTGCTTTTTTTTCTTTATTTTTCTTTCTTTTTATTTTGTTTTATTCTTTATTAAATTTATCTCTTAATTTTTTGTTGAAAATTGAATAAAATATAGTTTAATTTTTGAGTGATGAATTATTAAGACGACAATTACCGATACTACTAATAAAACTCTCCCTCCTCCTCCTCCTCCTCCTCCTCCTACTACTACTACTACTACTACTACTGTAGTGAACAAGAATACGAGTGAGGACAGTCGAATGCACGATCCCGCTCGCGGGGTTCGAACGCAATTATCAGTATAAGGGTTGTGAAGATTATTAAGTTTTTCCTGGTATTTACCATATACTGACTAGTGACTAACTTCACGAGGGAATTCTCGGAGTTCTAGTGAGAAGCAGTGATCAATGGAGCTAATCCGTGTCGGGTAGAGACAGGTATCTACCTTAGTAAAATGGAAGATGGTCGCATAATTTCGTGAATTGATTGAAGTTAGACATTAACACCATTGGATACCGGCTCAGTGGTCTAGTAGGTTAAGCATTCGCGCACGAGACTGAAGGCCTTGGGTTCGAATCCCGCGTGTGAGATCGCTGAGGAGTCCCACACTAGGACGAAACGGCTGCCCAGTGCTTCCAGGTTTCCAACGGTGGTCTAACATCAATCGGTTCATGATCTCAATCCAAAACAATTGATTGGATTGAGGAATTTTTTTTATTTTATTAAATTGATAGGGTATATGTTTAATTAATGGAAGGAAACAATTATAAAGATGATTAATATTTGTAACATTCAGCTCATCTCTGGTTAATATTCACGTGAATAATACTTAGTGATTAGTTACTGTGAATATATCAGTTATATGAAAGATCAATGACTGGTTGAATAACCCTGTATTGACATATTACAATATGAAATTGAATGGGTTGGATTTCAATTCTCTACGTACTAGTACTGGTTCCTTGAAGATTCCAGGTATACTTTAATGAATAGTGCCAGGTAGTATGAAATCCCTGTTTATTAGGATTTTCTGGTGACTATCTTCAACTATCAATCTGACGTACCGTTGAAGTGGAATTTTATTACAGATTTAAATTATCTGGGAAGTACTTGGTTAATTGCTTTGGTAAAAGGCTCAACTTCAATCTACACTTGTAATATTCATCTGTGATAAACACTAAGTCAATAATTATTAAAGTACAGTCTGGGATTGATAAAGATTGGCACAAGCTACCATATCATTGTACCACCATGAGATGAAATTAACACTGTGACCAGTAAACGAGTGGTAAACAATGTAGTAGCAATCATAAGAAGAAGAAGGACTGGACAATGAGTATATGTTTCAAAGAAAAATAAAATGGAATAGAAAAGTATGTATGACTAAATACTGAACTGTTGAACTATGTGACCATAACTAAAAGACAAACTAATTTGAAGTAAAATCTACAAATCACTCATAACCGAGGATGAATTGTTTACCTTAGAGATAATTTTCAAAACTTCCAGCGACAACTCATATATCAAAGATTCAAAATAAGAAAGCACTGGACGGCCGTTTCGTCCTATTGTGTGACTTCTCAGCAGTGTGCATCCATGATCTCATCTCGTGAGATTCGAACCCAGGATCTATCAGTTTCGTGCACGAACACTTGACCTTTAAATCTACTGGGCCGGTATTCAATGGTGTTAATGTCTATCTTCAACCACTTCAGTGCTTCTAGGTTCTCCATGATAGTCTAGACTCGATGGACTCATGAATTTAACTATTAAATTACTAAAGTCTCCACAAAACCCCCCCTCTAAATAATTTAATTTGAAAATATGAGGTATTAGATAGTGATTTGAAATGTAAGACAACCACTTGAAATTCTGAAACTCTTTCATTTAGTCCTTGGATAAGTTATGGATGTTAATTGTTGAAAATCACCATCTTGAAATGAAGTACTGGTCTAGTACTTTCTAGTTATCCTATAGTATCCTAGATCATATCATTCTAATAGAAAATCTAATTTTTATTTCGTTATAAATAACCAATAGAATCTAAGATGTGTGTTTCGTCCTAATTGGGACTCATCAGTTTGATTCACTTGAATTCTTATTTCTTTAAACACCAATGTGTCAGGATGAAATGCACTTCTTGGATTCCATTGTTCACAACAAATCCACTTCAGGATGTATTTATTATTAACAGAGATTGGTCAGTTGAAATGCAATTACAACATAGTAACTATGTGTGTGTGGGGGGGGCTACAAAGTTTTGTTCATGAACTTATCAAACAAACTGATCAAGATGACATGACAGTTCATGCTAATTTTATTAGGTTAACATCAACTACTGATTATAAGCAAAGATGGTTAGTGGATAGGAGTGGAATCCAGAACTCGCTTTTCGTCTTATTTGGACGATGTATCTGCATCTGAGAGTTGATGTTCACTCTGGGACTCGAAGATACATGTAAAGAACACCAAGTGAATACTGATTATAACCTGTAATATTTCAAAGGATAGAAGTGAAAATGCTTACAGAAATGAATATAGCTATGAATTAGTTAAAATATGTATCGTCATAGTTAGTACAAGTGTAAAACATTGAAAATATGTATTTTATACGAAAGAACATTCTGGAACATTGATAGCAGTGATTGATTAAAGGACAAGAAATAAATGGTTATATAATTAGGTTTCAGTCAAATAACAACAATAGAGTAGAACTTTGCTGTTGTGAGATTTCATTTTATCGGTCTAGGGTTGTGGAGATTATTGAATCGATTCAAGTACGATAACCACTGAAAGTTTGAGTCTTGGGTTTGGTTCTTGGTTCCAGGATCATAGATGAACACTACTGAGTAATTCCATACAAGAAGAGAACAGCTGTTTAGTGCTTCTAGGTTGTCAATGATTTGTTTAGTTATTTGAACACATAAACAGGCATGAAATAGATATGCTTCACATAAATCATTCAATTTATGTGAAGGCTGGGATACTGTCTGGGCTTCCAAACCGAAACAGGTGATTGTCTTAGATGAACTATCCAGACTAGTTGTGTTTTTATCTTTTTATTTATTTGTTTGAACACATAGATATTGGTACAAAAGAGGACCAGATACATTATGCGCCACACAAATCTCATTTGATTTGTGTATGGGATGTAATACTGCCCGGTTGCCCAAACCGAAGCAGGTGGTTTTCTTAGGGGGCCACAACTGGAGCCCTTGACTTAAAGGTCTAATCCACAAGGCAGTAGAGTAACGTAAGGAGATGGAGTCTCATGGTAGCTGGTGACCAATAATTAGTTCATACACCATTTATTCTTTCAGGATCCTGAAGATCATGTGTACTGTTGGTTTGGAATCAGGATTTTCCAACTCACCTAGGTGGACTCTCCGTGTCCATTAAACCGGTTAAAACACCGGGCATTCGCTTTTCGTCCTTTGAATTACGTAAACAACACTCGTGGTGCGAGAAAGCAGTGAGTAGAACTTCTCTGGTGGTGGCTTTTATACGCGTGACCATGTGAGAACATTTAAGAAGGAGAGCTGACTCTCCCCATTTTCGGTCGTACCAGAGCACTTGGAGGAAAAACGATGGTTACAGTGGTAATTCAATAGTCAAGATGTTCAACGTTTAGCTAATAAGTCACAGATATAAATCTCACTTTTCAATTACCTTCAGTTTAGATAAAATCAAGTTATATACATTCAGAATAAGAGACTGATCAATTACAATCCTAAACATTCATAGAAAGATTCAAACAAACAATACAAAAATGAATAAAACTTCATCTTATTACATTTGAAGTTTACAGTATTTAGTTCGAGTCCCAAAATGAACATTAACTCTAGAATACACATGTATATTCAGTTGATGGGTCCTCCTAACCCCTACCCCCCCAAAAAAAACTACGCATTCTGGATTCTTTGTACACATTCAAGTTGAAGATTTTATCAAATAAAAAATCACCTTGTTTTTTTTTCTCTTCTGTAAGGAAAAAAAGCCCTAATTTATCTAAATTCAATAATTAATATGCCTTTAAACATATGGACAAACATACTACTGATTAATTTATTAGATAAGTAGTCATTTATTCATTAATGTTGAGTAAACTTTTTAAGAAAAAAAATTAGACAAAATTTTACTAGAGAAACATCGCGCGCGCGTGCGTGTGTGTGTGTAAGAGAGAGAGAGGGGGGTGAGGGTAAGATTGGGAACGAGAGAGAAAG
This sequence comes from Schistosoma haematobium, assembly GCF_000699445.3. Lineage (NCBI taxonomy): Eukaryota > Metazoa > Platyhelminthes > Trematoda > Strigeidida > Schistosomatidae > Schistosoma > Schistosoma haematobium. The sequence continues at coordinate 22,005,135 of NC_067201.1, forward strand.
GGTGAAAAAAAGTGGCACAACACAGGAAATCAACGATATAACTTCCTTGTTGTTGTTTTTCTTTTTTTTTCAAAAAAAAAGAGAAAAAAAATTCTAATCTACTTTCTTGTTTTATCTTAGACTATTAATACTACTAATAATACTACTATTAACAATAATAATAATCATAAGAAGAAATAATGACATCAATTAATTTCTGTTATCGGTATCTCTATACTACTTATTTATTTAATATAATCGTTTAATAGAAAACACTAATCTTTTCTTGTTTTGTTTTTTATTTTTTGGAAAAGTCAAATAAAAAAAAGGATATGAAAGTGATTGTTCTAAAATAAATCTCTTGAATTGTTCATATTTACTGTTGGGCGTCAATCATTTCATGAGGTGTGTGTGTGTGTGTGCGTATGTGTAAGTTTGTATAGTTTATGTTAAACTCCTACATATATATATATATATATATATATATATATATATATATATATATATATATAGACAACCTTGAAAGTGTTACAGAGTGGATTACCTTCACACATATATACACACACACAGAGACAGATACACAAGTACTCATATGCATATACATAAATGTGTACAAGATATACATATCTGATAGGTATATAATCTCCTAGACTATGGTCTATATAATCACCTAGGTCATGTAGTTTATAGGGTACTGTGGACAACAAACCCTCACAAACACACACACACACATACTACTACTACTACTACCACTACTACTACTGTTACTACTGGTATTATGTTTTACACTTTTTTTCCAGTCATAAATGAATGAAATAACATTTCTATTTAAAATGTACAATTATGATTATGATTATTGAATGGTTTCCTGTTTGTCTTTTACCTTCACCCCTACTTATATTCATTTTACTTTGTTTTGGTTTTTAAGTGTTTTTCCTTTATTAATATGATCAAAGGAACCCGTATAATTGTTGTTGTTATTATTATAGGGTGTTAGGTTTCTTCTTTCTCTCTCTCTCTCTCTCTCTCTCTCTCTCGCACACACACACACATACACATACACAACTGTATCTAACTGGTCTAGTTTTTAATTGACTTATGAATTCAACTATTAAAATGATTAAAATCCCACACAAACCTCCCCCCTTTTTTTTGATGTATCCTTTTAATTGTTTATTTGTCTCCATGTACGTGTGTGTGTGGGGGGTGTAAATATGAATGAGTATGTCTTTTCTTATTAGATTATTATTGTCTATTTTAATAAGAGGAATATAAAATAAATGTGTTATAATAATTGGTTAATTCAACTAATTGACCATTATCATTTCAATCATTACTGGTATAATAATGTCATGGTATTATATATATATGTTGAAATCATGAACTGATCAATGTTAGATCACTATTGAAATATTGAATAGTCGTTGGACTATTCCTCAATAGTGCTCATTCATCATCTGACAAGATGGGATCGAACCTAGAACTTTGAGTTTAGAGTGAATGAGTGTTTTTTATCACTAAATTTCTACTCAATAATCTATCGGTTAGATGTTCATAATGAAACTGATGATACTGAATTCAATCTCCTATGGTGAAGTTCTTGTATGTGCATTACTGAGAAGTCTTAGTGGTAGTATTTTGGTTAAGATTAGTTCGTGATTTTATCTATGAATCCTATACTAACAGTATGTGTGCTGATATTCACTGTCAGTAGGATATTTCTTTAGATTTTAATGGATGCTGTTCTTCTGATTCAAATTCATAATATTCATTATCTCACTGTCTGGTTACTTACACTGTTGGTGACAAAGTTATAGAGGATTAAGACAAGCACTAAATTCACAAGTACACAGTGATTAGTCAGTACAATTTACTACCAATCAATTATAATCAATTAAGAACCTGAAAAATAGATATGTATCAATGGTGTAAAGGTTAAGCTTTCGCGCGCGAGACCGATAGGTCCTGAGTTCGAATCTCGCGAGGTAGGATTGTGAATGCGCATTGATGAGGAGTCTCACAATGGGACGAGACGACCGTTCAATCCTTCCAGGTTTTCTATGGTGGTCTAACTTTAATTCATTCACGATCTCAATTATTAAAATATATATGTATTGGATCAAATTGTCATGCGAGATCAGCACGATGACATGAAATTAACAAAACGAATGATGAATGAGTTCAAATAACAATGTTGATCAAAGGGACTATACACTAAGAACATGGTCGGAAAATAACGTATATACGAAAATATACCGAAACAAAACAAAAGTGAATGCATCTGACCTATTATAACCGATTTTGAATGTCTTGATTTGGTCATTCCCATCTTTCTCTCAACTTTCTCTCAAATCAATTAACCTTATCCGTCAATATATGTAATGGTCAAGTATATGCAATATGTAAATCTCAATACAGAATGATGAAAACGTCTCAGATTGTGAAATCGAATGATATAAGTTTCATACCTAAAGAGGGAACATAAACATTTCTCATAAAATTTCGGTATCATATAGAATTTCCAACATTATCCTTCTTATCAATTGACATCCATATAGTGTAGGTATGATGTGGAGGCATTTAAACCTAAGAAAAGAACATACAAACTCTCCATCAGTTAGACAATGATTAACTAAACACAATAGTTACTTACTTACTTACTTACTTACTTACTTACTTACTTACTTACTTACTTACTTACTTACTTACTTACTTACTAAGCGTTTCCTGCTTTAATTTGCTTAAACCAACAATCATTGTTTCTCTTAATGTTTTATTGTAAACATTGAAGTGTTAGGGAGATGATGAAGAAAAGTCAGTTCCTAATTCTTAATTTATGCAAAATAAATTTTAATCAGTCAAATTTTGATAGAATAATTAAGTTGAATATTCTAAATGATAAATTCTATCTTATCTATGCTTAATTCAAGCAACAGATTAGGATTTAATGAGTGAATTTCATTTAAGGCTTTTGTTACTATAATGTTTTCCGTGTATACCATGTATATCAATTCTATGCCATATGCACTGTCAACGTCGCCATCTATCTATCTATCTCAGTCAGTCATTGGGCTGCAACGTTGTACCAGGTCCATATATGCATCGGTCCATGTTGCCATACCTCATAACACAATAAGATGAACACCAAATTCATAGGAGAAGTTAATTCAATGGTAGTAATATATAAAAGAAAGATTGCATATAAGGACATAGTACAGGAAGAAAGAATCAATTCGTAGAAAAATATGAAGCGATTTTAATCTCATAGTTTAAGGAAAGACAGGAAATGAATACACCGACGCCATTGGGATCGATTCTGAGCCATGTCACCAAGAGTCTCCAACCATTGGTTACGATAGTCATGCGGATCCCAACCAAGTAGTCTGCATCTACCAACATGGCTCAAACCAGAAGTTGATGACTTCAAGCACTGATGACACATTTTGAATAAACCATCCCTAACTTTCTTCCAACCATCCGGCAACATTAGTCAATATTTCACGTCGTGGTAATCGATGTTCAGGCATACGTAACACCATCGTCTAACCCTCTTAGTTGATGAAGATTTACAACCTCATCAACTGACTGACCATCATTCCCCAATACCCTACATCTAACCTTACTATTACTTACCCAGTGATCCCATCAGATGTGAACAATATTTCTAAGACATCTGTCATCAAATATTAATATCTATCCTTGATAGTCACGTTTTGTAACCGTCAGTTAGGATAGATCTATCTATTTATCATTATAAAAAAATGTTTAATGTAATAAGAAGGAATTATGTTACTGTCTGAACTATATGGTTGATTAATTTGTAATAAGCATCCATTGATGAATTAATACAATCCACACACACACACCCTACACACTCCCCATACCCCCCCCTTCCACACACACACATAGAGACCTATATATATATATATATATATATATATATATATATTACTGAATAATTAGTGTCCATTCTCTTCAACAAAACCCTATCAACTTTAATGTAAGTCATATTGAATTCGTTAATTATTTTCATTTAAAAGAAGAAAAAAGAAGAAATGAATTTCACTTATCCTTTTAATGTTGTGTATACAGATGTATACAGATATCTAAGTGGACTATTCAAAGTGATGAAATTAGATATTTTCATTCTTATTGAATAAAGAATTAAATGAACTAAACTAAGTGGAAACAAACTAACGATGTAACTAAATAGCAACTAAAAACAAAACTGTAACGGGGTAAATTGAAGTTGAGCTAATAAGTGAATGAATGAATGAATGAATAAACAAGCCAACAAACGAACCATATTCATCTCTACCACTCCCCCTTCCTCATCCATTCATCCAACAACCCACCCACCCACCTACCTATCCATCTATCCGTTAACTTTCATTACAACATTTTATTTTTCTAATATGACCATCAAATAGATTAAAGAATTAACTAAGAGAATAAGAATCTAATTTGAAATGACACTTAAATAGTGTTAGTTACTAACTAGAAGGAATGAAACTTTAGTTCTCTTTCTCTCTCTCTCTCTCGCTTTTAGTTGTTTTAAGTATTTAATTTCATAGTTTTGTTGAGTTAAAATAAAATTAATTTTCATCGTTGAATTTATGAGTTTATCTAGGCTAGACTATTATTGATAATCAAGAAGCAATGAATGTTAGTTTTGTTCTAGGATGAAACTCTTCTTTGGCAGTATGCATACATGATCTCGCATATCGGATTCGAACATGCATGAATGCTTAACCTCATGATCACTGAGCTGATATCCAACGGTATTCATGTTTAACTTTAATGAATCCACTATATTGCGTCACCGTCCATCATTGTCTTCAGTGAATTATGATCTAACAACTGATCCGAATGAACTCCAGTGGTCATGGCTTCTCACTAGAACTTCAGGAAATACATTGTGAAGTCAGTTATCAATGAGGACATAATGATAATAATAATTATTATTAGGAGGGGGTTTTGTGGGGATTGTAGTAATTTAATAGTTGAATTTATGAGTCGATTTGAGGTTTGACCATCATGGAAAACCTGGTAGCACTGGATAGCTGTTCTGTGTTAGTATGGAACTCCTTAACAGTACTTATCCACGATCCTCCGCATGAAACTCAAACAAAATACTTTCAGTCTCGTATGTGAACGCCTAGCATTTAGATCCCTGAACCAACACCCAACAGTGTTAATGTCTAACTTTAATCGATCCATAATCTAGTGTAACCCCTTCATTCATTCTTAGGTGCAAGATCGAAGGTATTAGCTTCGAATTCCATGTGCTAGATCGTGAATGCCAACTGCTGAAGAGTCCCATACTAAAACAAAACGGTCATCTACTACTTATTCTCATTAGAATAAAACAAATACAAAGTGATAATTATGTTTTAAAACAATATAATACAAAAAAACATAACTCTGATAAAAGAGAAAGAAACCAAGAAGGGAATAGTTAGCCTTCTTTTCTTCTTAAATAATGACAAACATTTCAAAATTCAACTTTAATAGTTGAATACCATTGAAGCGAGTATAATAAGAGGTGTGTTTGTGCGCATCCGGGTGTATATTACCCATGTATCTATGCATGTATGTATGTATGTATGTATGTATGTATGTATGTGTGTGTGGGGGGGGCGCGTATGCATTGTGTAATAGACATGGAGGATTTCATTTGGTACAATTCTAAAACTACTTAAATTACTTAATAGAAATGATTGGAATTAAGTTAATATGACAGTCCATTATTTTTTAAAAGAAAAAATCCATTATAGAATAACTAATCTTATTAGTAAAGGAGAAAAGTCTTTTATTAATAGATTAGTGTTATAAATTCTTCTGTCTGTCTGAATGTAGATAAATAAGTCAGTCAGTCAGTCATTCAGCAACAACATAGAACTTCGTATGTACATACATCAGTTCGAGTTGCCATATCACATTAGTACATAGATACAATTGTCCATTCAAATATCGTAGTGGCAGATGTAGTCAAAGTATAGGCAGTAATCGGAAAGATTAGGGCTTGAAGATGTTATTCAACGAGTATAATCCAGTGAAATAAATTTGGAAAGAGACAAAAAGAAAGGGACATGAACAATTCAGAAGATTAGAATTTGGGAGAATACAAAGAGTGGATGCACCTGCGCCATTGCAAACGATTTTGAGTCATGTCACTTTCAAGGTCTTCAATCATCGGTGACTATCGTCTCATGTATTCTAACCAGGTAGTCTACACCTACCAACATGGTTCAGTCCACTTCTCAGTGACTTTATGGATTTGTGCCATGTTTTGATCTGGTCGCCCCTAGCTTTCTTCCAACCTACTCCTACACCATAAAACATCGACGGTCGAGGCAGTCGGTGGTTGGGCATACGTAACACATGTTCCAGCCATCTCAACTGATGAAGTTTCACTAATTCATCAATTGATTTGCCATTCTTAGCTAGTACCGTTTCCTAACAACTGCATTACTTACTCAGTGGTCCTAGGATATATGAGCGATGCTTCGAAGACACCTATGAACGAATACTAGTAACCTATGAATATGCTCTACTCTTATCGGCCATGTTTCACTGTCATAAAGTAGGACGGAACGAACTACTGTGCAGTAAACCCGTCCTTTGGTTGGTAGACCAACGCTATAAATGACGCAGGTCGGCAAAAGCTAGTCGAGCCTTCTGTATCCGTGCTGAGATTTCGTCACACACCAGACCACAAGGGCTGATAAGACTCATAATATAAGTGAAGTGGCCGACACGTTCAACTACGTCACTCCCTACCATTAGTACAGGTGTCAAAGCAACTTAATCCTGAAGTAACAATTTGCATTTCAGTGGGGAGAACGGCATCCAGAACATGCTTGCATTATTGCTTATAGTGGTCAGGAGACTCTGTATTTTGTTAGCGTCTTCACCACACAGAACTATGTCATTGGCATATTCTAAGTCAACAAGTGAATCTCCTGGTAAAATCAATAATGATGTATATTACGTATGTTCGAATACCAAGAGCTTGATCGTGAATGAGCACTGCTGAGGAGTCCCATACTAGGACGAAACGACCTTTCAGTGCTTCCAGGTTTTCCATGATAGTCTAGCTTTAATTGACTCGTAAATTCAACTATTAAATTATTAAATATGTCATACACATAGTTAACTTTATCATTTTGAAAAGAGCAAGTGGTGATGCTCCATTAAATATATGTTTGATTTATTGTTGTGAACTGTATTTGCCAATTAGTGTACTACTGTAGTGAACGACTACACCAGTGGGGACAACTGAATGTAATTGAATACAAAATTACAGAATCTGAGGACCATACAATGAATACTTCATTTACAAACTGTCAATCAATCGTTTCAGACTTCACTGTTCTCATTCTATTTTCTTCGATCTTGTTAACCTTCTGCCGTCAGGCATTTCACTTTTAATTGATGATGATACATACTACTTATATCTGTCGAAGTCAGTAGCACATACCACATTACTAGAAACTATAGAGTATTGGGTAGCTATTCCATCAACCGTAGAACTATGTCGTAAATCGACTAAATTTGAAATTATACCGATAGACATTAACTTGAAATAAGTAAGCGCTCATGGAGACATTTGAAGATTGATGATTATCTGTACAGGCAGACGAATAGTCTCATACTAAGATGAAACGAATGCCCAGTGGGAAATATGTAATTCATTTTGTTTGAGTAAATGTATGAGAATATCCTTAATTATGTATATAATTCTAACGAAATTCACACGAGATATTCTGAACTAAATAACAGTCATCAATAATTGTTTTAATGACTGAGATCATGAGTCAACTGAAACTAGACCACCATGGAAAACCTGGGATTGCTGGACAGCCCATGTCATCCTATTGCAGGACTCTTCAATAGGGCGCATCCATGATCCCACCTCACGAGATTCGAACCCAGGATCCATCGGTCTGGCGCAAGAACGCTTAACCTCTAGACGGCCGCTCATTGTTTCCTGGTTTTCCATCGTGGTCTAGCTTCAGTTGGCTTATGATATCAACCATTAAAATTACCATGATATCCACAAAACTCATTTTGATATTAATAATTATGCTGTAAAATTCTTAAGTAACCGAATACCAATAGATGGAAGACTTGTGGAGAGTGTTCCTTTTAATGGTAATTAGATAGCTAAACAATGTCAGGTAGATCTTTCGTGCCAGTAGGTTATTCGTTGATATATTGATAGAAGAAACCAAATTAGTAGTGAACAATTCTTTATTTAGCTCATGTGACAGTCATAATGGAGCTGGAGGTTACCTGTTCAAACACACAAAGTTTGTTAACATTCAATATAAGGTAATAGGAAAATATAATGCCTATACAAAATAAGGAAGTGAATGAACACTTCAGCTTTATTGTTTTAACATGTAATTAGTTGTTCAAGGTCAACTCTTAACTAATCAATCTGAGTTGTTACATTAACTTCCTTCTAGAATCAACTTCCGTAGGAACTTCATTTAGATCAATCAATCAATCAATCACTCCAGTATATGCATTCCATTCTACTTATGACTTGTTAGTTAGATGGACTCTTATCGTTGTGTTGATATATACAGTCAGACACTAACATAATATCTTTCCCTTTAAATGACTACGGGTTATCCATCGTGTCCTGTTTTAAACACTAGATATATCCAGTTGATGAGTCCTCAGTAGGAAGAAGAATGCTTCATATATTCCAGTACTAACTACAAGTAGGTATAAAAATTGTAAGATATGGCTAAATTTAATAGTTGAATCCATGAATGGATTTAAGCTAACCTGAAAGCATTGGACGATCGTTTCATCTTAATATGAGACTTCTCGACACTTCATCCATTATTCCATAATAAAAGGACTCGAACTCAAGATCTTCTGTCTCTCGTGTGAACGCTATAGTTCAGTTGAAACAATTGCCACAAAGAGCATATTTATTGTCAAATAATACTGATAGAAAATCCATTCAAAATATCAACAACAACAAAGGTGGTTAAAATCTTTTCTATCATTGATCTACATTCACAATTGATTGATCACTGGGTGGTGATCAATCTCATGCCTGTCTAGTCCCTATTAGTGCAGATCGAATGCTATCGATCATGTTGCAATGTGGCCACCAGTCTAGGTGACTCGACACTGCGGGCACTATGTATTGAGATTAGATGGTGGTTGGAGGTAGTCAACAGGAAACCCTGGACCCGGGTTTCGTGCTACTTGGCACTCGTCAGCAAGGTGTACCTGTAATCTTGAGGGAACTGGTGGCCACATTGCAACATGATCGATAGCATTCGATCTGCACTAATAGGGACTAGACAAGCATGAGATTGATCACCACCCAGTGATCAATCAATTGTGATTACATCTCAGTCCTACAGGAGGTTAGTCACGGCTCGGATAGCTCAGTGGTAACGTCTCTGACTGTGAAGCTGGGTGACACGAGATCGAATCCGCCAGGGAGCACCAGTTCCCTCAAGATTACAGGTACACCTTGCTGACGAGTGCCAAGTAGCACGAAACCCGGGTCCAGGGTTTCCTGTTGACTACCTCCAACCACCATCTAATTGATCTACATTCCTTAACCGAATTTTTTCTTCTACTTCTTCTTCAAGTCAACATCTTCTTCTCCTTCATACTTGTCAACATGAATTAGTTACGTTAAACATTGAATAGATACACTCAAACACACACACATACACACATGCATATATGTACATCTATACATATCAGTACAAATGAGGGGAATTGACAGTTGTATTATCATTGATCATCGTCAACATTATAACACTAATCAGTTATGCATTATTAAATGAATCCTTTTCTATTATATTTGTAAGAACACTTAGCAACCATACAAAATACTACTAGTAGTAGTAGTACTAATACTACTATTAATAATGATAGTAATATTTTTATTCCAAACTCTTAATTTATTCATTTAGGTTTTCTTTTATATGATATAATTATCCATTTAATATAGATACTCATTAGTTTTACTTGTTCAGTAATCCAAATCAACTCTCAATCCCTCACTCACTCACTTACCCTCTCTCTCTTTTCTTCTCCTTCACTCTCTCTCTCTCTCGCCCGCTCGCTCTCGCTCTCGCACATACACACACACACACACACAAATACCCTGACTACTCTATTCTATATAAAATGATATTCATTTTTATTCAGATTCATTTACATTAATTTTGTAATACCTGTTCGACTTGAGAAAACTCAAGTCTATTCTTTTCATGGTCTAGTAAGTTCATTCATTCATTCATTCATTTAATGAATGAATGAATGAATGAAAAGGAGAATAATAATAAACAAACAAACAAATAAATGAATATTTTTATTCCACTCATTTAAACCATCTCACATTGTATCATTCTATATTACAATTCAACCGTACAATCTAAGTCATCATTATTCTATTCATGATTGCCGAGACAATCACAATCACATTCAGTACACGTTTGTTAGTAGTAGTAGTAGTAGTAGTCGGAGTAGGAGGAGGAGGATTTCATTTTGAAAAAGTAATATTCACAATTCAATAAGAATTCAGTGGGGGGGGGAGTATTTAGCTATTATTGTTGTAACTATGGTGGTGGTGGTGGTGATGACGATGATGATGTTATCACTATCTCCTATGTTTACTTCCAATGTTGATAACCATATACACATATATATATGTATACTACTTATAATAGTAATAGTAATAATAATCGGAGCGAAACTAACTGGATGATTGAATGATTACATAACTGACAGAATAATTATTAAACTGATTAGACAATTATTTCCATTTGAGATTTATATTTTACAATGATAAAATAAAAAATAAATATGAAATAAAGACAAAATCTGTTTTCATTTTTTTTAGTTCTCTTGGATATTTCTATGGGTGTAATGAGATCTAGAGGTGAACTGGTCGCTCATGAGACTGAAGGTTCTGAGTTCGATTCCTTGTACTATTTACCTTGATAATCAAAGAATTCTGAACCTTTTGGATTCTTGATAGATTACGTAATGGAAATGAATTCTATTGAGATGGTGAACAGATCACAGTTGGACCGTCATTAAAAACTTGAACATAATGAATAGGCGTTTCTTCCTAGAACGAAACTACTCAACAGTGCGTATTTATGATCTCGTAGCCGGGAATCGAACCCAAGGCTTTCGGCTTCATACAGTGAATGCTTAATCACTAGCCTTAATCCAAATGGTGTGGAATCATATTGACAGTTTAAAATAATCCCAACTGATTAGCTAGTATATAGTTGAGGACAAAACAACAAAGTACCTAATGAATTCATTGTATTCTACAACTAATATTGTTCCCGGTTTAATTAAATTTGTAAAGGAAACCAACTACTCATATGAAATTGACCAAAACAGGGGTATTTATAGTTTTTAGTGTTGGCTATAGCAACAGTATCATCCAGTCGCTCCACGAGTAAGAAGTTATACAATTGTCTAATCATAGTATGCCACATTGATATTCTATAAGATTTCTATCGGATTCTGATAGAATGGGATCTCTTTGGCTCCTTTTGAACTTTTGGAGGCTTAGTCGCGCTTTCTGCGATTTATCTCAACACCTCAGGAATAAGATTTCCTTCCAGGGCCTACTTATAACTTGAAAACTGGTTTGCGGTGGCGTTCAATCTATTTTTGTGCCTTCCTCGACCAACCAATTATTCTTTCGTTCTTCATAGTCTCTTTGGAAGTTTCCATCATTAGAATATATCTAATTATCTTCAGTGGCAGATTCAGCTGGCAATATCTGATGTGCAATGTCTTTCTATCTTTATGGATTTAGTTCATTTGTCTGATGTATGTTTCTAAAGCACCTCGAACCCTAAACAAAACTCTGCCCAATCTTTGTACAATTATCCCTGGTTCCGATTGATTCTTTTCGAGGTATGACTTGACATCCATTTTATCATCCACAATAAAACTTCGACTATTCAGATTTTGTCTGTTTCCGTTTACTTTTTCAAGTGACAGCATAGCGCTGATAGTAGTCCGAATACTTTTTTCCAATAATTTCAGTGATTTGAAATTTAGATCTTAAATCATCACCCAAATTTATAGTAAGTATTACAGCTTTAAATATTTTAAAGTGATTCTTAAGCACAACACACCAGTGAAAATGTATGCTGAGTTACTTACTTACTTACGCCTGTTACTTCTTGTGGAGGAGCTTAGACCGCTCACCAGAGGCTGCTGCTACACTAGTTGTCTTCATCTTCATTTGTTCGTGTGTATGGGATAGGAGGGCTAGATCATCTGCGAAGTCGAAATCGTCTAATTGATTCCAATCTGTTCTTTGTATTTCGTAATTTCCCTCAGATGCCGAGGTCTTCATATTCCAGTCAACCACCAGAAGAAAGAGGAAAAGGGAGAGTAGACAGTCTTGTCTCACTCCGATCCTTACTTGGAATGCATCTGTCAGCTGTCCTCAATGCACGACTTCGCAATGTAGTCTGTCATATGAGCTCCGGATAATGTTGACAATCTTCTCAGGAACTCCATAGTGTCGAAAACGTTTCCATGATTTTCTCCTGTGTACTGAGTTGCACTCATCTTAACTTATAGATCGATTGTTGGATAAGTAAATGTTACTCGCCTTAACAAACGATCCATATCAGCATCTCGATTTAAACAAACCTTGTATAAAAGGACCAATTGATGTAGCTATTCCTCTAATGTTACTAGAATTACCGGTATTTTTGAGAGTCAAATAGTGTTCTTATGTATATCTACATGGCAATATAGCTTATACTGCATACAACACATATGTAGGGTAATAAAAGAAATAGCCCAGCCTGTAGCGTTAGAGCTTAAAGAACGCTTATAATCGATTGTCTCGTATCGGAATACTACTACAAGACCACCAAGACCATTTTTATCGCATTTGAGAAATTTTCATCTTTCCGAATTTTCAGACCCTGAGTCAACCGATTTCATTCATACTGGTAGTTGCTTTTCAGTGTTCTCAAGGGCCATTGCCATCGGGACATTGTAAGGCATGTCACCAATAAGTTTGACTGTCGTGTTAGCGGAATATGTCAACTTTGACCTGTTCATGTTATGCATGATTGATTTATGAGATCAGTGATCGGAATAATTATACATGTGATGTAAATGTGTATATGAATAGTGCGAATGATCCACCAGAGTGCTGGGTACTTAAACCTTAACCCAATATGCCTGGCCTCAAACGCTAATTCATGTTGTTCTATTGACTAACAGATGATATGTACCAACATGTTCAGCGCACATCATACTTCTAATTATTATCATTTGTAAGGATTTGTATTATCCAAATGTTGATATATTTAGGATTGTGTTCAGCATACTTAGAGTGCGCATCCACGATCCCGCACCCCGCGAGATTCGAACCCAGGACCTATCAGTCTCGCGCCAGTCGCTTAACCAACTAGACCACTGAGCCAGCATCCAAGGGTGTTAATGTCTAACTTCAACTAATCCACGAAGTTGTGCCACCGTATACCATTGTCTTCAGTGAGTTGATATCTCACAACAGACCTGGTTGAACTCCACTGGTAACGGCTTCTCACTAGGACTCCAGGATTATCTATTGAAGTCAGTCACTAGTGAACAGATGATTATTATCAAAAGGGTCTAGTTGGTTAAGCGCCTGGTGCGAGACCGACAGGTCCTGAGTTCGAATCTCGCGAGAGGCGGAATCGTGAATACGCACTGCTGAGGAGTTTCACAATAGAACGAAACGGCTGTCCAGTGCTTCCAGGCTTTCCATGGTGGTCTAGCTTCAATTGACTGATGATTTCAACCAGAATTACTTTAAGTTCTACCAACAAGATATACATATTCAACTCTGATTACATATAGATAAGCAAATTTGATTAACTTATTTGCGGTAGGTATACAATCTAAATTGTCATAGAATTAGAATTTCACAGATATATATATTATTTAAGAAATAAAAGCGGGTGTATATAGAGAGAAAGAGGAGGGAGAGGGGAGATAGAGATAGTATGTAATCATAGCAAAGGATACTTGTTTCCTTTCTTTTAAAATACATAAATTTTTATCATAAAAAAAGCCCCAATCTCAACAATAATAATAACTCAAAGAAGAAAGAATCAACGTAATTTATTTCAGATCTCTTTTCTTATAGAAAAAAGGGGGTACAAAGGGGGGGGGTGTATGAAAGAGAAGAACAATTCATCAACGACTATATCCTAATATAGATAATGCTTAAAGGTGTATAATACATATTCTTTGCTTTCTAACAACAACAATAAAAGGCGATATATCCACCTTAATTATAGTTTGCTTTACAATTTCAACTGTAATTGTTATATCTATATATACAATTAACAAAGAGATTAATAGAACAGGAAAGAATTATGAATTGAAAAGAATACAGTTTGATACTACTTATTATTATTGTCAATACTACTGATATTAATATTACTAACAATTTGTATGCATGAGAATTCAAGTGTGTGTGTGTGTGAATCTGAGCGCGCGCGAGAGAGAGAAAGGGATAGGGTGATACGTTTATTATATTCTATTGAACTTGTATAAACACAAGTGAATGGTTTATGTATAACATGATAGTCTAATACAAGTATATTATTACAATTAACTTTATATGTGAACGAGTATATATATATATGGGTGATAAACTTTATGATTTAATTACTTTTATAAGTAGTATAAGTAGTATATTGTATTATAATAATAATTATTTATTTGATTAGTGGTCTATTGTTTATTTTACAGATATGTACCCATTGTTTTTCTCGCCTCCACCCCCCGCCTCTCTTTCTCCGTTTTTCCCGCGCTCTCATCAATTTCAACTTTGTTTTAATTAATTGAAAGTCATTTCGTTTAAACAAATAAATAAAGTAAGGTCATTACATTCATTCAATGTACAAGAAAAATTAGTTGATTAATGATAATAGAATTAAGAAATCCAATGAAATCATAAAAGAATCACAAACACTCACACACACACACACACACACACGCACTCTCTCTCCCAAGGAAATTTCCATGAAAATCATCTTAATTTAACCAAGTTGTTGGGGAATGAATTACACATTGTTGAAAGAAAACAACAACAACGAAAAGAAAAAAAAAAGAAAAGAGAAAAAACATACAAATTTGTTTTCTTTTTAGCGCTTCTTATCACGGTACATTAATTCTAGTTTCATTATTATAATTAATAACCGTAACATTAAGATAAATATAATTAATAATAATAATAGTTATAGGTTGGGAACGGAAATGACAAATAATGTGGATTATAGTTTTATTTTTATTTACAAAAATAATAGTAGTTTGTAAGTAGTATATTATTATTATTATTATGCCTTGGTACGGCCGACTGTGGAGAGAGTGAGCTCTCCTTCTAGAAATGCTCTCACATGGACATATGTATATTCATTACCTTCTTGTGCCGGAGGTGTTGTTTACGAAATTGAAAGAACAAAAAGTGAATGTCCGGTGATTTAACCAGATTGGTGGATATGGGGGATCCATCTAGGGGAGTTGGAAATCATTGATTTCAAACCAATGGAGGACATGGGCTCCAAGACTCTGAGAGAACAAATGATGTATGAACCAATTATTGGTCACCAGCTACCATGAGACTGAGTCAGCTCTTCCTCTCAAAATACTCTCACACGGACAAACGCATACAACTACTGTCAGGGAAGTCCTACTCACTGCTTTTTCGCGGAATCACTGTTGTTTACGAAATTAAGAGGATGGAAAAGGAATGTCTGGCGCTTTAACCCGGTTGGTGGTTATGTAGGATCCTTCTAGAACAGTTGGAAAACTCTGATTCAAAACCAGTAGTGCACATGGGCTCTATAATCCTGAAGAAAAAATAGGTATATGAACCTTTTGTTGGTCAATGTCTACTATGGGACTGCATCTCCTAACATTGTTCCACTACCTTATGGATTAGACCTTTAAATCGAAGGCTCAGAGTTTGGCCTCATAAGAACACCACCTGTTTCGCTTTAAGCACCCGAAAAGTATCACAGCCTACACACAAATCAAGGAACTTGTATGGCGCCTATGTATTCGGTGCCCCTTTGTACTAATAATGATAAATAATAATAAACTGAATTTTCAGCAAGTAAAGTAACACGTTCATATTTTTAACTGTTAAAAGAACAAACAACAACAGATTAATAATATAAGAATGAGAAATCTAGCTTTAATGTATACGTGAATTTAACATTTTACTACGACTAGAATAGAAAAAACAAGCATCAAAAGAATGAGTAGCAACTTGGAAGGATGGACTAGGATAGAGTTGGATGGAGAAACTTGATGGATAGCTTATGCTCCTCCATGACGGGTAAGTATGTAAATGCAAAGAGTAGATATTACTGATGCTGTTTATATTTATTCATTGAATGTAATGGGAACTTTTAAAATCATTATAAACATAAATCAATATTGGTTCTTGATATCAATGGCATTTAACAATATGTACTGATCTATGATGATGCGTTCACTAGTGATTAAACTATGACAAATAAAGTTCAGTTATATTGTCCGTGGGGACTCAGTGGTGTAGAGGTTAATACAGAATCTGGGGTTTCTAGGTTCACTCTGCTACGGCAGGTTGTAGATGTGCACTGACGATTCGTATACTGAGATGAAACAACTGTAGAATGAATCCTACTTTTCAATGGCTTTCTAACTTAGATAGATTGCTGATATCGATAACGTGAAACAATTCTCACAAACCCCTATAGTGACACGATGGTATAACGATATTACGGTCAGATAAAGTCCATTTTTAAGTGAATACATAAGGTTCGAGTTAGATAAAAGTAACAAGTACTTAACTGATTCGACTGAGAAAAGAATCACAAAAGAACTCAGGGATCTCTTGAAGGAGATGATGATCGATAATTCCACTTACAATAACCTACGACCTTGTGGGTCTCGTTTGCCCCACATGTATGGTTTATCAAAAATACATAAACAAGGTATTCCTCATAGACCTATTCTGTCAATGGTAAATTCACCCTACCACAAAGTTGCACGATGGTTGGCAGATAAGTTAAAACCATTTCGTCAACGATTAGCTACCTATACACTAATGGATCCATTTGTATTTGATGACAGTATGAACGACATAAATATTGATGGTAAGTTTATGGTTTCCTTTGATGTGACATCGTTGTTTACGAAAACACCACTTTTTGAAACCGTAGACATAATTTGCCAGCATTCTGACATCCTACATCTACCAGCATCAGAATTCAAACGACTGTTAATCATGTGTACAAAAGATGTTCAGTTCCAATTCAACAATGTCATATACCGACAAATCGATAGTGTAGCAACGAGAAGCCCGTCGAGTTCGGTCCTAGCAGACATTTTAATTTCTAACTTCGAAAGAACCAAGCTCAAAGAGCCGTTTAGTGAAATGGTGCATTATCCGAGGTATCCTTTTCATGTTACCACCAACTGTGTATACAAATTTACATGTACCTACCAAATCAGTTACATTGGTAGAGCAGAAAGGAGAGCTCAAGTGCGATTCAAAACTTTTCAAAGTCAAGTGGTTTAAAAGAATTCAGCAGTGCCATCGCAAGAAATCTCCTTGACACAGGACATGAAGTCGATACACTGAAGTCTTTCAAGGTGATTAACAAACAATCAGACTCCAACCTTTTAAAATTTGCTGAATCAATAGCAATCAAACGTCTAAATACAGATCTATGTACCCAAAAACAGGCAGTAATAAACCTTTCTTTGCCCTGGTAACATTAAACCCCCTTACGTCATTAATTATTTCAACATTTTCTGAAGTTTAAATTACATCATTGTCATTTTTCTTCAATTAATATCTTTCTTTATTACCATTAATCTGTTTTCAGTTACTTCATTACATAATCATCTAATATTTGTTAACTCTATGAATTCTAATCACTATTTCAATGTTTTGGAACTTTCCCCTCCCACACTTTATTTCTCAGAAATGAACAATTTTTATGATCTTATTCAACCCTGTTAAAATCTTGGCTACATCATGATACACATATATTCATCTCTCCTCACCCTTGTATGTGTAAGGATGCCAATATCTGTAATAACGTTGATTTGTAAAAATATTATAGGTTGTAAGCAGCTGATGAGAATCTAACAAAATAAAATGAATCCATATTATTCGTTCTTGCTCTCTTTAAGATAATAAAGGGAATTATGTGTATGTAATTTTAGAGTAGTATTAATCGGGGATCGGCTTCAGAATGCAATCCCGAGGAAATACTTACTAGGAAGAAATAACTAGATCAGTGACAATCCCATTCATAGATTACCAGTTTCAACTTAAAAATGGGCAATGTATATTAGAAGTTAAAACAGATCATAAACGACAAGCTACTAACTATTATTAAAGTAGTCAAAAACAATATTTAAAAGGTTTTGCGGTGGTTTTTAACAACTTAATTTCGGTAATACACTACGATACTTGTCTGTTGTTAATTTACAACTTTTTGGCAAGAATTTACAACATTTCCTATGATATTCATGGAAACCTGAAAATACGGAATGATTAGGCATCATTCCTTGAACTAGAAACGATGAAACTTGTAGAGGATGTGTTTATGGCGAGAACGATTTTGAAGTGGATCACTATTGTCATTATTATATTATGTAAACTTTCATGGCTTTTGTGAATAACGGAGGTGAGTTAGAAGCGACCAGTACCATATCCGAGTCCTTGAGTGAACAACAACTCTAGGGTGTTGAGTACATCCAGGTGACAAGTTCGAAACAGGACGAAACGCTCAACCTGGATTTCACTGTTAGCCAATATAAATCTTTGCTCATAAACATTTGTCTGATGTGATTAGGCGACTTCATTACCAATCATGAAGCTAAAAAGTTCAGCCTGATAGAGGATTTCAAATCTTCATGTGACAACAGATAACTTTCCTGAAGGTAATTAGTTATGGTCGAACATATATAAAGAAATCCAACAGTGGACGAGACCTAAAGATTGAATTTGATAAAGCTGGGAAGAAACATGTACTTATTAACCGAATTGACCAAATCGTAAAAGATATAAATCAAAGACAGATGAAAGCTTGAAAGAATTTCTTGCAGCAAAATTACTTTCAATATGTAGATAAATCCACTTCTATGTATGCAAAAGCAAGTATACTGAAAGAACAGGAAAGCAAACGAATAAGTTTTCTAGATCGTATGTCAAAGAATCTATGCGCCTCAGGGTATTATACACAGTTACCAGATTCACTAGGATTGGTGATACATCTGTCTTGTAACTGATAAATGTTGGATTTTACTCATGAGTCATAACTTTTCACCATGAAACTGGAAATTATTCTGCAAAATGATCACAAGTGAGAATATGTCTATCATTAATTATATGACGAGAAGTTTGTGTAAACTAGTAGTGCTCCGATATATATTTGGAAACCTCGCCTCTCCAAGTTGAGGACGTTAGACGACTTTCTGTGTTCGATGATCGCTGTCTCCGAAGGATTGCTGACATCCAGTGGCAACACCATGTTAGTGATGCAGAGGTTCGGCATCGTGTGTTCGGGCACAGAGATGATAATGCAATCGATGTCACCATCTCGAAACACCGACTTCGGTGGCTTGGACATATTCTCCGAATGTCGTCCCAAAGAATTCCACGTCGTGCATTATTTGCCGACTCTGCGACCGGTTGGAAGAAGCGGAGAGGTGGTCAGTGCATGACATGGTGTCGTGGTATGACAGAAAGCTGCAAAGGACTGGCTTCTGTCGGTCCTTCACGACTCCCTGGTTGAGGTCCGAGAGATGGTGCTACACAGTGGCTAGAGACGTTATTAGATATGGCTCAGAATAGAAGCCAGTGGCGATCCTGCTGTAACCTTCTTTTACTTTCTACATAAAAAGTGGTTGTGTCTCCCTTAACTGAAAGATTTCTTTTGATTGTACCTTTCCGTTCCCTCATTATTACTACACTACCTTACACCAATCTCTTCGTTATTGTTCTCTTTTTTTTACGCTCCTTACCTTTTTTTTCTCTTCGAATTCTCATCGTTTTGTGTGGCGCATATATATTGGCGCTCTCTAGTACCAATATTTATGTGTTCAAATAAATAAATAATGCTCTTTACAGTCAATCAAACTTGCTCTACAACGATCAAGTAAACTGATAATTGTACGTCTAGGTGGCTGAAAGCCGGTTTCGAACCAGAACTTTCTATAAGATCGAAGTCATAATAGTTCACGAGAATTCGAGCCTCATCTGTGTACAAAAGTCATTCAATCCTTTATTTTAACATGGTCCTAGGTATGTTGTACGAAAAAATAGGACCGATTAAATCAAGAATTTGTACCAGGCCAATAAATCATCACCGACTAGAATGATGAACTATGTTAGTAGATATATACAACCTGATTGGATTTCGTGTGATTATAACAACCATTGGTTGGAGACTTTTGGTGACATGACTCAGAATCATTCACAGTGATGTAGGTGCATTCGCTCCTTGTTCTTTCATTATAACATAAGTCCCGAAGTCTCTTTATATATTTTTTCCATCTCTATACCCAACATTTTCTACTTCTACTGATGCTGTTGTTAGTTGTACTACTCTAGAAACTTGTGTTGAAATAATTTCATCTTGTGCTAATGTGGTATTGTAGTGAGCGAGAACACAGTGGGGACAACCAATGAATTTGAACAGAATATCTTAGTAAAATCTGAGAACCATATAGTAAACACTTCATTTGCAAAATATCAATCAATCGTCTCAGACTTTATTGTTCTTTCATTTCCACACCAATTATTCTCCGTTTTCGTTCTCTTTCCTTTGATCTTTTGCTGCCAGACATTTCACTTTCGATTGGTGATACAAACTAGTTATATATGTCAGCATCAGTAGTGCACACCACACTCATCCCCCCTTTTCTTTTCTGCATTCTGTGCCACACTCTGTCAAAATGTTGAGTCTATAGCGCGCTGACCTTCATAGCTCGGTCAACCTGTCGAATCATCAAAATCCGACGTACGCCCAGAGCCCGGGACTTTCAACGCATGCACTCTAGCAACCTGCCGAGCCATCTACATCCGATGTCCAGCCGGAAACCGCACATCTCGCTGCTCCTCTCCGTCGACAGTACCCGCTACAGTCAACGCCTCCCCACCAGAACACCCCTCGACGTCACCTCCTCGCAGCAGAGCGCCCCAGACCTGTAACGACGTCAGCAGAACAGCATCACAGTATGACTGTGATGTATGCTGCTTATGTCTGTCGACGTAATTAGTATGTATCACCAATAGGAAGTGGAATACTTAACAGCAGAAGGTTAAGAAGATCGAATTGAAGGGAACAGGAATGTAAACTGAGGGTAATTGTGATAGCGATGAAGTTTGAAATATTTGCGAATAAAGTATTTAATTTGTAGTTTGTCACATTTACGAAAGAACTCTGTAATTTTACAATAAATAATAAATTGGTTATCTTCATCAATCTTCGTTCCATATATAACAACTTGAGCCGATGTACATATGTATCAAGTTCGACATTGACTGGCAATGATCATATTATCTCTCTTATCATAAGCTTTACTTTAACCTATGAACTGTTATTATACGATTTTCAATTCTTGAATTGTTCCCTGTCTATTAGCCACTGCCTCAAACATTCACAGCCACATCTAGCTAATTCTTATACAAATGTTGTTCATATTTTATTGGTACGTTGTGGTCTGTTTCATTGGTATATAAACTCAGTATGTTTGAAATGTAATGATTCGTATTACAGAGTCTGAGACTGGTGTACTGGACTTAACTGGCTGGGTTAAGCGGGAAGCAGGACCAATCGGGACTCTAGGCTGCTCGCACGTGTTTTACGCGTCCTTAATCCAATCGATAATTTGCTGCTTCTGATTGGTGGCTTTGGGCTATAACAGTAGTTAATCCTTAAAAATTTTTGACAAATTTGTTAAACAACACAACACTCTTCTATTGGACTATGTGTATTAATATACAGTTTTAGTAGATCACATGATCAAAAAGGGAATTCTCTTTGTTGAGCTATTTTCAACTGAGGATTCCCACAATAGGATAAACGGTCATCCATTCAGTGCTTCCAGGTTTTCCATGGTGATCTAGCTTCAATTGACTCATGATTTCATGGATTATCTACCAATGATCCCACCTCGTGAGATTCGAACCCAAGACCTATCAGGTTTCGCGAGGTGGGATCATAGATGCGCAATGTTGGTGAGTCCCATAATAGGACGAAACGACCATTTAGTGTATTCAGATTTTCCACGATAGTCTAGCTTTAACTGACTTATGAATTTGTACTATTAAAAAACTACTATAATATCTACAATACCCCCCCTTCTGATGTTTTTAGTTTGTTTAATGGAGGAATTTTATAGATGTAGATAACATAACTCTCTTTCCTCCTCCTCCTCTTTAGGAGCTCAACTTCGAGACCAACAGGCAGGATTCTGTAAGGATAGATCGTGTACAGACCAAGTCACAATTCTACGGATCATTGTGGAACAATCAATTGAATGGAATTCATCACTCTACATCAACTTCATTGACCACGAAAAAGCATTTGATAGCGTGGACAGGACAACATTATGGGAGCGTCCTCGACATTACGGCGTGCCTCAGAAGATAGTCAATATCATACAGAATTCTTATGATGGATTAAACTGTAAAATCGTGCATGGAGGACAATTGATAGACTCGTTCGAAGTAAAGACCGGTGTTAGGCAAGGTTGCTTACTACCACCCTTTCTCTTGCTCCTGGTGATCGAATGGATCATGAAGACGTCAACATCTGAAGGGAAACACGAGATACAGCGGACATCTAGGATGCAGTTGAACGATCTAGACTTCGCAGATGATCTGGCCCTCCTATCGCAAACGCAACAACACATGCAGGAGAAGACGACCAGTGTAGCAGCAGCATCAGCAGCAGTGGGTCTCAATATACACAACTGGAAAAGCAAGATTCTCCAATACAACACAGCATGAACCAATCGAATTATACTTGACGGAGAAGATTTGGAAGATGTAAAAACCTGTACATATCTGGGCAGCATCATTGATGAACATGGTGGATCTGATGCAGATATGAAAGCGCGGATCGGTAAAGCAAGAGCAGCATATTTACAACTGAAGGACATCTGGAACTCAAAACAACTGTCTGTCAACCAACACCAAGGTCAGGATTTCCAATACAAATGTCAAGACAGTTCTACTGTATGGGACGGAAACCTGGAGAACTACGAAAGCCATCATCCAGAAAATACAGGTGTTTATTAACAGTTGTCTACGCAAAATACTTCGGATCCGTTGGCCGGACACTATTAGCAACAACCTACTGTGGGAAAGAACAAACCAGATCCCAGCGGAGGAAGAAATCAGGAAGAAGCGCTAGAAGTGGATAGGACACACAATGAGGAAAGCACCCAACTGCGTCACAAGGCAAGCCCTCATATGGAATCCTCAAGGTCAAAGGAAAAGAGGGAGACCAAAGAACACATTACGCCGAGAAATGGAGATAGACATGAGAAAAAAGAACAGGAATTGGATAGGACTAGAAAAGAAGGCCCGGGACAGAGTGGGTTGGAGAATGCTGGTCGGTGGCCTATGCTCCATTAGGAGTAACAGGCGTAAGTAATAGTAAGTAGTCCTCTTCTTCTTCTTCTTATCAACCATCGGCAGCTTAACCTTCGAGGCTTTCTTCACGTCCTTATCAGATACAACTTTAGCAGGTATCACTTTTGTAGACGAACACGTACCAATAGAAGAAATCAATGATATAGAAAGAATCTATACTGTATATTCTTTCTTTTTTTTCATTTTCGTGCCAAAAATTAAACAAAAAAAAAAGAAATTGCTTTATGTACATGATTCGAAGAAACATGAAATTGACCTGAATTCAAAACATTCACATTATATATATACACTGCAAATAAAGGAAAAGATAATAATAAATAGGGTTTACCATTGATCTATAGGTGCACATGGAACAAGTTTCACTTTTGATAATAATGGAATTGGTGTAACTGGTATAAATAGGGTTTACCATTGATGTATAGGTGCACATGGAACAAGTTTCACTTTTGATAATAATGGAATTGGTGTAAGTGGTATAATAAATGATGAATCTAATAAACAATGATTTGTTGTATTATTTTGTTTAGATAGATCATTATTATCATGATAGTAGATATTATTCATAAATGAACAATCTGTTGGTTGTAAACAATAACCAATACCTAAATCAATTGTACCAGAATCTGACCAACGTCCAGCGGTTAATTCAATATGTGTACGAATTTCTAAATGATCTTGATTTATTGTTGATGTTGAAGATGTATTATTATTAGTAGTAGTATCTTCATCTAATTGATGCCAAGAATTTGATGGTGGCCACCAATGATATAATTTAGATTGAATATTTGTATTATGTGTAATAGATTTTGTGAATTGATGATTATGTGATCCCGATAAATCAGGACGTCGAAATATGATACATATATGTTTGCTTAAATAAATTTAGAAATATAAATTATTTACAAGAGAGGAAATATAAAAATATCACAGATCATAGATGAGATCAAAATCTCATATTGATCAATCAATAAATAATGATCAGGGTCAATAATGCTGGTTAATAGAGATTAGTTGAAGCTTGGACAGCTTAGTGATAACATTATATATTGTGAAACTGATTGACATCAGTGTGAAATTTAAAAGAAACGTAATTCTAATCAAAATTGTACGAGTCCCCCAAATGACCTGGTATGGCCGAGAGTGGGGTGGGTTCGCCCTTCCTCTTGAAATACTCTCACACGGTCACGTGTATACAGCCTCTACCAAGGAAGTCCTACTCACTGCCTTCTCGTAGCGGGGGTGTTGTTTACGAAAATGAGAGGACGAAAAGCGAATGTCCGGCGCTTTAACCGGATTCCAAATCCATGGTGCACATGGGCTCCAGTATCCTGCGGGAACTATTATTATTATACTACCTTACACCAATCTGTTCGTTATTGTTCCCCTTTTCTTTCACGCTCCTTACCTTCTTTTTCCTTGTCTTTAAATTCTCATTGTTTTGTGTGGCCCATATATATTTGGTGCCCTCTTGTACCAATATTTATGTGTTCAAATAAATAAAATTTGTAAGTACACCTTGTTGACAAGTGGTAATTAGCATGACGACTAACTCCAATAACTTGGCATTAAATCAAAGTGTTCCCTTGAAGTTTTTGAACATATTACACAATACTGTCAATGATGTTTGTGTTCACTGAACTCAAGATAGTTTAATTGTATAGATTATTGACTGTCATTTTGAAGACAACATTATCAAAGTCTATTTTGAGTAGAAGTTTCACAACAGCTGATACTTTTGTAGTGACAAGCCTAGAAGGGGAATACATGTTTCGTCTAATTTTACATATCGTGTGACATTTTGTTCTGTGCAATATTGATTTTATATTTCTCAATATAGTATTATTACCTTAGCTTAATATATTTGTATTGGTTAAGTGTAAATTGTTTCTTCTAGTTAGTGCTTTTTTAGCAAGGCTGTTTTCTACTGCATGGGATTGCTGACCCAATGACCAACTTTCCTTATTCACCCGAGCTTGGAACCAATAGTAACCCTAGAAGGCATCATCATCGATGAACAAGGAGGAGGATTTGATGCAAAAGTAAAGGCAGGGATTAGCGAAGCAAGGACAGCATTCCTACAGTTGAAGAAATTATGGAACTCAAAACAACTGTTCTTCAACATCGAAGAATTTTCAATATGAACGTCAAGACAGTTCTACTATACGGAGATGAAACTTGAAGAACTACCACAACCATCATCAAAAAGGTACAAGTATTTATAAACAATTGTCTAGGCAAGATACTTCGGATAGGACGTATATTGAGGAAATCATCAAACTGCATCACAAGGCAAGCCCTAACCTGGGATACTTAAACTTAAAGGAAAAGAGGAAAACTAAGGAACGTATTGCTCCGGGAATTAGAAGCAGACATCAAAGGAATGAATAGCAACTGGAAAGGACTGACCAGGGTAGAGTTCAATGGAGAATGCTGGTGGGTGGCCTATGCTTCTTGATGAAGGATAACAGTCGTCAGTAATTAAGTTAAGTGTAAAATCTCGTCCAAGGAGATAATTATATTCTTTGTATTATTTTGTGTGAACTTCGTGTGTACTTTGTGGCAACTCTGTATATCTTTTCATTTACATGTTATGTACTAACCATTCATGAAACAAGTGTAGAATCAATATAGAAATGAGTGTATTTAGTTTAATGATTATTTAAATGAGTGTTTTTAAAGAGTCGATATGTCTCCATTTATATCAGTGTCTTAGCGTCATATGAATTGTAGTGGTTCCCGTTTTCAAGTATAAATAGAAGGATCGCGTATGAAATAGAGCTGAGAAGAGTCAACATGGTTATAACAGGGGCATCGAATACATATGCGCCACATAAGTCACTTGTTTCATGTGTGTACTGTGATACTGCCAGGGTGTACAAACCGAAACAAGTGGTTTTCTTAGGGGGCCATAACCAGATCCTCCGACCTAAAGGTCTGATCCACAATGCAGTGGAGCAACGTCAGGAGATGCTGTCTCATGGTAGCCAGTGACCAACGATTGGTTCATACACCATTTGCTCCTTCAGCATCCTGGATACTATGTACATGATTGTTTTAGAATCACGGTTTTCCAACTTCCCTAGGCGGACTCTCCGTGTTCATCGACCCAGTTAAAGCGTCGGGCGTTGGTTTTGGTCCTCTTAACTTCGTAAGCAACACCCCCGCCTAGAGTAGGACTTTCTTGGTGCTGGCTGTATCCATGCGTCTATGTGAGAGTATTTCGAGAGGGAGCGATCATAGTACTTTGTGAATTAATTGTCATCTTATCAAATTTGTGTGAAGGATGTGATACTGCCCGGGTGCCCAAACCGGAGCGGTGGTTTTCTTAGGGGGCGTTGGACGACTCTCTCTGCTTGATCACCGTTGTCTCCGACGGATTCCTGACATCCAGCAGCAACACTTTTAGTAATGAAGAGGTTCAGCATCGTGTATTCGGGCGCAGAGACGACAATGCAATTGGTGTCACTATCTTGAGACATAGACTTCGGTGGCTTGGACATATTCTACGAATGTCGTCCCAGAGAATTCCACGTCGTGCATTATTTGCCGACTCTGGGACTGGTTGGAAAAAGCGGAGAGGTGGTCAGTGTATGACATGGTGTCGTGGTATGAAAGAAAATTGCATAGGACGAGCTTCTTCACGACTCCCTGGCCGGGGTCCTAGAGATGCTGCAACACAGTGGCTAGAGACGTTATTAGATATGGATCAGAATAGAAGCCAATGGTGATCGTCATGTAACCTTCGTTTACTTTCTTCATAAAAAATGACCGTAACTTCTTTAACTGAAAGAATTCTTTCTGGTTGTACCTCTTTGTTTCCCCCATTATTATTATTATTATTATTATTATTATTATTATTATTATTATTATTATTATTTCACTACCATACACTAATTCGTGGTCGTTAGTGTTCTATTTTTTCTTTTACACGCACCTTACATTCTTTATCTCTTCCTATTCTCATTATTATTGTGTGGCACATATGTATCTGGTGCCCCCTTGTACCAATATTTATGTGTTCAAATAAATAAATAAATTTCGAGAGGGAGAGGTGACTCTCCCTACCCTCAGTCGTACCGGGGCATTTGAGGGTTTCAGTGAGGATGAGGATTAGATTCGAATCCACATGAGAAAATCCTGGAAGCCTCAAAGAATTTCTACTCATCGCGAATGTACTGATTATTGTATTAATATAGTCACCATATGATACTAAAAGTGTGATCAATGTGTCGTGAATACTGTCTATACATCAAAACAATCTTTGGAATACCGCTTCAAATACAATAACATACTAACACAGTGATAACAAAAAGGATACATAATATCAGTCAGTCAGTCAGTAACAACGTAGAACTTCATACGTACGTACATCACTTCGAGTTGCCACACCACATTAACACAGAGATGCAGTGGTCGATTCAAATCCCGTAGTGGTAGAGGTAATAAGAGTATAAGCAGTTATCGGGAAGATTAGTGTTTGGAGATGTTACTTAAAGAGTATAATACAGTGAAATAAATTTGGGAAGGGAAAAAAAGAGACAAGGAGGAATAAGAAGATCAAAATTTGGGAGAACACAAAGAGTGTATGCACCTGCGCCATTGCAAACGATTTTGAGCCATGTCATTCAGGGTCTCTAACCATCGGTTGCTATTATCACGCGGATCCCAACCAGGTAGTCTACACCTACCGACATGACTCAGACCACTTGTCAGTGACTTCATGGACTTGTGCCATGTTTTGGTCTGGCTGCTCCTAGCTTTCTTCCAACCTACTCCTATACCACTGAACATCGCACGTCGAGGCAGTCGGTGGTTGGGCATACGTAACACGTGTCCCAGTCATCTCAACTGATGAAGTTTCACTAATTCATCAATTGATTTGCCATCCTTACCTAGTACCCGTTTCCTAACAACTGCATTACTTACTCGATGGTCCCACGATATACGAGCAATGTTTCGAAGACATCTATGATCGAATACTAGTAACCTATGAATAGCATCTACTCTTACTGCCCATGCTTCACTGCCATAAAGTAGAACGGAACGAACTGCTGCGCAGTAAACCCGTCCTTTGGTTGATAGACGGATATCTCGCCTACGCCATAAATGACGCAAGTTGGTAAAAGCTAGTCGAGCCTTCTGTACATAATATATATATATATATATATATATATATATATATATATATATATATATATATATACAAACACAATAACAACTTACCGTGCCATCTCAATATTCAAACCAATAATGATCGCTCTAATTCTTATCATAGCTGATGCAATAATTGCAGTGAAACGAATCTCTGGTATACTAACATTTCCACTAACATGACTAAATGATGATGTTGGCAAATCAATTCGATTAGTATTCATACTTAATAGATCATTTTCATTTAACATATTCATCATGATCATAATATTATTATCTGGTTGATATTGATTCAATGAAATTATTGATCTTGTATCAATATTATAATTATTTTCTAAATTCATTAAACTACTACTATTACTAGATGGTTGTAGTAGTATCGCATAGACTGGTATTAATCTATTGGATAAATCTATTAAATAATCAATTAATATGACATAATCATCATTGAATTGTTCTAGATTGAATTCCATTGGAAAAGAACGTTTTCTAGTGTTACTTGACAATGGTTTAGATAGATCAATAATTGGTAATGATGAAGTAACATCATTTTGTTGTATTGATGAATTAGATAATAAATTGATAATTGAATTTAATGAATCCAATAAATAATTGATATTGATTTGATGATGATCATTTGTGAATGATTGAAGCAATTCAAATGTATTCGAACATAATCGAGATACATAAATAGATTCATATTTTGTTTTACCAGAGAATAAATGATTTATCTAAGAAAGAAAACATTGAATAAACAATATGATTAGCTCTCTAAATGCAAGTTGTTGCTTCAGGACTGGTCTGTGTCAACACCTCAACTGTGAATATGAAGTGAAGTAGTCGAAAGTGTCTACAACTTCATTTGTCTTGGAAGTCTGATCAGTCATAATGGGTTGGTGTCTGATGAAATCTCAGCACGGATTCGAAAAGCTCGCTTGGCTTTTGCCAACTTATGTCACCTGTGGCGAAGGCGAGATATCCATCTATCAATTAAAGGACGAGTATACTGCGCGGCAGTCCATTCTGTTTTAGTTTACGGCAGCGAAACATGACCATTAAGAGTAAAAGACACTAGCCAGCTACTAGTATTTGACCACAGATGCCTTAGAAATATTGCTGGCGTCTGCTGGGATCACCGGGTAAGTAATAGTGAGGTTAGACGCAACGTATTGGGGAATGATGGTCAATCAGTTGATGAGGTTGTAAATCTTCATCGACTAAGATGGTTGGGCCACGTGTTACGTATGCCTGAACACGACTTGCAATGCTGACCAGTGTTGGGGACGGTTGGAAGAAATTTAGGGACGGCCAAACCAAAACGTGGCATCAGTGCTTGAAATCACCAACTTCTAGTCTGAGCCATGTTGGTAGATACAGACTACTTGGTTGAGATCCGCGTGACTATAGTAACCAATAGTTGGAAACCGTGGGTGACATGGCTCAGAATCCATCACAATGGTGTAGGTGTATAAACTCTTTGTCTTCCCCTAAACAATGAAATTTAAATTGCTTTATATCTTTCTTTCCACGAACTAATTCTTTCTTCCTGTACTATGTCATTATATGCAATCTTTCTTTTATATATTACCACTAGTGAATTAACTACTTCTATGAATTCTGTGTTCATCTTGTTGTGCTAATGAGGTATGGCAACTTGGACCGATGTATATATGTGTCTAGTCCTACGTTCTAGCTGACTGACTAACTCTCTTATTGGCGTATGTAAATCCAGTGTGGATTGTCTGGATATTGACTCAAATCATAAACATTATAAATAGAGATAGATGGTAGCTAGCAGTATAATCCAGGACTCGTCAGATGAATGTCCATGGATCCCAGAGCTGATGTTCACTAAGAGACTTGGAAATGTCAACGAAGTTAAAAACGTGTGATGTAAGAGCATTTAGGTAGAGGGAACAAAATTTTAAGATTCCCGATTGTACAAAGTCATTTGGAGTCCAAACTATAAGCAGATGATTCAAGGTTTGAATCTGTAACTTTTCCTGTTTAGGACATTATCGTTGAGATATACAGACCCACAAATCTATAGAACTGATATATTTATACCAACTGTTCAATGAGTCGTAATCAACGTTATATTTGTCAAGTCATTAGGGATGATCGAATCCCATCAATACAGTTGTAATGTGACCACTGGCTTAAGTGATTGGAAAATGAGCGAGACGGAAGGCCCTGGGTTCGAGTCCCGCGTGTGAACTCGTCGATTTGTACTGCTGAGAAGTCCCGTACTAGGGAGAAACAGATGTCCAGTGCTTCCAGGTTTTCAATAGTGGTCTAACATCAATCGATTTATGATTTAAATCAAAAAATATTAACATTGTATTATTATTATAATTTATTTAAACACATAAACATTGGTACAAGGAAGCACCCAATACATTTGCGCCACACAAATCTCATTCGATATGTGTGAGGGCTGTGATACTGCCCAGGTGCACAAACCGAAACAGGTTTACTTAGGGGGCTACGACCGGAGCCTTCGACATAAAGGTCTGATCCACGAGGCAGTGGAGCATCGTAAGGAGATGCAGTCCCATGGTAGCCGGTGACCAACGCTTAGTTCATGCACCGTTTGTTCCCTCAATATACTGGAGCCCATGTGCACCAATGATTTGGTTTGGGATCCGGTTAAAGCTCCGGACATTCGCTTTTTGTCCTCTCCTTTCCGTAAACAACACCCCCGCTACGAGAAGGCAGTGAGTAAAACTTCCCTGGCAGAGGCTGTATACGTGTGGCCGTATAAGAGCATTTCGAGAGGGAGGGTGGTCGCACCCCACTCTCGGCCATACCAGGGCATTTGGGGGCATGCCAAAGGATTATTATTATTATAGGATTGAAAAAACTATGAAACATTTATATATATAGAGATAGAAATTAACTACTAACCTTAAGTGAATTACGTATTGCTTTATTTAATAATTTCATAATACGTTCATAAATTGGATGAATTAATTTCTCTTTAAAATTATAATTCAATTGTAAACTCTTATCCATAGATAATGAAGTTGTTGTTGTTGTTGTTGTTGTTAAGGATGGTGACAATGATGTTGATGATGATGATGATGATGAGGAGGAGGAGGAGGAGGATGTGGATGAAGATGATAATGAATTAGCTGATACTAATAACCAACCAATTGTTGTAATTAATATTAACCAATATAATAAATTTTTTAATTTACCATTATGATTTAATTTCTTAATACAATTTATTAAATCATTAAATATAAGATGAGATAGTAAAGCATTACGACGTGATTGATATTTATAACATGGTATTCTAATAAATAAATAACAAAGAAATAAACTATAAGTTAATTTAATAATAATGATATATGAATAATGGTATAAAGAGGCACAGAAATCATTCAACTGGTGTAAGAGTTTAAGTACTATCTGGGTCACATTCCAAGTCTTTCATCTAAGGGTATAATCCACAAGACAGTGGAACAACGTAAGGAGACGTAGTCTTATAGTAGCTGATGACCAACAATAGATTGATACATCTTTTGTTCCATCAGGATTCTAGAGCCCATGTGTACCATTGATTTGAAATCAGGGTTTTCCAACTTCTCAAGATGAATCCTCCATATACGCTAACCCGGTTAAAGCGCCGGATATTTGCTTGTGTTCCTTTCAATTTCGTAAACAACACCCCCGCCTGGAGTAAGACTTATATGAAAGTGGTTGTATACGTGTGGCTATATGAGAGCATTTCGAGAAGGAGAGCTCACTCTACCCACTCTCGACTGTACTAGTGCATTTGGGGGCAAAGCGATGGTTAAAGTTTTCGACTTTTAACTAATAAGTCACAAATTCGAACCTCGCTTTCCAATTGCCTTTGGTTAAGGCAACCGAATGATATCATTAGTTCTAACACTTGGAACATGAGGTGGTGGTTGGAGGTAGTTTATATGAAACTCTGTTTTATGTAGGTTTTATATTATGTAATACTCATCAGCGAAGTGTGTGTATAATTTAGAGGGAACTGATGCTCCCTTATGGATTTGACTTCGTGTCAATCAACT
The DNA here is from genome assembly GCF_000699445.3 of Schistosoma haematobium. NCBI lineage: Eukaryota > Metazoa > Platyhelminthes > Trematoda > Strigeidida > Schistosomatidae > Schistosoma > Schistosoma haematobium. The sequence continues at coordinate 22,038,015 of NC_067201.1, forward strand.
TCACAGTCACAAACGTTACCACTGAGTTATTCGGGTAATGACTGATCTTCTGTAAGACTGAGATGCAATTAAAACTGATTAACCACTGAGTAGTGAACAATCATACTAATCCACCAGTTCCCTCAAGATTACAGGTACACATTACTGATGAGTACCAAATAGCATGAAACCTAGGTCAAACAGAGTTTCTTATAGACTACTTGCAACCACCACCTTACATCTCAACACAGTGTATGCAATGTCGAGTCTAATCACTCAAACTAGTGACCACAGTGTAACTTTATTGACGGAATTCTATCGGGACTAAGAAGACATTGACTACTACTCAGTGACTCATTATTCATAAATTTTGAGAGTACTTCAAAGCCAACTATATGAATATGTACCTAGTAAACGAGTTAATAGTAATGCTAAAAATTTATACAAAAGTTTATTAGAAACATTGAAGTGGTTGATCTCATTGACTGCATTACTTATCTCAGAAGTCTAATCAACCTTGTTAGGTTGGTCCTGACGAAATCTCGTCTAAGTTTTGGCAACTTGCGTCATTTGTAGAGTAGGTGAAGTGTCCGTCTGATAAACAAGGGATGAGTATATTAGGTGACTGTTCGCGTTGTAACTTTACTCTACGGTTGTGAAATATAGTCTATGGACGCGAAGGAGATTTGTAAATTACTAGTATTTGATCATAGATGTCTACAAAGCACTGGTGGTGTTTGGCGACAAAAACAAATAAGCAATCCTGAGGTTAAGTTTAAGGTATCAGGTTTATAGGACCGTAAAACTTTATCAACTAAGGTGGCCGGGTAGCATGCGGTACCTATACTCAACTAGTCTAACTAAATGCGTCATATTATCTGGGGTAGAAATAGATTGGAAACTAGTACTGATCGAAACAACAAGTGGTAACATTTCATAAAATCATGAACTACTGAACTGGATAATATTGAGGGGGGATGGCAAACCAAAAATGTAGCATAAAATCGTACAGTTACTGATCAATGGTCGATGCAGACTACCTGGTTAAGGTCCACGCAATAATCGTGATTAGTGGTTGGAGACATTGGGTAACATGGTTAAAAGTCTATAAGAGTAGCGAAAATGTATTTGTCTGCTAGACTGCCATTGAAAACCTGGAAACATTGGACGGCCGTTTCATTCTAGTACAGGACTCCTCAGAAGTGTGCATTCACGATGGTACTGGGACGCAGAACCTTCGGTTTTACGTACGAACACTTAACCTTTACACCACTGAGACGGCATTCAACGATGTTAATGTCTGACTTTAACCGATCTATAATCTTGCGCAACCCTTCATTTATTGCTTGAGGTGGATAACTGTCTCAAACTCGACACGGATTGGACTCCACTGGCCACATCTTCTCACTAAAACTCCAGGAAATTCATCTTAAAACTAATCACTAGTAAGCTGGATCAATAGTCTAGAAGTTAAGTGTTCGCGCGAGAGACCGACGGTCCTGGGTTCGAGTCCTATGTGCACGATCGTGGATAGCACTGCTGAGGAGTCTTATACAAGAACAGATTTGGCCGTCAGATTTTTGCAGGTTTCCAATAATGGTCTAGCTTAGATCGACTTATGAATCCAACTGTGAGAATATTTAATCTTTCTCACAATAATTGATACCTACAATTATTTTGGTTCTTTTATTATTCAGTTTAATAATTTCATCTTATTACGATGTGATGTGTACTATGATGAACCAGGCGACTGCACACGTTTTATTCCAGATTTTATATAGATGATAACCAACCGTATGTCTGGAATACAAGATTCATATAGTGGAAGCTGAGATTATATTCTGCACTTAAGTGGGCAGGACTAGAAGAAAAAAACTAATAAAGATTCAAAGTTAGCTCAAGACTCGTCGTGCTGGTTAACAACAAGTCATTGGTTCAACACAGTGACAAAATCATATAACTTGGTATTCTGATTGTTAATCTTGTCTCGTGATAATTAACAGCGCTATATAGGATATAACATAAGCGTTCGCGGACGGGACTAAAGGTCTTAGGTTCGAATCTCGGGAAGGCGGGATCGTGAATGCGCACTACCAAGGAGGAGTCCTATAATGGGACAAAACTGTCGTCCTCCACAACCCTATACTGATGAAAAAATTTCTTTATTTCAAATTAGAAAATTATGAACTTACTTAAAATGTTGATTATTACATTTTTCTTCTAAATTATTTTGTTTAAATGATAAATAATAACTAGATAATTCATTATGAATCATGATGAACAATTTACAAATACGACATATAGTTGAAGCAATAAATTTATATAAACTACAATGTTCCATAATAGTTGATGCATTCAATGTACCATCAGTAGATAAACATAATTTCTGAAATGTTAAAGTAGATTATATACATTATGAAGAAATGGAATAGATTCAAGTGATTTTTCAACTATTTAGAAATAATTTTTATTTACATAAACATTGATACAAGGAAGCACCCAATACATATGCGCCACATAAATCATTCGACTTGCATGAGGGTTGAGATACTGTCTGGGTGCCCAGAGCGAAACAAGTGGCTTTCTTAGAAGGCCACAACCAGAGCCTTCGACATAAAGGTCTGATTCACAAGGTAGTGGAGCAACGTCAGGAGATGGAGTCTTATGGTAGCCGGTGACCAACAACGTGTTCATACTCCATTTGTTCCTTCAGGATACTGAAGCCTATATGCACCATTGGTTTGGAATCAGGGCTTTCAAACTCATCTCACCTAGGTGGACTCTCCGTGTCCACTAACCCGGTTATAGCGCCGGACATTCGCTTTTCGTCCTCGCAACTTCGTAAACAACAGTGATGCCGCAAGAAGGCAGTAAGTAGGATTTCCGTGGCAGTGGCTGTATGCACGTGGCCGTTTGAGAACATTCGGAGTGTGAGAGCTGACTGTTCCCACTATCGGCCGTACTAGGGCATTTGGGGGCCATTTAGAAATAAAGTTAATTTCAGTAGTGAATACTGGTTAAAACCTGTTTGTTTTTTGTGACACTTATGAACTATTCGGTGAAGGAGGGATTTAACGTTGAACAAGATGATCTCGTATATTGTTAGAAGTATGCGGAAGGTTGTCACATCCTAACCACTCACGCAGTAGAAGGATATTTCTTCTGGAGAGACCTGAGAAAGAAACTGGATTGGCAGTGTTCGTAATGATCTGAGAGGGTGACCGCAGAAGAAGTACTTGATGCTGGCCAAGTACGGCTTTTTTATGGGACATTCTTGATGTGTTAGCTCCTTACTTCAGGAGGCCTTACCATCGAAGATGGACATCTCTGAGGTAGGATAAGGTGTGACATTATTAGATTCAATCTTCTTAACCCTTTCCTTTCGTTGTGAGAAGGCAGGAAATCACTCCAGATGCTGGTTGTCCAAGGGAAATACCTTCCTACCCCAAACCTCAGTTTTATGTTACATAGCACCTCTCAACAATGTGTACCTGTAATCATGAGGGAACTGATGCTCCCTGTGTGATTCAAACCCAGATTGCCCAGTTTCCCAGAGCGAGATGTCACCATTTAAATATTAGGGTCACAACTGATATCTTGAGGGGGGGTTGAAGTATTTACTATTGATTGATCAAACAATGTCATGCTTGTCTAATCGTCAGTGGTGGTTTAATTTTACCTATCAGGTTGCAATGTAGCCACTAATTTAACTGACGACATAGAATACACCATTTTGAGATATGAGGAAATTGGCAGTAGCCGACCGAAAAAAACATAGTTACCTTATTCGGTACATCCAATGGAGAAACATTTTGAAACTCGTCATTTACAACAGTTTTTGGCAATAAAGAAGGTAACAATTCTTGTAGATAAATCTGAAAGGATTAATAAGGAGTAAGTAGTATACAAAATATTTTTAGCAACAATGATTTTAATAGTCAATAATTTATTTGAAAACACCCTTCCTTACACAATAACTGTATACTTCTCTTAAATCATTCATACAGTTGACTGTGAGCTGCATTCCAAATGTGAGGGGTTAATAATACTAGTCAGTTGATCAAACCACATTAAACAGAGAAGAGATGAAACCTGAAACTAAGTGATGGAAAGTTGAATGCCATAACTACTAAGCCACCATTTCAATCTATGGAATAGTTGTAACTGTAAATAAGATCATTCGCCTGCTGATATTCTACTAGTGTAAGTAATTTATCAAACATTTAAAACCAGAAACTTGTCACTGTCCTACTAGTGTGACTACAGATAAGTTCCTAGGAAAAACTGATCACATTTCCTGAATGCTTTTCAATAACAAGAAATGCTTTTTCTATAAGACAGATTAGTATGAAATGCAGATATTGTTAGGTTACTGATCTATTCTAACCGAGAATTTTCAAGAAATATAAAACAGAATTGCGTAATCCCTGATGTGATGTTCTTTTGATGATCAAAATATATTTTTACTAAATGATCAACATCCAATTGTAGCTGTGACGTTTTACATACTGAAACACTACGTTTGTCGAGTTGATATTCAACCTATAATCATTTGACATTAATAAATCTTCATACATTAAATCATGAATTGAACACAGCCAGATCATCAGTGAAAACCAGGAAGCACTGAACAATTGTTTTGAACTGATATGGGACTCAACAGCAGCAGGCATCCACGACCACACCACCTGGAATCGAATGCTTTGCCTATAGACCACTGAACCAGAATCCAATGGCGTATATGTCTAACACTAATCAACTCACGATATTGCGCAACCCTCTTTTATTGCCGTCCATAACCGTCTCATATCTGACATAGTTGAGCCCTACTAGCCACGAGTCGGATAGGTACTGCAGGTACGTCCCATACCAGAACAAAACAGTTGTCCAATGGTTCCTGGTTTTCAGTGGTAGTATAACGAAGACCAGTATGTGATTTAACCCATGAGAACCTAGCAATCTCTCGACACGTTTATACTGTTAATAAGTCTCACTGAAATCACGAACCGATCTAAGTTAGACCACCATTGAAAACGTGCAAGCACTGAATGGCTATTTCGTCAAAGTATGAGACTCCTCACCAGCGAGTACCCACATTTGGAAATGTGGGAGTCGAAACCAGAATCTCCAGTTTCGTGAGCGAACACTCAACCTCTAGATCACTGGGACGAAATCTAACGGTGTTCATATCTAACTTCCATCAATCCATAATATTGCACGACCATACTCCATTGTCTTCGGTGGGTAACTGCCTGACATTCGACACAGATTAGTTCCACTGGTCACGGCTTTTCACTAGAACTCCTTAAATTCCCTCTTAAAGCTAGTCACTAGTGTGTACATGATAATTTTCAGTCTAGTGGTTATAGAGATTGTTGAATCTCATTGAAATCATGAACAGATAAATCTGTTTAAAAGGTTTCATGTCAGTAACAATGTAAAAATAAATATATCATATCACCCCTACTCAAAGCTGTAAATTACCTTAGTTGATGCTACATGTCTAGGGAATTTAGCCAGCATACCAGGTATACTAGGTTCAGCATTTAAAACAAGCAATAATACTGTAAGATAAGCTGGATCTTCTTTCACTGGTTCCGGACCATTCAACCATGAATGTGTTCGTAATAGACTGGATAAACAAGTTTCAACAAATATTGGATGGTTTCTACCCACAGAAGCAGCACATCTGTAAAAATAGGACAAATTTTAATGATCAAGTTAATTAAAGTAAACCATTGTGTGATTGAGTAAAAATAGTAAAGAGAATTTCCTCTTCGGTAAAATCATTTACTTCAACTATAAATTCGACAATTGTATAGCATACAAGGGAAGCATTTTTACAATTGAGGAACATATGGAACCCAAGACAATTGTCAACCAACGTCAGAGTTAGAATTTTCAATACAAACGTCAAGACAATTCTATCGTATGGAGCTGAAACTTGGAGAACTACAATAACTATCATCAAAAATGTCTAAGTACTTATAAACAATTTCTTACACAAAAGGATTGACCAGGACAGAGTTGAATGGGGAAAATCGATGGGTGGCCTATTCTCCTTCACGAGGGGTAACGGGTGTAAGTATAGAAGACTCAAAAGAGAATACATCATAAAATGACCCGAGATTGCAAATATCAAAAGAAGGTTACGTAATAGTCAAATGGTTAGAGATGAATAGGGGGATGAAAATTATTTACAGGTTGGAAATATAACAGATAATTGTTTACTTGACAGATATAAAGAAGAAATAAACAACAACAAGACTATAATTACAATTGAATAGTAATGAAAAATTGTTAAATGATAACAAAAACTGGTTACGGTTTAAAAGGAGTACAAAGTAATGACAGAAACAAACAAACAAACACAAAGACCAAAACCTACTGGAAATGGACATTAAGGTCATGGGAGGATATGAGGTTGTAAGTATTGTTTTGTACATAGAGTCCAGCCTTGAATTGATGGATCGTCAAAACCTCAGCAGTGCATAAGTTTTCGATTCGACCTTTTGATTTAATAGATTACTTTAAAGCACGACTCTTTTGGAGTAATGTGCCCAAAATTGATTAGGTGCTACTGTATTGAGCTAGTGATAATTTTGCATTCCCCTTTTAAAAGCCACACTAGGTAAAGTCCTGAAGAGTATTTGAAAAGTGATCCCTTTGTGAGGCCAATGTAATCTACCCCATAAGAGCAGATAAATTTATTGATGCACAAAGCGAAATCTTACCTTTAATACATCCGTAAATGGTAGGCCGGCTTGAGGAGACAACCCCTTTCGATATTTGCAACTTCAGATCACTTTATGATGCAATCTCTTCTACATTTCCCTAGATTTATATATTTATCAAGCAACTATAAATACGAATATACAGCTTAAGTGAATGGCTAAGTTGATGTCATTTACTGAATACACATTTTATGTGGTTGAAGCGACACTTCAGTTAGGGTTAGTCAGTCTCGAACAAATGTATGTTGGCATAAATTGTCATGTCACATTACGAAAAAGAGATGAAATCAACAAAACGAGTGGCAAACAAATCGAAATAGTATTAGCATCAGTGATAGTGAGGAAGATTAAACATTAGAAAATACTGTCCGAAGAGACAGGAGAGCTTGAGGAACAAAACATACAAAATAATATTGAAGTTTAGGATTTTAAGGGGAAATAAAAAGTAAATACATTTGCATCATCGCATACAATTTCGAGCTATCATTAAAGGTCTCTAACCTTCAGTTGCAACAATTGTGTAAACTCCAACCACGTAGTGCGGAGCTACCCACAAGGCTCAATTCAATAGTTGACTTCGTAAAGAGATGTCACATCGCACCTTGACTGCTTCTAGCCCTCGCCCAACACATTTCTACCCCATCCAACAATGAGTGTCAGGACAAGCGGGTGTTTGGCATTCATAATACATTTCCTAACCCAGGAGATAGTAGCGAAATACGGCTGTGTAAACTGAGGTACATGGTGCGAGGTACGAACCTACGCACTACAAGTTGGAAGTCAAGTGCGTCAGTCATCAAGCCACTGCCAAAGTCAACAAATATGAAAGAACTACCGTGAGATGAACCACAGAAAATACGCTAAACAATTATCCTGATGATAATGCAGAAGCAAGCAACCCGTTATTATACTAGATATGTGAAGGAAACTAAATAATTTTACTAAATATAGAATATACTAAACTTCGCTTACCTCCATAAATTATCTCTATCTTCTGGATATCGTCTTAAATTTTGTAAAAGTCCATCCAGTAAACTAATTAGACAAGGAGCCGAAGCTAAACGACACTGTGATAATAAATGATGCAGCCTTCGTCGAATACGACCAGATCCTTCAGCAAGAGCTGATGTAATAATGGATACTTGTTCACTTTTTACAGGCACCTATAAAATGCAAATAATATCGCTAAAATATCGCACTGAAATCACGAAGCGATCTAAGTTAGACAACCATAGAAAACCGGGAAGCACTGGACGGTTGTTTCGTCCTAGTATGAGACCTCTTAACGGGGCGAATCCACAACTCGGCAACCTAAAATTGGACTGAGAACCTTCGGTCTTGTGTACGAACACTTAATCTCTAGACCAATGAGCTGGTAACCAGTGGTGCGCAAGTATGACTTAAATCAATCCAAGATACTACGTGGTCGTCGTACATTGTCTCCAGTCAGAAGCTTTCTAACATTTGACACGGTTCAGCTTCGTGATTCCAATGAAATTCAACAAAATCGCCAAACCCTTACTCAATCGTTAGAGATTCAAAGCCTCATCAATTAATTAGCCATTTCTAATTAGTATTCTGCAATTAACTTCATTTCATACTCCGTTGTTCCATGGTACGCCAGCAATGTCCTGAAGAACATGAAGCATGTTCTCTGCTCTCAAGGGTCATGTTTCACGGTCACGAAGTGTAATGTTGCACAATATACTCGTGCTCTGATCGGGAGACATCTTGCTCACGCCACAAATGGTGCAAACTTCCAAGAGCAAAGCAATAGTTTGTCAGCCATTACGACTGATGAAACTTTCTAGATGAGTGAAGTGATCAGTGCACTCAACTACTCTGCTGTTTATAGAGATTTATTGAGTGTAAAGATAGATTTGACCACAAACAGAGAATGAAGGAACAGTAAATATGTTTCTTTCTAGCATGAGCCAATTTCCATCTACTGCCAAATCATACAGAACTGAAACTTCAAGACGTATAGTCAGGATTGAGCACGATACTCTGATTTTATTTAGAATTTTCCCGAAAGTCATAGCTCTGGGAATATTCCGACTAATCCAAGAGAACGAATGGTTACGCTTTCCGTATTCTGACTGAAGAATTGCAGAATTTAGCTTCTTTTCTCGAAGCGTCCAAAATTCCAAGGTAATCACCAGCCTATTAACGTACCCCTTTTCCATATATCAACCAACCTTGAAAGTGGAGTTTTTCTATAAATTCCACCTTTCGATTCTCGTCCAGAGTTCTAGAATGATAGACTTGTGGCGACTACAATAACGGTAAGAAACCGGCGACAACATGACTAAAAATAATGGATGTGATTAACGTATAGCCTTAAATTCAAATTTAATGACATTTCTAATGTTGGCATGGATTTCTTGAAGTTCGAGTCAAAACTAACATATCTGAATGTCTTGAGTAAAATCATTTTGTGTAGGATTTTGTTGATTCACCGTACCGCTGAAAAATGGAAAAGGCAGTCGCCTAGTGCCCCTTGGTTTTTTTCAACGACTTTTCAGCTGTGATTTCATACTTTCAAAATAATTAATTAATCAACTGGTCGTTACGGTCAAGTTTACTCTAAAGAAATAACTGGCTTTTGTCAACCTGCGTCACTTGTGTCATAGGAGAGATATTCATCTGGCAAACAACAGTCCACTCCTAGTCAAGAAATGATGAAATTCAATTATAACCTAATTTCTATACAACTTTAAATCAAACACATTACATTTAGTATTTATTTAACTGACACACTTTATACACATGTAACTTAAATGGTAGTAGTAGTAGTGTAGTTGAGGGGTTTCATGGAGATCGACTTAATTAGTAGGTTGTATTTACGATTACAGATTGATCTCCATTAGGGTACCATCGAAAACAAAGGAGCATTGGATAGCTGTTTCATCCTAATGCGAGACTCCTCAGAAAGACCTGGTTACGACCTCACAAGGGAACTAACGCAGGACCTCCCAGCCTGCCAGCGATTACTTAATGATTGGGTTGACATTCAACAGCATAATGTTAGCTTAAATCAATTTGTGTTATAGTTATTCCCATTCATATCAACTGTTTCATTCTCCCACGTCCAAACACCAGCAGTCAGGCCTCCTCACTAGAGCTTTAGGAGTAACTTGAGGTAAGTCACTAGCTGGCTGACTATTACAATTTAGATGAAAGGATGGCAATCGTTGGGTTACAATGCACACTGAACCATTTAATACCGACCCAATGGTCCTAATGGTTAAGCGTTCGTCACGATGCATGAAGGTCCAAGGTTCTACGACTGGTTGGGCCGCTAGTGGGTATTTCCAAAAAGGTCCTATATAAGTAGTAATAGTGATAGTTTAAGTAGAAAGACGTAATAAAGAAATTATCTTGTTCAAACTAACCTTATCACCAACGACACTTAAAGCTCGAACAGCTGCCAATCGTACATCTTGTATATCATCAGTTAACATGTCAACTAAGAGATCTTGACAATTTAATGCGAATCGAGTATTGAGGGATGCAATATGCGTAACTGTAGCTAACGTAGTACATCGTATTTCTGTTCGGCAAAATAAGGAAAATTAAATAGAAACGATGAATATGATTACGTATTACTTTATCTTAAAAAAACAATTTTCAACAGGGATGTAAAACAAGCTTGAAGAACTGGAAGCTAATTGTCCCACAAATGCCCTGGTACGGCCGACCGTGGGAGAGTTAGCTCTCCCTCTCGAAACGCTCTCACATTACCATGAGTATACAGCTGTCAGGGAAGTCCTACTTACTACCTTCTCGCGACATCACTGCTGTTTATGAAGCTGAGAAGACGAAAAGCGAACATCAGGCGCTTTAACGGAGTTAGCGGACACGGAGAGTCCATCTAGGGGAGTTGAAAAACCCTGATTCTAAACCAATGGTGCACATGGGTCCCAGGGTCCTGAAGGAAGAAATGGCGTATGAACCAAGTATTGGTCACTGGCTACCATGCGACAGCATCTCCTAACATTGCTCCACTGCACTGTGGATCAGATCTTTGGGTCGAGGGCCACCTACTTCGGTCTGGGTACCCAGACAGTAACACAGTCCACACACAAATCAAGTGACTTGTGTGGCGCATATGTATCCTTTTCCCCTTTGTATCAGTATTTGTGTTCAATTAAATAAATAAACCATGAAACCGTATCTCCTAATGTTGCTCCACTGCATTGTAGATTGAACTTCTGGGTGAGAGGCAGGGGAGTGACTCCTTAAGAAAACCACCTGCTTCGGTTTGGGCTCCTGGACAGTATATCAGCCCTCATACAAACTGATTCATTTGTGTGGCGCATATATATTTGGTGCCTTCTTGTACCAATGTTTATGTGTTTAAATAAATAAGTAAGACCACTTATTTAACACTATTAATATAAGTTCGAAATACCCAATTGCTGATATTCAGGAAAAGATTTCAGGTCAGGCATTTCTGGAACTCGTGTTGCCGCGATAGATTGCCTGGATACAGCCATTTTGCCACAAGACTTCTGAGACAGATGGAGTCTCAATACGGACATAAACACTAGGATGCAGGCATATTCAGCCGACGAGTCCAAAACAGGACGAACTGAGGGTCCTGGATTCGATCGCTAACCTCAATCTGTCTAAAAGACACCTATTTATCAGTTTAGATTTTAGAAATAATAAAACAGTCCGAACAGATATTTAACTTTGTTAGCGAGACGGTGATTCGATTAAATCATATTCCAGACAGAAGCACGATGATTGACCTATTTTTAACCAACCAGGACTAGTAGGCAAGAGAAGACTCTAGAATCTTCTCGCGTAAAAATTATAAATACACTGGCATTTTTCTTACTGTTTTGTTTGGAAGCAAAACCATGATTATTGACATTTTAATAATGTTTATTTATCTAGTTAAACACATTAACATTAGTAAAGAGGAGCACCAAAATATATGTGCACCCTTCGAAATATCATCGAACTTGTGTGTGGGCTGGGGATGCTCCTCGAGGGGCCACTATCCGAGACTTTTACCTAGAAGTACAATCCACAAGGCAGTGAAGCAACGTCAGGAGATGCCGTCTCAAAGTATTCGGTGGTTAAGAGGCTAAGAATACGTTCGTACGCCATTTGTTCCCTCAGGATACTGGGGCCTATGTGTACTATTGGTTCAGACTCGGGATTCTCCAACCCCCCTAAGTGAATGTTCTGTACCCACCGATCCGGTTTAAGAACTGGATATTCACTTTCGTTATCACAGTTTCTCAAGGAACACTTTTGTAGAGAGAAGATAATCAATGGAACTTCCTTAGGAGTGGCTACATAGGCGTGGCCAAATGAGAGCATTTTGAGGGGAGAAGTGCACCCACCCCAGCGTCGGCCATACCAGGGGATTCGGGGGTTAAGTGTATTTAATCAGATATTTTACGATATCGCGCACATATATATGTATATAAAAAACAATTTACCAAAATAATCATCTTCCAGTCCGCTAATGATAGCTCCATTACAGCCAGTCGATATTAAATTAATAGAATCTGAAGTAAGATTTTTAGTTTGTAAACGGTTGTCCACTGTGGAGCGTAGACTGTTGTTGTTGTTACTTTTGTTCTTTCTGTCCTTCGACTTATTATCACCTTCCATCATAGATCGACGTACTTGCCGGTCGGACATGACTGTTTTCTCCAATGTTTGTAATAAACAATTTTCTGTAACAAACTTTTCAAAAACAAGACGAAGGGTACAAGCAGAATAACATGACGATGGTAGGATAAAGGTTAAATTTGAATATTTTCCTAACAATGTCTGGTACAGTGGGTTATATATATGTATAAGGCTTATCCAGTATAGCTTCTCTCTTAATCTCGATCTTCTCACTTAAGTAGCCGGTAGGACTTGTATATAGGAAACTTGTATATCAGTATTAAAACTAGATACAGAACAACACAGGTGTTCTTCATAAAGTAGCCTCGCTTAGAGTTAGGTAAGACGTCCACTTATAAAATTCATTCATCAATTTAAATGTATAATGAGGACGAAATAATGTTAGGAAAATGTGGACGATGGTGTTCACGAGAATTGCTGAGTATATGTTTCAGAACGTTTGTGCTTCAGTGAATTTTATTCATAAGCAATAAATATGTATTACAGAAAATATAAATTTATTAGAGTTATCATTGTCAAATGAGTGCAGCTTGAACTGTACACTCAGAAGGAAAGCGTTGTTAGGTTTCTACTGTCACGATGAAATGTCACCGCTTTTTAATAATTACAAATTTAGAAGTATAAACTTTCAGCTCCATTTTCGGGATCAAATATGAAATATCTAAGCATCGTGAAAAAAAGCCGAACAAATAACATATTTCATGGTTAATAGATTTACAATATTCTAGCAGGAAAATATAAAATGGTAGGTTGGTCAAATCAGGAAAACAAATGGATAAGTTTAGGCGACCCTATCCTCTCGAGTTCTTACAGAACCGTTTGGCCAAACAGCACATAGGTGGTTGTTAACAGGGATCCATTCTAATAGTTCTTGTTCTGCCCTCATACTTTGTACTATGCTAGTCCACGAGAACTAGCCATCGAGTCACCAGATAAACGGAGAGTGTATCTTATCAGTTCCCTGTTTCGGCTAGGGGGTCAAGTGAATGACCACATTAGAATCTTGTATGCGTGTTTCGGAGACGCAGTGTGCATCAATGATACGAGATTTTATAGCCTTAGCCAAGGAGGCCTGCTGGCCGATTTGACATAGGGTACGTACATTGAAGGTTCTAATGTGCAATTTGGAGAGAGGTTTCAGTAGACCTAGGACAGTATTTCGCGCACTGGAGTTGTTGACCATGGTGGCACTTGAGAAGGAAGTTTATAATTGGTAGTCGAGGTATGAGGAATAATAAGAATCGAAGAGGGAAATGGGTTATAAATACAGTGGTTTTGAGTGATGTTAGAGGTATGAGGGCGGTTTTCACTTCCCGGTTGCCCACAACATGAAAGGGTTCTTCTAGAGGTACCTGAAAAGGAGATTGTGTTAGAGTTGGTTTTATTGACCTCAGTGCGTGACTGCGGTGCCCAAGGGACAACTATTCGAAGCAAGTCACACACGAACTTGTGTTAGCTCTGTATTTGTTGAGACCTTACCGCCGGAGACGGGAATCCATGGGATTAGGCGAGATGTGTATTTTTAGGGTCGACGTTTTGTAATCCCACCCTTTCTTTGTGGGAAGGCAGCATCGCTGTCATGCTTGAAAGATATGTATGAAGGAATAATGGGATTCAACATTCGTAGGACGATAAAGAGTGGACCTGTGCCACTATGAACTATTCTGAGTTATGTTACAGTCTCTAGTCACCGATTGTGGTTATAGCGCGGACCCTAACCAGCTATTTTGTACCTATCTACATGCCTCAGATCAACAGTCAACGGCCCCATTAAGGCTTGGCTCTCATAAGTTTTCTTTCAACTTATTTCTCCACCAGTAAACCGCTGGTCGGGGTAGACAGTGGTTGAGCATACTTAATAAATGCCCTAACCACCTCAGTTGGTGAAGATTCACTACCTAATTGGCAACCAAACACGTAACTCTCTACATATTACTAACAACTTACTTTAGCCAGATCAGCCATTATGTGAGCAGCCAACTGTCTAACACTTCGACTAGGATCTTGAAGTCGACAACACACACGAATAAAAGCATCATCAACTAATTGAGTTTCTTCCAAATCAGAGTCCAGAAATATTTTTGATGATACTAACGAATTCAAACTGAAGACAGGAACATCTGTCAAACTACGATGCGGCCAAATAGTACTCAACTTCCCAAGAACATGTAAACTAGTTCGACGGACCTGTAGGATGAAATTATAATAAATTTTTAATATAAAAATCAAATGATCTTAATCTGAATAAGACTTTCAAATACTATATATATATATATATATATATATATATATATATCACTAAAGCATCCGAAAACAAATTGATGCTACCATGTGGACTCAGTAGAAAAATTTGAGCCATAATAAACAACCAAACAAAATACATCCAAGGAAGTACTATGATTGTTAGTGATCTCGAATTTTATAGATATATTAGACATCATGAGTCATTAATTTTTTACCAAATGGATTACGATGTATTGTTAGATGTAAATCATATTTAATTCGCTAACAGAATACAAAATCACGAAATAATACCAGGCAGTGAGACTGCTATATTGATGCTTGTCATTTAACTTGATATTACTTACTTTATCCCAGTTCAAATAACTCAGAGCACTCTTACAACGTTAACGCTCCTGAAGAGACCCTAATAACCCAACAAAGTACATTTTAACCCTCTAGAGCAAATGAATTCAGTAAAACATCATTCTCTAGTTCGCCTATTGAGATCATTTTGTCCTGGTGAAGAACCGATTCCATAAGCGTTCACTTCAACATAAGACCTAAATAGAATACTTATTATTCCAAGTTGACTAACCTCATATCGTCACATCAACAGAAGTTTACAAGATGAGGAGCAAAGGGATGGAAATTATATCAATCTCAATGAAAATCCGAACACTGGGAATACCGAAATGAAAGGATAGAAATTAAACGTAATATTTAGGCATTCAGTTAACTGGAGAGTAGATGACTTATGGTCGTGATATCCTCCGAACGTTTACTTGTTAAATTACTGATTATCCTTTGATGTTAAACCATCTAAGGGCTTACGTCAATTATCCAATCTCATGAGCAGCTAACAATCGATCGCACTGTATTAGTGCATATTATTAGTTGATCGGCACATTTTATACATTAACTAAACAATCGTAAATGTCTTGTCATCATTATAAATCATTAAGAGCTAATTCGTAACAAATATAGTACAAAAGGAATAAATAAGATGGAAAAATGAAAATCTTGGAATGATACTTCGAATTTAGAGGGGCATCGCAAATTAATCCTACTGGACATGATATCATGCCATGTCACTCAAATGTCTACAACCGAAACCTACAACTGATGCACAAGTCCTAATTGAGAAATGCTCAATTGCCACAAATTCAATTCAACAAACTTTCCCTCATAATACATTATAACTATAATTGATTCCGCTTATAAATCCAATGAACGGTTATTAAACATTAACCTGAGAAATACACTAAGTCTTGAGATTAATTTATTCCAGACTCGAGAAATATATTGAAAAGGACTTAATTTTCGGAGCTACCAAGAAATATTTTGAAATTTTCAGTTGGATTCTTTACGAAAATATTAGTAGTTTAGTTTATGATTACTTAGCAAACAAAATATAGATAATGTACTACACTATACTAACTACCTCGAGTAAGAAGTTACAGATAAGCTCATTTCTTAACAAAATGAGCTAAAACAACGTGTATTTACTAAAATAATGGAGGTATAATCACAAAATCTTACCAACTCTTCATTATCTAGTAGCCCTTGACAAGCAGCTGAATAAACAGACTCCAGATTCGCTTCAAACCACCCAGTCAACTCCTTTTTTGCAGACTCTTTATGGTTGTTGAAATACTTTGCTTTCCCTGGACGACTAAACTCACTAGATTTCAGGACGGCGTTGAGTGAACATAGCCACGTTAAGAGACAATGGAAAGAACGATCACGTACTCTGGGATCACCATCAGCAGTATGCCACAGCACAACTTCACCAGCTGAACCTGCACTAAGACAAATTTGTGGACTGTTCCATCCAGCTAGAAGGTCAAGACACCCAGAGCGTACGTGGGCAGATGGACACGCGAATGCCTATTCAAAAGATGACAGAAGGTTTACAGTATATTGTGACAGTACGAATATTACCTGAGTAGAAAGCTTTCATAAAACTGGCACTTCGCTTAATATCCCTTGCATGTTGACGTTGATCAAAAAGGATTTCTATACGGATACTCCTGTGAAATACTAACTTCTATTGTGTAAGCAACTGGGATATATTAGTCAAGTACTCTCTACCAACAAAAAAACAGACTACTTGTGTGCATAAAGCACTATCATATCGCACTTGTCATATCGTAGAACTAGAGGCGACTTTATTAGTTTTCAAATTGCTTAGTGATAAATTTGCACCTGAAATGCCCTTATTTTTCTTATCTTCCAAAACAGAGAAGTTACGAGGACACTCCAAAAAAGTTCACAAGCCCAGAACAAATTACTTGTCAGCTGACTATCGACTTTCCCATCGAATCATCGAGTGGAATTCATTACCTCAGCACGTGGTTGAGGCTCCATCCGTCGACTCTTTCGAAAGAAAGCTGGATCAACTGAGAGATCACAATTGCCAGGACTAACACAGGCCATCAAGCCTCCCGTCCTTTCCAAATTGAAACTGAAACTAAAATTATGCCATCACATGTTACGGATATTCTAAGCAGTGTAAAATTTAGAAAACTGATTCACGAATTAGGAGTGGTAGACTGTTGTTGTTCTCAATAGGACTGGCTGTCATTGAAAATTAAGTGTGCTGATAAGATATAAAAGTCACGAGTTCAGTCTTTAGCAATTATGAGAGTAGGACGTTCATTAACACAAGCTACAATAATTAATGCTTGTAGCTTGCTATATAATGACTGAGCAGAAGCGATATATTTCGTACACTGTACTTTGAACACACATGATATAAAAAGCTAAAATAACTTTTGTGAGTCATGGTATTTATCCTTTATTGTTAGAGTAACACTCATCAAAACTCTAAATTCCCCGACTATTAATGTCTTTTTAATACCTCATTAATTACTCCTAACACCGATAGCTCTTGAGTAGCAGTTGGTGGGAGAGCCCGTAACCTCGTTAGGAACTTTTCACACTCTGAGATCAACATTAATTGTAACCCGCCTACCGCTTGACCTTGGAGAGGTCACAACTCTCCCTGTCTAAAGAGTGTCAGGAAACCGCTGGGTGATTAGAGTCTTCATCTGGGTCGTGGCAGGATGTCCTTCAATTCAGAAATATGCGATTCATGTTATATTCTGTTTGAGACTGAGGAGGAAAGGCGAACAAATCGATAGCAAGAAAATTAACTGCGAAGCGGTATTTTTAGTAATCTTTTTTTACTAGTGAAACCTATGTAGACGTTGAACCTTGTTTCGAAATATTTGAACATAAGGTACCGTCACTGATGCTTCCGTCAAGGAGTTCTACTGTCTACTGAAGTGAATAACATAATAGCTCGCACAACTTTTTCAGTCTCAGTTTTTTACGGCGCGCTATCTAAAAGGACAGTGGTATTGTTTCTCGTTGAGTTAATTAACTGTTTTGATCGTAAATTACTCATCGAAACTACTGTTTACACCTTAATTGAACCTACTCCAGTTAAAGTGTTATTGTATTGAGTGTTTCGACTTTGCTTTTGTGTATTTGTTGCATCGAAGCATACTTGGTCGACTTTTACTTGATTTTTTTAGTTAAGGTTTGAAAATTCTTTCACATATCCTGTTTGTGTCACCATTGTGGTTGATTTTCAAGATGGTCAGCTCTGCTCATAAATTTGCACAACCATATTGCTTATTCCCCGTGGAGGAAGGTATGCAATGTGATGAGTGTAATAAGTGGTTCCATATGATGTGCACTCGGTTAAGCCCCACTGCATATAAAAGGTGCTCAAAGCCCAACTCTCATTGGCTTTGTAGTTTTTGTTGCTCGAGAAAAACACTACTCATCCAGGAAGCAATTAGCCTCCTGGTGTTGGCTAATAGGAAGGTTGATGAGGGCTGTGCTGGTATGATTGGTAATGTTGGCGAAGATTGCGTTAGTGTCGTAAGTGCTGGCAGGGCGCAAGCCAAGCATCTAACTGTGCAACCAGCAATTAAACCTACCCCGAAACAATCAATGGGTGACACCTCATTAGATTTTGGTGGCCATGTTGCTACAGCAGCAACCGGTGATCCAGATAAAATAATTACTGTCTCGGATAGTTCTAACGTAGATGCCACGACTGACGGAATATGGGTGACGAAGAAACGCAGAAGAGTAGAGAAGATAGCCCAAACTAATGACCGTTTACTTGATAAGTCCTTGGTGGACTCTCAAACCACTCCACCAAAGTCCCAAAGTAAAGCCTCGTCTAACATTGTTGTCAGTCACTCGCTCGACTCCCATGACTCTGTTGCAATAAAAACTAATCGTAAGATACCTGTAGTTAATATACAGGATCTAACGTCACGATTGAAAGCTGTGAACACGATTTCAAAAGAAGCTAAACTCCTTCCTAGTTTAATTATTTAGAATCTAGAGGAGCCGAAAGACAATGACTCTGTTAAGAGACATGCACATGATCTGCAGTAAGTGGAATCCGTGGTAAGAAATCTACTACCTAACGAGGTTCCAGAGGTACATATCAAGAAAGTAATACGACTCGGCAAATGGGTTGGAGGCGAGACCCAACCAAGAAGAATCTTGAAACTGGTTCTCGGGAATTTAGAGAAGGAGATATATTATCGAAAAACGCACCCAAAACTCGTGATTCAAATATTCGCTTGGGGATCGAATCAAGTGGAAGAATGCTCTTACGGAGTTGAGAACTCGCAAGTTAAATGGCGAAACTAACCTTACCATTAAGGGTTTTCGGATAGTCAGGTCTTGGAAGTCAATGCTTCCGAGGCCTGTATGGGTAGAACGAATGATTACCAAAACGCCTTAAGTGTGTGCTACACAAACGCTCGTAGTCTTAGAAATACAACGTCCGAGCTAAGTCTGATGGTGGAAGAATTTTGTCCCGGTATAATCGTTGTTACAGAAACTTGGTTCACCGTGATATAGACTGTTCTCCCATCATTGCAGGCTTTATCTGTATTAGAAGTGATAGAGTTTCAAGTCGCAAAGGGGGGGTATAATATTATACGTTAGGGATCACTTTCGTATACAATCAACAATATCGGAGGCTCATATCAGTGGCACATGTGAGGTTGCATGTTGTAAGATTAAATCTAGAAGTGGGTTGGTGACTATAGGGGGAATATACCGTAGTCCGTTTTGTCTTGCTGACAACTTTATCCTAAGACACATCTGTTCTTGGAGTATGGCAGAATGTTGTCTCATCATTGGGGACTTCAATGCACCGCATATCAACTGGATAGAGCTTACAGCTCCAGGTAGTGGTTTCGATAGCGATTTTTTATCTACCGTTATTCAGTGTGCACTTGTACAATGTATCACAAAACCGACACATATTGATTTGCAACATGTTCAGTCACTGCTGGACCTCGCCCTGACCCACGACTGAGAGGATGTCTTTGATATTCAGCACCTTCCCCCCACTAGTGAACAGCGATCACGTTGTACCTCACCTTAAGTTTAGGACACATGGTATACGATTCGTATCTGCTCCACCCCCTCCTACTATCTAGCGAGCTAATATTCCGGCAATCAGAAACTGTGCTATCTCGACTAACTGGTCGGTCGACGCCGATGGATCGATCAAATATGAATGGAATATGTTTGAGGCTACATTCAAGTCCGTAACGTCGCCGTTTATCCCATGGTCAGCACGTAAGCTATCACATTGCCCTCCATGGATTATTAAGGAAACCCGGAATCTGTTAAAGCGTAGGGCACACCTCTGGGACTTATTCTTGTTTACAGGTCATGGATAATTTAAGCGTGAGTTCTGAAAATTCTGTAATATCTGTAAGAAAACTACAGCTAAATCCCGTACTACTTACGAACGACAGTTGGTATATGACGGCCGGACTTGTTCGAAACGATTGTCTTCGTATGTTTAACGGCGAATGAAACGTAATTATGGTATTCTCCCGTTACTGTTACACTAAAACTCAGATTTACTAGCTGAATCAGATCGGGCAAAAGCTAAGACTTTTTCAGACTATTTTAGCGAAGTATACTCTACGTTTATTGTAACAAATACTTGTCCCACTCACACCGAGATACCAGTCATTGAATCTGTACAGGTGACTAAGGAAACTGTCCTTCCGTTGATAACTAACCTCAAACCTTGTAAGATACCGGGCTCTGAGGGGTTGCATCCGCGGCTGCTGTCATCTCTTGCGGACATTATTTCAAAACCGCTTGCGACACTCTTCAACATGTCACTTTCCCTCACTCAATTCTCTAGAGATTGGAAAGATGCTACAGTCAGTCTTATATTTGAAGATGATCAGAGACAGATCGTATCTAACTACTGACCTGTTAGTCTAACCAGCATAGTTGTTAGGTTACTTGAAAAGATAACTCGGGTTAGGTTGTTAAGCCACATAAATTCGCACAATCTGTTAGCTTCTGAGCAACGCGGATTTCATCACAAGCGTTCATGCTTGACTAACTTACTTATTGCGAGGGAGGATTGGACAGCAGCCCTAGATAACGGTCTGTCTGTCGATATGATATTCATAGATTTTAGCAAAGCATTTGACAAGGTTTCACACGTAGGTCTGATGCAGAAGCTCAAGAGCTTCGGAATAATAGGTAATGTACGTAAGTGGATAGGAAACTTCTTATGTGACCGCAGACAGAGAGTGAGGGTCAACGGAATGCTATCCGATTAGAGGCCAGTCAAAAGTGGTGCACCCCATGGCACCATCCTAGGCCCTCTGCTCTTCCTTCTCTACGTTACTGAGTTACCGCTGTTGCTTAGGTCGTCGACATTATTGTTTGCGGATGACGTAAAAATCTGGAGAACAATAGAAAGTGAGGCTGATCATCTGGATCTTCAAGCTGACTTAGGCGACTTAGTTAGATGGGCTCGAGGATGGGGCTTAGAAATCAATTCTAGGAAGAGTGTGCTAATGCATATCGGTCACGGTAATAGTTACCGTTATACTATTGAGGGTAAACCTCTTCCATGTGCTCAAGAACATAAAGACTTAGGAGTAGTAATAAGTCATGATTTAAAAACAACTACGCGTTGCAACGCAGCCGCTGTCAAAGGTTTTCGTGCGTTATGGTCACTTCGCCGAGCGTTCGACTCTTTTGACGAGGAAATGTTTCGAATTTTATATCCCACCTATGTAAGACTTTCGTGCCTATAGGTAACCTTCGTGTCATTGATAGAAGAAACCAGACAAGTAGTGAATAGGTCTTTATTTAGATCTTCGCGTAGTCACAGTGAAGCGTGAGATTATTTGTTCAGACAAACAAAGCCTCTCAACATTCAATATAAAATAATAGGAAATATAACGCCTATACAAAATAAAGAAGTGAATGAATACTTGATCTACACTGTTTTGGCATATGCCTGGTTGTTTGAGGTCAACTCTTAACCAACCAACCTAAGCTGTTACAAGACCACATTTAGAGTGGTGTATCCAAGCCGCAACCCCGTGTCTGGTAAAGGATACTAACTTACTTGAGTGTGTCCAGCGTGTGGGAACGAAATTAGTGAAGGGTCTTTCTAAACTCCCTTGCGATGAGCGTTTAAAATGCTTAAACCTTTTCCCCTTGTCGTATCGTAGGATGCGAGGTGACCTCGTATCTTTACTTATGATTTAGGTGTTAATATGTCTTATCTTTGTGTTCGCTACAGCACTAATAATCCCCGAGGTCATAGCAAGAAGGTTCATAAACCGCGATCTAAGAAACTTAAAGTGGAGTCTCTTTTTTCTCATCGGGTAGTCAGTGATTGGAACGCCTTACCTGAACAAGTGGTATCAGCCCTATCAGTGAATATTTTCAAGGAGAAGCTGGACCTTCACTGGTAGGAAATCTGTCAGTATTAACACAGGTTCACCAACCTATTATCCTTATTACTGAGGGGTGGAGACTGAAGTTTGGAAAGGACAGGAGGCTTGATGGCCTGTGTTAGTCCTGGCAATTGTGATCTCTCAGTTGATCCAGCTTTCTTTCGAAAGAGTCGACGGATGGAGCCTCAACCACGTGCTGAGGTAATGAATTCCACTCGATGATTCGATGGGAAAGTCGATAGTCAGCTGACAAGTAATTTGTTCTGGGCTTGTGAACTTTTTTGGAGTGTCCTCGTAACTTCTCTGTTTTGGAAGATAAGAAAAATAAGGGCATTTCAGGTGCAAATTTATCACTAAGCAATTTGAGATACCGATTCATGTAATAGTCCTCGATTTCGCAAAAGGCCCTTTAAACAGTATCTAATGTAATTTTTATAGCAAATGTCTCAAAGATGCGTTTATTTAGGCTCACAAAATACCTAGAAAATGGAATGTTTCATGTCAGAGTAAACGGAAGGTCCCAACATCAGGAGTATCACGAAGAACAAACTTAGACCCACTGTTGTTCTTGATCTTTAAAATTAGCTCGGTGACAACGACGTACGGAGTCAATGTAAAGATCTGAGAATTCACACAAGGCAAAGAGGATATACTTGAGCTTCGAAACACACACTAAAACGATCGGTGAATATTCAGTAAACAATTGGTTACAATTGAACCTGCTGAAGTGTCGTGTCATGAGAATTCTGCCTTATTTAACTAATCAATTACACCCTCAATGAAATCCGCTTTCGATCGTCTCTTCAGAGAGTGATTTTGGGCTTACAACCTCGGAAAGTCGATGAAGCCAAAGCAAACTCAACACTTGATATTATGGGAAAACAACTTGGCTCAATCATCATAGATTTGTTCCTAAAACCGTTCGAAACGTACCCATGGCCCCCACTTTCAAGTTAATAACGTCGATCCACCCCCTCTCTTCCAAAGAGATCTCTTGGACCAGGTACAGAGCGAAAGCTTCTTTTATTCCGTTCACAACCATTTGAAAACATTCACTGAAACTACAAGTTATACGAACTGACTAAAATCAGCACAGTAAAGTGTTTAGACTGCCCCCAGTTGCACTTAATCAAATACCTTGAACCGCACCAAAACAAAAAGAAATGAAAGCAAAGAAATCAATTGGTTTATACAAGCTCATGACAAAGATATTGAACTATGGAATTCTGTGTGAGATTCATCGAATGACCAGTAACTGAAATGGCATACACAAACAAGTGAGTTCGGCCCCATCAGTGAGCATATTTAAGAACAAGTCGGGTCTTCACTGGGAAATAAGCTTCAAGGAACAATATAGGTTCAGCGACCTACTATCCTTGTAACTGGAGCGCATTTTTGGCCAGTTTGACGGAAGAACTTTCCACACAATCTTCAATAGTTTCATCCGTCCCCATTTAGAGTACGGAAATATAGTACTCCCCCCTCACTCCAAAAGGACAAGGTCACTTTGGAGCGTATCCAACGGCGAGCCACGAAATCAGTTCGAGGACTCAAATCTAAGCCTTACGAAGAACGCCTCCGTTCACTAGACCTTTACCCACTAGAATATAGGCGTCTTAGAGGTGATTTATTAATGGCTTATAGTATTCTTAACACTTCTGGACATCCTCTTAAACACCTACTTAAGCTTAGTTCGAATAATAACCTAAGGGGTAACACCCAGAAACTGGAAACACAACATAGCAAGACGGAATGTAGACACAACTTCTACTCCTTAAGAGTTGTCAAAAGCTGGAATTCGCTGCCGGCTGAGCTAGTCCAAGCGACTTCTCAGGAGTCCTTCAAGAGGCAACTTGACCTATTCTTAAGGACCAAGGACAGCATCACACTATGATTTACCAATTTCTTTTCCTCTTTTATTGTTAACATACCTAGGTTCCTGCCTGGAGGATTTCGTGATCCCCTGCTACTAGACACGGAAGCCTGTTAAGCGAAAGCTTCTTCTATTCCGTCCACAACCATTTGAACCATTTGAACCATTTGAAGCGGCTAATTTGCCCTGCTCGTTACGGTGTATTGCCTTCTCGAGACTACTGTTCCTAGTTGTTTTTACCGTTCTGTAGCTCTTAGTAGTGTTCTATGAATAATTTTTTGTATCTAACTTGTATCGGCTGGATTAAAGCATCTCTGATCTTTCAGAAAATAGAATTCAATCTATTTTTCCTTAATTTTATAACATTTCATTACTTCACTCGAGCATCATCCTCAGCTTCCGTTCATTCGTTTTGTCAGTTGTGTTCGATCATTTTGCACATCAAAGGAACTGGGTTTTTGTAACTAGGGTAAAGCGCTAGGCTAGTTACTTGTTATAATTAAAGAAAGACCAATATACACCACTATTAAATCGAAACTATCTGAAAAGTAGACTGAGTTTATGTCTACCTTACTTATTTTGTCAATATTAGTACTGGAATAAATTAGAATGTACAATACTTGGCATAAATTGATCAATCACTTAATCCATGTATACAATTCACAACATCAATAGATTAGACTGTTTTTAATAGAGGGGTGAAGATGTATAGCACAGAGAAGCTCCACCATTAGACTGCTTTGAATAAAAATTACTGTCAAGTCACTGGATTATAAATTTTCTCTTGGCTAACAGTTTCTTATGAATTACTATCATCCTTGATGCTGTGTATTTTCTAGAAAAGGTTCAATGCAATTTCGCAAAGTAATTTGTTACAGTTATGCACATATTCAACCGACTCTAATCTCCAGTTCATTTCGCAATCTGTCGACTTCATCACAATTATTCAAACACCAGCAGCAAAGATATCGTGAGGCTAAAGTAACTGTAAATGAAAAGTCGAAGAGTAGACGAGATGCTGCTCGTGAACTATTGATGAAAACAAATAGGACGAAGTGGGAGCAGGAAATGGCTCAATTAAATATTTTGAAAGGTCGAATTCCAACTTCCGATACTTACTTAATATCTGAATTTGAGCCGAAAAAATACAGTTTGTCAGAAGCTGTTGAGCTACTGCGTGAAAGTGCCCAGCCGGATATGTATGATTGTATGGATAATCCAGTTCGAGTTAAGGTATGACGTTTTTGCAACCTTTCTATATTCTAAGTTACGTCAGAATTCTTTTCAGAGCTATGAATATTATTGTGCGTAGACCACTTATTGTGTTACAAAACTAAAACTTGGGACTAGGTATATGTCAAGTTATCTTCATAGCTTGGATTTCAACATCTAGACCATATTTTCATCTACAATGCTAACTAGTTAGTGTAGTCGTAGAGACCGACTTACTGTCTGGTTTTGTGTATCCAATGTTTCAACTAGACTATCTAGGTCCCGCTATTTTGAACCTAAATTCACTTCTCATCCGGCCTTCAAGATCATTTGAACCATTAAAAAAATACTTCTCTTCACATAACATATTTTATCAGTAAAGTCTGTAGTTAGGCGAAGCTTTTTTAACCTAATCACTTATAAATGTTAGTGTAATTTAGAATGTGGATTTCTTTACATTAAGTCTTAATGAGTTTTAAAATTTCTTGTAACTGATTGACTAATAAATATATGAATGTATATTTTATATTAATCGAATCTGTCTATACATTTAATAAGAAGTCTGTTGTTGAGTTCATCCCGAATAGTGACTCAGTGATTTGGGTGTTCGACTGTCTGTCACTAAGTTATAGGTTCAAATTTCCCTCCATCGACTTCGATCTGGGAAACCGGGTAGAGTCATTAGCCCTTGCACTTAAAGTGTAGCTCATACACAGGTACCTGGGGTTTGAATGAACTTAATTTGATTACACTGAAGTATTGACTTACAATCTTTTGCATAATTTATACGGAAACAAACTTTGGCGGGAGTGGTTTTGTCTTTTTATAGAGCAATGATCACATATTCATTGTTATCATTTCATTTAAAGGGTCCTAATTTTTCATTACACGTTATTTCATAACACATCTTGCATAATCTGCGAAATACCAAGGGTTTTTTTAGTTCTCATCATACTATCAGGTTTATACCTTAGTAACTTCCACATACATTATATTACATATAAAACTAGGTACTTCAATGGCTTCAGTGTACGGTGTTAGAACTATTTCATCCTGATATATGTACATACAATTTTTGTCTTTCTGTGAGGTATATGTATTTTTGTACTCACGTTTTATTCTATAAGGGGCCGATTATTTTCCAAATTATTTTGAAGTTTCCACTCCTAGTAAACCAGTCACCATTTCAGTCTTCAACAAACAATACATCAATAGCAAAACTTCTCAAAGTTCTATGTTAAGTTACTTACTGTCTACTCAAAGTTGCACTGGTAACGCTAAATGATTCTATATTACAGAACCAATAAATAACTGCTTTAGAAATTCCTTCAGTCAGTCATATACAACGTAGAATATGGCATATATATGCATTAGTTCCAGTTGCTACACCACATTAGTACAGAGGGGAAATTATTAAAATAAATAATAGGTTATCAGAAGTGGTATTAACACTTCCGATATCAATAACAGTGAAAAATATTACTTATAGAAAGAAGAAGTATGGGAAAATTCCTCAACTCGGAATCTAAGGGTAGACATAGAGTTAATGTAGCTGTTTCATTGCGAACGATTCTGAGTCACACCACTCAACGAGAATCGCGCAGACCCCAGACACGTAGTCTGTACCTGTTAACATGGCTCAGTTTAGTAGTCACTAAATTTATGGGTTGATACTTCTCCTTGTTTTGTCCTCCCTAAGCTTTCTTCCAGCGTAATCCTACACCGGTTTGGCATGCTTAACAAACGCTCTAACCACCCCAGTTGGTGAAGATTCACTACATCATCAACCGACTTACCATATTTGCCTAGTACATTATGCTTAACCTCGACATTGCTTACCCGATGTTCCCGAAATACACGAGCAATGTTTGGAAAGCACCCGTGATCACGCATCGATGAACTGTTACTTTCATCCATTTTGAATGGCTATGTCTCATATTCATAGAGTATAACGGAGTGGGTTGTAAATCAATTCTTTGGTTTACATACGGACGTCTCACCTAGGCAAATCTATGCAATATTTCGTTAGACACCAAATCCCCAGTGCCTACGAGACTACTCAGGATTTAAAAATGTTACACAAGCTAGAAATTTGGATGTCAAAAAAGCTGTTAATTGGATTAGTATTTATAAGTAGGAAGTAATAATAATCACAGACCATGAAAACACAATAAATGAATGAATTAATGCATGCTAAGAATGTTTATAATAATCATGGTTTTCTCCCCTTTATTATTCGAGGAATACTTTATCAATTAGGTCTCCTTGACAAAGATTTACTTGAAGAGAGTCGTTTTCTTCTGCATGTTATCTGCATATACAATCGTAAACATTTCAAAAATTTCCTGACCGTTTTTTCCTAGTTTCATGAACAACCTTATAAGAATCGTTCGCTTATTTATTGGGCATTTATGTGTTCTATCATTGTTCTCACAATAATAGTCATCGGAACTAGAGGCAGCTGTATTTTGGAATATCATCGTTTTCTCAATAGGATTATGTTTTCCTAATCGAATTCACTTTCTATAATCAGCATCTTTTGTGAACTTCATAGGTTGGCATGTTGTTAAAATATCCCGAATGAGCATAAACTGTGTACCCAATTTAAAAATATATGTAGACCTTTAATATAGTTCTATTTTTACTCTCACTATTCATGGTATGATGGTAGATAAGTGCTTAAGTCAACTCACCCTTCAACATCAGTTTTATTAGGTAGGTGCGAATCTACATTCCACATACATCAGTGTTTAAGCAACCAGTTCATATCACTCTAGATGTGATCACATGTAAATATCATAATTCAAAGTTGGTTATACCTTAAGAAATCTCTACCTTTGGTAACTGAGTTACATTACTTCCTTATTATACAGTAACGATCCAATAAGTTTACCCATTTAAAGTTGTAAATTTTATGGTTGTATTGTTTTCTGTATTCCATGGGGTTCACACACACAGGTTACGCTCAATATGTGTACAAAGAAGAAGACAAGGTTCATACCGAAATTTGAAAGTAATCTCGTTCTACCAAATATATTAGATTTTATGCCTGCTCGTCGAGTATTGGTCATATGTCAAGTAAGTTAAATGAGAAACTCACATATAAAAGTAACTTTTGTGTTGATAAAAACCGGGGGGGGGGTATGAACTAACTTTGTTAGTTAGGTGTTAATTTAGTTGGAGGTTGAACTAATTATGGTTGCTTTGTGCTCCAATCGTTTATTTGTTGAATAATCTACTCTCTTGGCTAGTAACAATCTTGTATTTGATCTCAACTAGAGCCCCTAAATATCCTGATACCTCCGACCGTGGGGAGAATCAGCTCTTCCTCTCGAGGTCCTCTCACATGGCCACTCGTATACAGCCACTCCTAGGGAAGTCCTGCTCAGTGCCTTCTCGTGGTGAGGGTGTTGTTTACAAAATTGAGAGGAAAAAAAGCGAATATCCGGAGATCTAACCAGGTTGATGGACTCACCTAGGGGGGTTGGAAAACACTGACTCCGAACCTATTTTGCACATGGTCTTCAGAATCCTGAGGGAACAAATGGCGTATAAACTTATTTTTGGTGATCGGCTACCATGGGACTGCATCTCCTAACGTTGCTCAACTGACTTGTGGATTAGACCTCGGGATGAAAGGCTCCGGGTGTGTGACCCCCTAAGAAAACCACCTGTTTCGGTTTGGGCTCCCGAGCAATATTTCAACCCTTACACAAGTCGAATAACGAAGTGTGGCGCATAAATATTTGGTACTTTCTTGTACCAATGTTTACGTGTTTAAATAAATAAATGAAATAGAGTTTGTACCATCACATTCACTGCATACACTATCATTATATTACATAATTACTGTCACTTCTTTTACCGGATATTATGTTAGTAGGTCAGTTCCACGATTATCTTTTCCAATCCATTTTAGTGGTTAATACCCTTCTATTTTGTTTGTTTGTTATTTACATCATTCCATTTCATTGTTTGATTACTTCACCAATCATATTGTTGTAATATCTGTAGTTCACATCATAAACTGACAAAGTCATGAATGTCCTATATTAGAAAGAAACAGGAGTTTAATGCTGTTTATCCTATTCTTTTTCAATGATTACCCAAAAAATCTCAAATTGTTATGAAACATCATTTATAAGTTGACATTGTCGGTTTGCTTCTTGACTAAATACATGATTTTTAATTGTACACAATTATTATTATTACTACTACTGTTACTACTATTATCAGAATTCAGATGATCGTGAGGCATATTTAACTGCTGGTGCTTATGATGCTGGTGGATCAGCACTTATCCAACGTATAAGTCAAGGTCACTACCATTGGGGTGAATATGATACTGTTGTCGCTCATCAAAGTTGGGAAAGTCAGGTGACAAAATTACGACATATTTTAAAAGAAAGATTACCGACAATAAAAAATGGTAAGAATTTTCATCTTTCTTGTGACATAATTTCAAATATGATGTTGTTTTTAAACAGTTTTCACTGTTTGTTGTATTGTATTATCAAGCTTCTTGATGGATCTATGTAGTTTTAATTGAGATCATGAACCGATTGATGTTAGACCACCAATGGAAACCTGGAAGCACTGGACGGCCGTTTCGTCCTACTGTGGGACTCCTCAGCAGTGCGCATCCACGATCCCGTTCGTGGGATTGGAACCTGAGACTTGTCGGTTTCGCGTGCAAACGCTCAACCTCTAGACCACTGAGGTGGCCGGCATCCAACGGTGTTAATGTCTAACCTCAACCAGTTCGCGAAATCGCGCGACCATTTTCCATTTTATTGAGGTATATACTTGTCTCTACCCGACACGGATTTGTGTAGGTTGAACAAGTAATATATAGCAGTATTGTTTGAATAATATTTTTTGGAATAATAGGTGACACTATAATTTCCTGGCGACCTTAAGAATGTCCAGTTACTTACTAATGTTAAATGAGGGTTTTAAATTAGTGTGAAGAATTAAGATTAGGATTTGTAGTTGGACGTTAAGGTTCATTGTCACAAACTGACATCAGCAATAATTCCAAAATGCTACTTAACCATATGGATGGGTAAATTTCTCGCCAAAATTAAGCACCTGTCTCAAATCTGATTTGTTCGCCCATAAATTATCGTCTCACCAAACAACTGAGTAGCTCTTAAAATCCTGAATTCAAAACGCAATAAGATACTATTACTTTTGGCAATATAAGTAAATGTATTTTACAAACCTCAATTCATGAGGTCTGTGAGGTACTCATATGTGTCAAGATTCAATCAGAGAAAAGGTACTTCCTACATTGATTACGTAATAATTATTTCTGAAATAAACGTACGACAAATTAGGTAGCTTTGTCAATCCAACAATATGAACTAACAAATTGAAATGAGAACGTTTTTTCCTTTGCTGTAAATAATAATCCGATTAATTAGGTCAAAAGTATTATCCCACTGTGATTTTATCGCTTTTCACCGATGTTTTATAAATAAACACTGTTTCCTGATTGTCTGATAACTCACTTCAAGATTGTCAGTATCTAGTTTACTTTTACCCAACAACAGTGAGATAGGTTCTGTGTTCGAAAATGAATAACAATTGCCTGAGTTACTGAATATTAGTAAGTAGTATAATTAATGCACAAAAGGAATGAAGATGGAAAAGGATTGAGGGTGATATATTTGCAAACAAAATGAAGAGCTATTACCAACATTGCAATCTATTATTAATTATATTTTATCAATTAAAAGTGGATAACTATTGGGGAACAAACTTATTGATCGACTTTACTCAATCTGTGAGTTTAGTTAAACCACAGTTGTTTTCCTGAAAAGAACATGAATGACAAGTTAACCGGGGTATTATTCTCCATTGAATGTTAAAAGAAGGCTAAACATAGGCATCGTTAACAAGAGCATATCTTTCAGCCAATGTAGTCGTAGTGTGAATAACAATATGTTCCTTTGAGCACTCGAATATCGTTAAGTATCTTTCTTATCTTACTTCCAGTTTTCATGATGATGATGATGATGATGATGATGATGATGAGATTATTGAATTTCATTGGAATCAAGAATCAATCAATGCTAGACCACCATTGAGAACCTGAAAACACTGGACGGCCGTTTCACCCCAGTATAGTGGTGGTCTAACATTGATCGGTTCATGGTTTCAATGAAATTACTTCCAATTGCTTGTATAAGTTTATGTGTATTTACCAAGGTAATTGGTTTGGTAGGGTCGAAAGTAAAGCCTAGCGTAGTATTCTACCAAGTCCTTACTTAAGAAGAAGGAAATCCCTCAGCAATGAAATTTCTAAGCAGCTCGGTAACATCAGATAGCTCAAAGTGATTTCGAATCCCGGTTGTGTCTTATTGCCTGTGTTGGATGTATACGAGATATGAGTTGGTGATGTGCAGTATATGTTAGTATATATATGGAGCCAGGCCAACATAGTATTCGGCGCAGTAGGTAGCGCATTCGGCCACCAGGGGTGAGGATGTTAATAGCTGGCTGGTGGACTGGGCCCGCCCACGTCGACTGGGTAGAGGAAAACTCCCAAGCCTTGTCCAGCCGACTGCGACCACATTGGCTCGGCACCAATTTGGCAGATAGCGGCTCCCTCTTCATTGCTCTCTCATTCTCTATATCCTCCCTTGCACACACAATACACTTATTCACATTGTCTTTAACTTTATTACACTCAATCCAGTCATTATCCCAATATAATACACACATCAATTATTTCCATTTCCATCTGTCCTTCCATCCAGTCATCCAATCAGTCCGCATCAATTCCACTTCAGTTTTACCACATTTTATCAAACACTCGCCCAATCGTTCCACATACTCGTCACATCCTGCTTATCTCTTCACTTTACGATGACTATCTTCTCACTCATAGCGTGCATAAAGTATTGAATTGGTCGATCAGCTGGAAGCTGTCATATATCCATTTTATTATGGCCAACAAGTTTATCATACATACTACGAATCACTATCACCAGTGATATGTTGATTTTGCATGGATATTTTAGAAAAGGAATGAATGTCCCCTGAAAATGGTGTATCGGTTTATTGATTAGATTTAAACTGAAATACCGATGATTGCACTAACTTGTATTCTTAACTGTAGTACGTGAAACTTGCTTGTTGAGTGAACATTAACTTTACTGCTGGATGATGATGATAAATAAGTGAATATTTGGTGAAAAGATTCCGACATAAATTTACCTTGTTGAGGTATCCTGCATCGTTGTATCTCAACCGTAGCTGCCACCTTGACTTACGAAGTAGTGGGGCTTACTTATCATGATGAACATATCAAGTTTTATTGGCTGAAATATTTGTTTGTTTGGGCCCAACCATAACTGACAGGTCGATTGAATAGCGGCAAGGCTAAAAACACCAAACATTAGGTCCGGAGACGAAGTCTTATTGCTGACCGTACAAGGATGTGACAACAGTATGGTGTTTCCTTCATATAATTAGCATCCATAACAACGCCACCTTAACACAATGGCATGAATGGGTTAGGAGAGGTCAGCGTTGTCATATCTCACCTTGCGTCACAGATATCCTTCGCGTGTTTTAAGGCTTTTGAAATGTGGAACTAACGCATCATGAACCTCTCTCAAGATTCCATATGTGATCTGCATTAAGCAGTTGTCTCTTTGGCTTAACAGTTACTCTCTTAAATCATCAAGACCACAACTAATTCAGTTTCCCTCTCAAGGTAACTCAAGAGGATGTATTCCTCCGCGATTTTGGCGACCGGGTAGTAACATTCGCCCTCATATCCTTAACAACACTCGAGATCACTGACTGATCACTACACCTGCCTCTTTGGCACAATAAATTTTAACATCGGTTATCCAGTGGTTATGATATTTGACTTTCAGCCACTACTCTTAAATTTCCAACCCCACTCTACTTTGATTTAGGCAGTTACCATTTTCAATCAAGGAAAGTTTTTGCTTGTTGTCAAGCGTTCAATAAGTTGACTGTCTTATTAAAGAAAAATCTTTATTCATGTATATGTATGTATTTAGGTAGATTTGGTGAAGATATGATGAAACTGATGTCAATCCATTCGAATAGTATTCAACTGGAATCAACCTCCATTGATGGTGTTCCTGAAATTGGATTACTGGATATAATTTTGGGTCAGGTATTAACCTATTTCATTATATTATTATTATTATTACTATTATCATTATTAAAAAAATCATTTTTTCAAACTCACATAACAGTCCCCTATGATGTCATATCATTCATTCTATAGTTATGTGAGATCAACACCAACCGAGGATGTGCGCTATTGCATGGATATTAATTTTCATCAAGTTATGAATCTTCATTAACGGATGTAGCTAAAATATGTGTTGCATTTATCTAATGTCAGCCTATGTCTACACATAATGTCAACTGTACTGTAATGAATACGTTGAAAAAAGCCAGGAGCGGCCAAACGAAGTTAATGTGATCAGCCTATGAATTTTATTGACTCCTGATATGAAACCATGTGAGTTCTGATCTATTGGAAAAAAAATAGTTAGAAACCCTTAGGCGATGTGGTTCACAGTTGGTTGTAGCGTGTTATGTAACAGGTAATTTGTCTCTTTTTGTCTATCCATCAAGAGTTTCAATATTACTCCACACTTTTTATTTCACGAGAATGTACTATAAAGTACTATTGAAATCCAGAAAGCACTACTCAGGTGTTTTGTCGTATTGCGAGGCTCCTAGGCATTGGGCACCTACGACCTTATCTGAAATCAAAATGAGGATCTTTAGGTTTAGAGAATTTCTTGAGTATTTTTCTAACATCCATTAACAACTGTTAAAGGTTAGTCTCTGTAATTATTGGACAAATCTTGTATACATTCTTGTAGAGTTTACAAAGAGGTTTATGTATTTTTGTTATTGATGATTTACACATTCTGACTGTGCTAATGTGATATGGCAACTCGAACTGATGTACATACGTACAAAGTTCTACGTTGTTACTGACTGACTGACATTCTGAGTACTGGATTTCATTACTTTATATGTTTCATTTCTTTGAATATCAATAGTCTACTTCTTTAAATCTTGTATTAATTCTTCCAGCTCTCATGGGATTTTAATCGACTAGAAGAGAATTTACGTAGTTATTTGGAATGTATTGAATCACAAAAGTCATCTAGAATCATAAGTAAGAGATGAATAGATTATATTGTTTTACCTTACGTTTTGTATTCGATGTAAAAAGATAAATTTAATTGTTTAAAGTCTTGCTTGATCACTGCCTTCTCGTGGCGGGGGTGTTGTTCACGAAATTGAGAGGACGAAAAGCGAATGTCCGGCGCTTTAACCGTATCCCTAACCAATGGTGCATATGGGCTCCAGTATCCTGCGGGAACAAATGGCGTATGAACCAATCGTTGGTCACCGGCTACCATGGGACTGCATCTCCTCACAATGCTCCACTGCCTTGTGGGTTAGACCTTCAGGTCGAAGGCTCGGGGAGTGGCCCCTAAGGAAACCACCTGCTTCGGTCTAGACACCCGGGCAGTATCCCAGCCCCCACACAAATTGAATGATTTATGTGGCGCATATCTATTTGGTGCCTCCTTGTACCAATGTTTATGTGTTTAAATAAATAAATAGAAAATATGAAGAATTCAGGAGATTAAAATTTTGGAGATCACAAAGAGTGGGATTCATCACCAAGAGATTTATCTGTATTGTGCATATTTCTCATATCCAAATGTCTAGTTTCATGAGTCATTTAATAGATTTCATAATATTACTACTTATTAAAGACAATGAATGTTGGTAAATAATAAACATCTATTTTGGCCTAGTTCAAGATTTGTTCGGCTGATGAAGTAAATAATGAACCTTCATCAACTGAAGTATCGTCAACCACTGCCTACTTCGACATGCTATGTTTACTGGTGTAAAAGTAGATTAAAGGAAAGCTAATGGCGAGTAAAGTAAAATGTGGTATGAAGTTCATGAAGTCGTTGATCATTGAACAGAGTTGTGTTGATAGGCTTAAACTATCTGGTTGAACTCTGCGCTCTTGTGAACGATCCCAGTGACATTTATTATTTATTTATTTTAACACATAGATATTGGTACAAGGAGGCACCAAATACATATGCGCCACACAAATATCATTCGATATGTGTGAGGGCTGTGATACTACCCGGGTGCCCAAACCGAAGCAGGTGGTTTTCTTAGGGGGCCACACCCCGAGCCTCCGACCTGAAGGTCTGATCCACAAGGCAGTGGAGCATTGTGAGGAGATGCAGTCCCATGGTAGCCGGTGACCAACGATTGGTTCATACGCCATTTGTTCCCGCAGGATACTGGAGCCCATATGCACCATTGGTTAGGGATACGGTTAAAGCGCCGGACATTCGCTTTTCGTCCTCTCATTTTCATGAACAACACCCCCGGTGAGAGAAGGCAGTGAGTAGGACTTCCCTGACAGAGGCTATATACGCGTGGCCATGTGAGAGCATTTCGAGAGGGAGAGCGAACTCTCCCCACTCTCGGCCGTACCAGGGCATTTGGGGTCATCCCAGTGACAATTCAGTATTAACTCCAACCCAATTAGTAATTTTCAAATAGGAGAGTCTATAATGTGTTTATGTATTTCTTTAATACTCTTTTCAATTACAAACCTCTTGGTTAATCGAGTTGAATGATGCATTAAAGTTATGAAATACAACAACCTCTAATCTCTTACATGAATTATGAGTGCTATTATTCCGCTTTGTAAGTGTTAAAATCTCCGATGCAGTCTTGGTAGTAAAATTGTGTGTGCATAGTGATCGAGTATGTGAGTATGTGATCTAATCCTAATTATTAATCAAAATAGATGTACAATCAATATATAAACCAGTGTATTTTAAACTATTAGGATTCGTCGTCGTCGTCATAGTGTTTTGGTGCTAATAAATCTCCACTTATACCAGTCTTGTGTTCTTACTTTCACATCGTGGGAATTGCCGAGGTCCGTCCTTCCGAGTATAAGTGATCAGCGTTTTTTTCCGGCACAGCAATCAGCGACGACTAAATATAACAACATAACACTATCCTAATTTTGTAAATATGTATATATATATATATATATATATATATATATATATATATATATATATACTTCACTTGTGTTTCTGTAAAACATTCATATCATTACTGTATGTGTTTCTTTCTTCTTTTTTTTTTGTTGCGAAAAAAATCCTTCTACAGATGAGTTCATTCAATCCGGTGAAATTCATTGTCCACCAACTGGTGAACGTTTTATTTTAGATATTTCACAATATTGTTCTCTTGGTAACAAATCTAAAGCAAATCAACTTGTTGATGAAGGTGAAGAAGAAGAAGAAGATGATGATCATGATCATGATGATATAATTGATATGATGAGTATACAAATAGAAAAACAACAAAATACAAATGAACTTGATATTTGAACCTCTTGTTATTAACTAATTAACACCTAATGTACATGTACATATTATTATTAAAATACACTGATTTCCCAATTCTATTCGGTTTCTTTATCTTAAAGACTATTTAAAGAACCAATATGATGTTATCAAGTTTATTTCATCATCTGGAAATTTTCTACAGATGGTTATTTTATTTATTTATTTATTTATTTGAACACATAAATATTGATACAAAGGGGCATCGGATACATATGAACCACACAAGTGTGTAAGGTGTGATACTGCTCGAACTCCCAAACTGAAGCAGGTGGTTTTCTTTTAGGGGTCACATCCGGAGCCTTCAACCTGAAGGTCTGATCCACAAGATAGTGGAGCAACGTCAGATGATGCATTCTCATGGTAGCTGGTGACCAACACTTGGTTCATACACTATTCGTTCCATCAGGATCATGAAGCCCATGTGAACCATTAGTTTAGAATAAGTGTTTTCCAGTCCTCCTAGGTGAATCCTTCATATCCACCAAGCTGGTTAAAGCGCCGGACATTCGCTTTTCGTCCTCTCAATTTCGTAAACAACACGCTCACCGTGAGAAGGCAGTGAGTAGGACTTGCCTGTCAGTGGTTGTATGCACGTGGCCATGTCAGAGCATTTCGAGAGAGAGAGAGAGAGAGAGAGAGAGAGAGAGAGAGAAAGAGAAAGAGCTGACTCTCCCCACTCTCGGCCGTACCATGGCATTTAGGGGCAAGTGGGAAATATCAAAAGCGGAAATCATAGAATGTACCAAAGAATAATCCAGTGTATAATAATGATTTATGTATTCGGTTGTTTCAATCATAATTGTCTATATGAATACTGGTAGTATTATCCAATTGTTCAAAGTAAGTGTATACAGGTGTAAACTGTTAGTTCACTAATTGAAAATTATATATTTTGCTTATCAGTCTTATCATTCTTCATTATCATATAGAAATTTGAGATCATAATCAACAGTCTTTATGCTTAGAGCATACAACTAAAGATCGTTTCAAACCA
This sequence comes from Schistosoma haematobium, assembly GCF_000699445.3. Lineage (NCBI taxonomy): Eukaryota > Metazoa > Platyhelminthes > Trematoda > Strigeidida > Schistosomatidae > Schistosoma > Schistosoma haematobium. Next base: position 22,075,934 of record NC_067201.1, read on the forward strand.
AAACATTTTTATTTTAGTATCATTATCAAAAGAGGAACTATTAAGATGAGTTGTTAAGTACAAGGCAAACAATCTAAGTTAATTGGAAAATAAAGCAAGCTAATTCATGTGTTACATACACTAAGCTACTGCTCAATAATGCGATAAAATGGTATATTTGAAGTAAGAAGATTTTATGAAAGGATTTAGAAGTTTGGATTGATGTTTCAACTCCAGTTACTGTTGTGACTTGTGGACTGCAGATTAGAGTGCAGCGTATTATCGATCGGATCAATGACACGTACGAACGATCTAGAGTCCTGATTGATCCCGCTTCCCTGTCTAGCCCAACCAGTTGAGTCCAGAACGCAAGTCTCAGCCTCTAAGATATGAATCATTGTATTTCAAGCATACTCTGTTTATATACCAATCAAGCAGACCACATCGTACCATAAAACAGAAAACAACATTTGACACGTGAAATAAGTATTGACCAGTAGGAAAATGACACGTGAAACAAATATTGACCAATAGGAAAATGATACCATCTCAAGTCCAAGAATAGCATTAAACTTAACAGAATAATTTCTTGGGATATTTCCTTGAATATCCCAACAGTTACTACCTATAAAATAGAACTAAATTATAAACGGGGTGGGGGAACACTAGTTTTGTGACTGGTTTCCATATATATCTTAGTAACCTGTTGTTATATCTGTCGTGCTTAGTGAAAACACAAAAAACTACTGTTATGAATTTATTTGACTTAGAAAATAAATCAAAACACTACATGGATACGATGGTGGTTGGTGGTAGTCGACAGGAAACCCTATACCCGGGTTTCGTGCTACTTGGCACTCGTCAGCAAGATGTACCTGTAATCTTGAGGGAACTGGTGTTCCTTGGCGGATTCGATCCCGTGTTGGTCGATAGCATTCGATCTGCACTAAATAAGAACTTGACACACATGATATTGATCACCACCCAGTGACCAATCAATTGTGACAACATGGATACATCAAAATTTATATGATTAATTAGTTTTGCGATCAGATTAGCATTTAGATTTCTGTATCATATAAATTGAATGGTATTTAACATTAGTTAATCAATAACTTACCATTTGAATGCATATTTACTGATCGACTATGCATAGTGACTAACTAATCCCTCTTGTTTGATTTTGTCATATCACAGATTTTACAGTATGTGCTTTGATTTCAATTGTGATGAAATAAATGGATTAGTACATTCATGTTCTACATTATTCTTTCTTAACTAGATTTCAGAGAAAGATAGGCTTGAATGATGATTTTACTTGATACTTAATCTGAATATACATTCACGATCGTTAGTATTTTGAGTGTTATATGCTCTATACTTCTATCATGACTTGTCGTACGATCATTAGGTTATAGAAATTTCCAAACCTTCAATTTGAACAACAGAAGACCAGATAATTACTCTCGTGATTATATTATTAAAATACCAAACAACAACGTATTATATTCACTTGGTGTTTTTTTACTTGTATCTTTCCATTGTTATTTAAGACTGAAATTGATCAGCCTCATGTTGGCATATGCGCAGGCACCTCCAACTGACGAGCCTTAAATAGGACGAAACACGCGTCCTGGATTCCACTGCTAGCCGCTATCCATCTTTCACAACGTATTATATTTCACAAATCTTAGTAAATACATTTATAAGTGAGTGTTTTTTTGTCAAGATTGGTTAGCATCCAACAGAATATGCGCTTCATCTTAGTCGGGAGTCTTGAATGGAATGTACCCATATTCCCGTTTTTATGTACACTCGGCGATTTGAACATAGTACCTTTTGTTTCAAGATTCATACAGTTACAAATAAAATACATATCTGTTGCACAAAACAGTGGTTATCTGAACTCAATAGATCAGTGAATGATGTGATAGGTGTTTGAACCGAAAGGTACTGGCTTCGAGTTTTCCACGGTGGTCTAGCTTCAACTCACTCATGATCTCAACTATTAAAATTACTAAAATCTCCACAAAACCCCTTTCGATATGCTAAAATAGACTGATTAACTGTAGACCTTAATAGCAACAATGGGAATATTCACAAGCTTAAAAATAGGATAGATTTCATTAGGAAATTGAGTAACCCATCTATAATTAACTGATTGTCCTAAGTAAACCAGTTTTCTGACGGTTACTTTCTTATCAACTCTGTCAGCTTTTCGAAACTGATGTATTCCAATTTTGTGTAGCTTTGTAGCTTTCAGTAAGTTTACTTATAATAGAAATTTCAATGTTTATGTTCATTGATTACTAAGTAGTTGAGTCCTTGGTTCTGACTGAATCTTATCGATTAATTTGTAACCTAACCACTAGTCTAAGTGACTGAATGTCTTGAGCACCATATTTTGACGTTAATTGGTTGTAAGAAGTCGAATGTTCTGCCTATTACCTTTAACCACACCATACAAAATATTCTGAAGTACTAAAATTTGAGTTTCCAACTCAGCTTTTAAGTTAATCTTCTTGCATTCCAAACCAATGTTTTACAGTTTTGAGGATTGATACGGATCTTATGTAATTAGAGACAATCGACTGGAATCTCTGAAACTATCTTCCGTACTAGTTAGGATTCGGCAGAAAGGTGTTTCTAAAGGCTTGAAAAAATCGATACTCCTTGTCGGATCCAAACTTATGTCACCTAATACAACAGTCAGACATATTGCAACTAAACTATTCAGGTCACGACAGACCTGTTGTAAGACTAAGGTGTTTACACCAATTGATCACCGTTTAATAGCCAACGGTATTCTTATCTAGTTCTTAGCGATTATCGAATTTCATCAATCAATATGCAATTATTGGATGCAATCGATGGGACTTTGGTTTAGTCAGCTCACTTTTCTTCACATTAGTTACTAATAATCCTATCAGATATTTTCAGAAGACTACTTTCAAGTTTTTATTGTAATAAATTATGATAATTAGAAGTATTTGAATTAATCCGACAGCTAAGAATTCCCGATATAATGCAACAAGTGAAATGGTTTGAATTATTTTTTCTGGTTAGCGTTTTTTTAGCGAGTTAGTTTTCCCCACGCTCAACCCTGTTCCTTTACCCGGGCTTGGGACCGGCAGTACCTCTAGAAGAGCAGAATTGTTGTCTACGCAAGATCCATCGGCCGGATACCATCAGCAACAGCCTACTGTGGAAGAGAACAAACCAGCTTCCAGCTGAAGAAGAAATTAGGAAAAGACGATGAAAATGGATAAGACATACATTACGGAAATCACCAAACTGCATCACGAGACAAACACTAACTTGGAATCTTGAATAGAAACAGAGAAGACGAAGACCAAAGAACACGTTACATTGGGAAATAGAAGCAGATATGGAAAGGATGAATAACAACTGCAAAGAACTGGAAAGGATTGCCCAGAACAGGGTTGGATGGTGAGTACTGGTGAGCGGCCTATGATCCTCGAAAAGGAGTAACATGCGTAAGTAAGTAAGTATGACTAGTGGAACTACATAAGCACAAACGGACGTATTATATTTGGAATTCGTAATCAGCGAGTAATCATGTACAAAGTAATCATTAGTTCGTACAAATACTACATGTATTCATTGGAAGTTGTTGAAATCTACATGTTTTTCTGAGGCTAAATACTATGAGATTATAGTTTGTGAACAAGGCAATCAGGTTTAAGATATCCGAATTTTGATTTTAGAGCAAAATTCACCTATCCATATGACTAAATAACATTTTGGCACTATTGCTGGTATCAATTTGTGATGAAAACTCTAACTCTAATGCTTAACCCTAATGTTCAATTGTAAGTCCTAATCTTAATTGTCGACACTAATTTATAACCCTCATTTAGTTATAATAAACAGCTGGACATCCTCAAGATTACTTAAACACTGCTCAAAGATCGTTCATAAAATTATGTTCATACACCATAGTAACTTGTCTTTCAGGGTGATCACTGGTAGATAATCAGTGCTATTTCACAAAAAATACCCCTTAAACTGTTATTGAATGTTTACCACATTTTAAGCATAACAGTTACATACATAGTTACATTATCGAAAAATACAATCTTGAACAACTTTTATCATCAAGACTCATCAATAACTGAATTTAATATAAGAAAGTCATCTGTTCCGTTCATTTGTGATAGTTTTACTTTATCTCATTTGTTTACTTAGAATATATATGCACGATTTACAAGACGTTTTATACAATTAAACTTTTAATGTCATTTTATTATTGTGTTTCTTTCCATTTAAAATGCAAGTTGTTGCTGTAGGACAGGCTTGTGTCAACATCTGAACTAAGGATAGAAAATGAAGTAGTTGAACACATCGATAAATTCACTTATTTTGAAAGTCTGATCAACCCCAATGGGTTGGTGTCTGACGAAATCTGTGCACGGATTCAAAAATCTTGTTTGGTTTTTGCTAATTTACGTCACCTATGGCGAAGGTGAAATATCCATCTATCAATTAAAGGACGAATCTATTGTGTAGCAGTTCATTCTGTTCTACTTTATGGCTGCGAAACGTGACCATTAAGAGTAGAAGATACTCGTAAGCTACTCCTATTTGATGACAGATGTCTTAGAAATATTGCTCGCATCTGATGGGATCACCGGGTAATAGTAAGGTTTGACACAAGGTATTAAGGAATGATGGTCAGTCAGTTGATGAGGTTGTACATCTTCATAGACTGAGATGGTTAGACGACGGTGTTACGTATTCCTGAACACCGATTACTAAGACATGCAATGCTGACCAGTGTTAGGGACGGTTGGAAGAAAGTTAGGGACGGCCAAACCAAAACGTGGCATCAGTCCACAAAGTCACTAACTTCTAGTCTGAGCCATGTTGGTAGATATAGACTACCTGGTTGGGGTCCACGTGAAGACTCTGGGTGACATGGCTCAGAATCGATCACAATAGCGTAGGTGTATACACTCTTTGTCTTCTCTTAAACTATGAGATTAATATCGCTACATATCTTTCTTTCTATCAACTAATTCTTTCTTCTTGTACTATGTCTGATGTGTGGGCGAGAATGATACTAATTGGTTGTCTGCTTAGTCAGACATGTAGATAGTCTGACAAGTGTCAGATGAGTTATATATTCCCCTATCCTTATTATTATTATTACTCACTTATTATTGATTGTTCATTGTTGTTGGATTGTGTCGGGTTTTTTTGGTATGGAAATGTATTTACATTGTGGTCAGGCTAATCATGTGTTCTTGATCATCTGAGTTGTGTTAAAGTCCTACAGAATAGACACGGGGAGGGAATCTAGCGTAGATATTTGTCTAATGTAAATTAACATCCCATACGTGTGAAAAGTTGGAAACCCACAAGTTATAACAATATCCTTATATACAATCTTTTTTTTATGTATTACCACCACTGAAGTAGCCTTGTCTATGAATTCGCTATTGATCTTGTTGTGCTAATGAGGCATGGCAACTTGAACCTACATTGTAGCTGACTGATTAACTAACTTATTCTTGTCAATTTTAATAGCCATAGTTGATTTGTACTATTCAATAACATATATATTCATATTTTAATAGGTTTCTTATGACCTTCAAAACAAAACATCCTATTGGTTACAAATCATTGATCTTTCAAGGTCACAGTAATCAAAATGTTTGTTTATTAATCCCTTATTGGTTACTTATCAATTCACCAATCACATGTGGTGAAAGAGAATTAAAAGAATGAATAAATTGAAATGGACGGGTAAACTAAGCACAGTTTCTAGGATTAGTCCTTATGATGAAGCATAAGTCGGGCCTACATCATAATCATTCGAATTCTCGAAGGAAACATCCTAAACGATGTACTTTAATTATATATCATATTAGTTTAGGATTAATATTGATTGGAATTATTCTTACAATTATTGGATTAACAACACAAAGATTATTTCATATTTATATTTATGATCATCGTAATCCAGCGAAATTTCATCATTTACATATACCAATTGGTTTATTTTCAATGAGTACACATATTACATGGTTATCAATGGAAAAATCAATTTTATCTGAAAATCTTGAAATAAATGGTAAGTTTATTTATTTTTTTTTTGGTGAGATTATTCTATCATTTATGGATGAACCAATCAGATATAAGTAAAGATGGATAGTGGCTAGCAGTGGAATCCAGGATGCGCGTTTCGTCCTGTTTGGGATTCGTCAGGCAATATCGAAGCATGCGCACAGTATGCACATATGCCAATAAGAGACTGATCAATTTCAGTCCTAGAACATCAATGGGAAGATTCAAGTAAAGCAATATCAAGTGAATTAAACTTCAACTTATTGCACAAGCAAGTGGCTATCAGGACTCAGTAGCTAAGTGGATCACACGATGGTGTTTGAAGCGAACGGTACTGAGTTCGAGTCCCAGAGTGAACATCAACTCTGAGATGCAGGTACATCCAGCTGACGAGTCCCAAACAGGACGAAACGCGCGTCCTGGATTCCACTGCTAGCCACTATCCATATTTGCTTATAATGCTTGTAAATTAAGGCAATATCGAGGCATACGCACAGTATGCACATATGCCAATAAGAGACTGATCAATTTCAGTCCTAGAACATCAATGGGAAGATCCAAGTAAAACAATACCAAGTGAATCAATCAGATGGGCACTCGGACAGTACGTCAGCCCTCACATAAATCAAATGATTTATGTGGCGCATATGTATTCGGTGCCTCCATGTACCAACGTTTATGTGTTTAAACAAATAAATTAGTAATTTCATGTCGTCGTATTAAAGTGGTGTAGTAATTCAGGCTAACGTATATTTTGTGACAGGTTTTACGTTGATTATGACTGACTGTGGTTAACTAATTGGGTTGACTGAGAATTCATTCACTCAATCATTTTACTAGCAATGATTAGTTTGAATTCACTACCTTGCAATAAACTAATTGACTAGTTTGTAAAATAGTAACCATGACGTGAACTGAAGAATTACTTTGGAATATTTTGTATATTCCAAAGTATCTTCTATTGCTATCAGACTTTTGAATTTTGTAGTGCTTGAGTAGATTCCGGAACAAGAAGTCATATACATTCTGAATATTGATAACGAAGAGTCAAATTGAAAGGTCTTACTTCTGTTACTCTCAATGGAGCATAGGCCGCCGACCAGCATTCTCAAACCCACTCTGTACTGGGCATTCCTTTCTTGTTCTATCCAGCTGTTGTTCATTCTTCTCATATCTGTTTCCATTTCTCGGCGTAATATGTTCTTTGGTCTTCCTCCCCTCATTTGACCTTCAGGACTAAGTGTGAGGGCTTGCCTTGTGTTGCAGTTGGGTGATTTCCTCAATCTGTGTCCTATCCACTTCCAGCACTTCTTCCTGATTTCTTCCTCTACTGGAATCTGGTTTGTTCTCTCCCACAGTCGGTTGCTGCTGATAGTGTCTGGCCAACGAATCCGAAGTATTTTGCGTAGACAACTGTCAATAAATACTTGTATCTTTTGGATGATGCCTTTTGTAGTTGTTCAAGTTTCTACCCCATACAGTAGAACTGTCATGAAATTTGTATTGAAAATCCTGACCTTGGTGTTGGTTGACAGTTGTTTTTAGTCCCAGATATTCTGCAATTGTAGATATTCTGCTCTTGCTTTGCCGATCCGCGCCTTCACATCTGCATCAGATCCACCTTGTCCATCAATGATGTTGCCCAGTTATGTACAGGTTTTTACATCTTCCAAATCTTCTCCGTCAATTGTGATTCGATTGGTGCATGCTGTGTGGTATCGGAGAATCTAGGATTTCTCTTTGTGTATCTTGAGACCTACTGCTGCTGAGGCTGTAGCTACACTGATCGTCTTCTCCTGCATGTGTTGTTGCGTGTGCGACATAGGAGCCAGATCATCTGCGAAGTCTAGATCGTTCAGCTGCATCCTAGATGTCCACTGTATCCCATGCTTCTCCCCAGATGTTGACGTCTCCATAACCCAGTCGATCACCAGGAGAAAGAGAAAGGGTGAGGTTGAGAGTAAGCAACCTTGCCTGACTCTGTTTTGAACAAGTCTATGAACTGTCCTCCATAAACAGTTTTGCGGTTTAATCCATCATAGGAATTCTGTATGATATTGACTATTTTCTCAGGCACGCCGTAGTGCCGAAGAAGCCTCCATAGTGTTGTCCTGTCCACGCTATCAAATGCTTTTTCGTAGTCAATGCAGTCGATGTAAAGTGATGAATTCCATTCATTTGATTGTTCCACAGTGATCCGTAGTGTTACGATTTGGTCTGTACACGACTGATCTTTACGGAATCCAGCCTGTTGTTCTCGAAGTTGGGCGTCTACGGAGTCCTTCATTCTGTTTAACAATACGTTGTTGAATACTTTTCCTGGTATTTTGAGAAGAGTGATGCCCCTGTAGTTCTCACACTTGCTAAGATCGCCTTTCTTTGTTATTTTGATGAGGTGTCCTTCTTTCCAGTTTGTTGGTACTTGTTCTTCATCCCAAATCTTATTGAAGAGAATGTGGAGTATCTTTGCAGTTACCGCTACGTTTGCCTTCAGTGCCTCTGCTGGAATGTTGTCTGGTCCTGCTGCTTTTCCACTCTTGATTTGTCTGATGGCCATGCTTATTTCTTCAATTGTTGGTGGGCCAACATCGACTGGGAGGTCCGTGGGTGTTGCTTCGATGATGGGTAGGTTCAGTGGGGCTGGTCTATTCAAAAGTTCTTTGAAGTGTTCTACCCACCTGTTTCGTTGTTCTTCAATGTTGGTAATTACTTTGCTTTCCTTGCTTTTCACTGGACATTCTGGTTTACGATAATTTCCATAGAGTTTCTTTGTTGTATCATACAATTGTCTCATGTTTCGTTCTCTTGCAGCGTTTGTCGGTTCTGATGCTCATCTTAACTTGCAAATCGAAAGCTCACTTAAACACAATTGCTTAAGATGGCAATATACATAATCAGTTTAATAAAAACGCAAACGGTGGTTATAAAAATGTTGTTTTATAAAATTTGCAGTACATCAGTAGTATACTTTTTAAAATCCGTTTTTTGGAAAGGTATTTGTCTTATCATTTACAATGTTTAAACTATTCATGAAAGTAATTGAAATCCAGATTCTTCAGCTGAATTATCATTTGTTATGTTTCAAATTCGGTTGTTTACCTATCATTACAAAACAATAAATCAAAGACCGCATACATTCGATGTTTTCATCAACACCGGAAGTCATCAGTCATCTTACCTTTGTGTTAACCTCAAATTTTTGATAATCCTTGTTGAAAGCTATTTTCTTCAATATTTTATTGTTGATAACTAGCTGTTAATATGTAATGAACAACCTAAGAATTTTTTCCCATGTATTATAAAACATAATATAAGTTAGCAACAAATGATTATTGAGTCACATGTATATGATAATGTGTTCACCAGCTTTCAAATCATTTTAGATTTACGGATACATATACAAATTCATCTTCATTAATCGTAGCTAATGCTTAATATTTCATAGTAAACTTCTTCAGAACTATTGAAACTGATTATGTGTTGAACCCAAGTATGGAGTAGTGATATTATCTACTTCTTAATTAAGATTCAGCTGTAAAATAGTTATCAAGATTAAATTTGTGGTAGGCTTCTTTACGATGACCTCATTAATCAATCCAAATGAAGATATAATCATCATTTTAAAATTACAATTAGTGAATATGATGGATTATGACTAGCAGTGGAATTCAGGATGCGCACTTCGTCCTATTTGGAACTCGTCCACTGGATGTACTTATATCCCAAAGTTGATGCTCACTCTGGGACTCGAACCCAGTACAGTACTGTACGCTTCAAACGCTCTCGTGTTATACACTTAACTAATGAGTCGTGATAGCCACCTGCTTGTCCAATGGGGTGAAAATGAAATTCACTTGATATTGCTTTACTTGAATCTTCCCATTGATGTTTTTGGACTGAAATTGATCAGTCTCTTATTGGCATATGTGCATACTGTGCGTATGCCTCGATATTGCCTTAATTTACAAGCATTATAAGCAAATATGGATAGTGGCTAGCAGTGGAATCCAGGACGCGCGTTTCGTCCTGTTTGGGACTCGTCAGCTGGATGTACCTGCATCTCAGAGTTGATGTTCACTCTGGGACTCGAACTCAGTACCGTTCGCTTCAAACACCATCGTGTGATCCACTTAGCTACTGAGTCCTGATAGCCACTTGCTTGTGCAATGGGTTGAAGTTTAAATATAGTTTAAATATCATTTAATCGCCTTTTGTACGATTGGGAATTGTTAAATATTGACTTTAATCAATAAATTTCCATAGTTATCCCAAATGTATTTATGTTGATATTGCGTACTTACTTACTTACGCCTGTTACTCCTTGTTATTATTTTAATACATAGATATTGGTACACGGAAGCACCATATACATATGCGTCACACAAATCTCATTTGATATGTGTGAGGGTTGTGATACTGCCCGGCTGCCCAAACCGAAGCAGGTGGTTTCCTTAGGGGGCCACACCCGGAGCCTTCGACCTGAAGGTCTGATCCACAAAGCAGTGGAGCATCGTAAGGAGATGCAGTCCCATGGTAGCCGGTGACCAACGATTGGTTCATACGCCATTTGTTCCCGCAGGATACTGGAGCCCATGTGCACTATTGGTTTGGAATGAGGGTTTTCCAACTCCCCTAGGGAAGTTACTCCTTGTGGAGGATCATAGGCCGCCTACAAGCACTCGCCATCCAACCCTGTCCTGGGCAATCGTTTCCAGCTCTTTACAGTTGTTATTCATCCTTTTCATATCTGCTTCTATTTCTCAACGTAATGTGTTCTTTGGTCTTCCTCTTTCCCTCTTCCCTTCAGGATTCCAAGTTAGTGTTTGTCTCGTGATTCAGTTTGGTGATTTCCGTAATGTATGTCCTATCCACTTCCAACGTTAATATGGTAATTGAGATATTGACATGGAACAATTCGACTTCTTTTATTAGTAATAAAGTAGTTTCATCATTTAAGAATTAATATCTTAATATTACCATCTACCTTTAGAGGAAATAAGTACTTTCATTAAATGTCATTCTTTTGAACTTTTATGAAACATGTTTATACAAGTTGAAAAATTTACCAAATGTTAAATTCATATTATGATAGTTGAATTAGTCACCATTATCCTCAATTTACAGGTTATTTTACATGTATGGAAGTGACTAATTAATATTGATCGTTTCCATATACATAAAACCCCTTTCTGGTTATAATCATCATATGCTCACTAGTGATTGATTTCAAGAGATATTTCTTGGAGTTCTAGTGAGAAGCAGTGATCAGTGGAGTTCAACCGGGTGTGTTGTGAGATAGTAACTCACTGATGATAATGGTGATATATTGAATATTAAGAATTTCGTCAGTCAAATGAAGGAATATTTGGAGTGATTTGAATTGTGATATTTTATAGGGAAGAAGAAGACTATGTATTTATTTTGACTACTGTTGACAAGAACATTTTTATTCAATTCTTAAATCTATGTCGTTCTACAGTTTCAATGGAAAACCTGGAAACACTGGATTGCCGTTTCGTTTTATTGTGGGACTCTATTGTTGTGAGATAGTAACTCTCTGGAGACAATGGTGGATGTATCTGTCAATTTCGTGGATTGATTGAAGTTAAACATTAACACCGTTATATGCCGGCCAGCTCAGTGGTTTAGAGGTTAAGCGCTTTCACGCGAGACTGATAGGTTCTGGGTTGGAATCTCTTGAGGCGGGATCGTGGATGCGCACTTCTGGGGAGTTCCATACTAGGAAGAAACGGCCGTTCAATGCTTCCAGGTTTTTCATGCTGGTCTAGCTTCAATTGTTTCATGATCTCAACCATTGAAATTACTATAATATCCACAAAAACACTGATAGTAATTCATGTAATGAACTAATCTAAACTTACTCGTTTTTAATGATCCTACATTATGGAATCGCTCAAAATTCTCAATTAATCTACATATAATAGTGGTTTTACGTTTATAAGTAGTATAGATCAGTGAAGTCAATTTAAAAAATGTAATCAAGTAATGTCACTTATGTTTTGATTTATCAAATATCATCACATCGTATCATCAATTAGTTTTAAATACCTCAGTCCAACTGAAGATCAGTCGTGAGCCGAATAGCTCAATGGTGATATTCCATACTGTGAAGCTGGATGGTGCGGGATCGGATCCCCCACGAAGCATTAGTCTCAGGATTACTGGTACACCTTGTTGACGAGTGACATATAACACGGAACCTAGGTCTGACATTTCCTGCCGACTGCCTATAACTACCTAACAAGGTCAGAAATCGTTTGTCATCCACTCCAATATCATGTAGAAGGATGTTCACTTGTCTCATATTCGTTTTGTATCCAGACGATAGATTTATTGCATCCAGTGAACTGAAATTTATCAAGGGCATCTAACGGTTACGTCGTACGAGTCGACTTATCTGTTTTATTCGAACCACAGATGGAACTTGAGCTGACATTATATATAAAAAAAACCACAGATACAAAAGCCAGGATCTGATGAGTCGCTTCTATTGATGAATCTGTTTGAATTTTTATTCTGTTGATCATATAATTGTGTTCCGTCAGTTGTTATGTAATAACCTAATACTCCGTGTGACAACGCAACTTACACTTTGCTATACGATATTTCGTATTCCTGGTCGTAAATCTGGTCTTTATTTAGCGGATCTTTCGAGTATTCAATTTAGCGGTACTATAAACTTTATCACTCAGACTAGTCTTATCATATTATTGTATTAGCGTAGTATACCACGGAGAGAGGAAAATATTTCAATTATATCACAATTCAAATCACTCCAAATATTCCTTCATTTGACTGACGAAATTCTTAATATTCAATATATCACATTTATATTTTTCATTGTAACTGTGTTTCCACAACATAATTTGTATTGATTTACACAATCAACACGAACTACTGATTCTCTCAATTAAGCTTTATTATGAATCGTTTATGTGAACGATACAATGAGAAGTAAGGTTGATGTAATAGTCGACTGATGATTTTTCATAAATTCATTATTGTATATATGAATAATATAGGCAAATAAATGATTCATTTATTATCAGAAGGTGGTTTAGTGGAGATTTTAATAATTTTATAGTTGAATTGATGAGTCAATTGAAGCTAGACCAAGATGGAAAACATGGGAGTGTTGTACGGCCGTTTTGTCGTATTGTGGGACTCTTCAGCAGTGAGCATCCACGATCTCACCTTGCGGGATTCGAACACAGGGATTTTCTTATTTATTACCTTAACACAAGTATTGGTACAAGGAGGCACCAAATACATATGCGCCACACAAATCTCATTCGATAGTGTGAGGGCTGTGATACTACCCGGGTGCCCAAACCGAAGCAGGTGGTTTGCTTAGGGGCCACTCCCCGAGCCTCCGACCTGAAGGTCTGATCCACAAGGCAGTGGAGCATTGTGAGGAGATGCAGTCCCATGGAAGCCGGTGACCAACGATTGGTTCATACGCCATTTGTCCCCGCAGGATATTGGAGCCCATATGCACCATTGGTTAGGGATACGGTTAAAGCGCCGGACATTCGCTTTTCGTCCTCTCATTTTCATGAACAACACCCCCGGTGAGAGAAGGCAGTGAGTAGGACTTCCCTGACAGAGGCTATATACGCGTGGCCATGTGAGAGCATTTCGAGAGGGAGAGCGAACTCTCCCCACTCTCGGCCGTACCAGGGCATTTGGGGGCCAGGGATTTTCAGAAACAATATGAATTAATTCTTTCAATTAAGCATTATTATGAATCATATATTCGAACCATACAATGGGAACTGAGGTTGGTATAGTGATGGACTAGTGATTTTGCTTAAAATCAATAATTTATAAACATAAACAGGTAATTTGTTTCTGAATTCATATTTTCAAAGGTGATTTGAAAATATTAACAATGATTGGTTTCTATTGAAATGTGTACTAAATGGATATTTAATCGAAATATTAAGTAGTATAAATAGAGGACAGTAATATAAGGTATATATGTGTGTATGTATGTATGGTATTGAAAATAACTGTCTTTGTCAGTTATCTAGTACACAAATAATAATAATAACAATATTGAATAAATGTTGAGGGTTTTGTTTACCTTACATACATTCATGTGTTTTGTGTAGTTCTGGTTGGCGTTTTTTTTTCTGGCGAGTTAGTTTTCTATGGGATGAGGTCGCTAACCCCCATGCCCAACCCTCCTCCTTTATCCGGGCTTGGGACCGGCAGTAGCCTCAGAGGAGCTTCAGACGGAGTTGTTGTGTGTACTTAGTAAATTCAAAAAGAGCACATTGAAGGATAAAGATACGTGTCGATGAATTTGTAGTACATCTACTTTTCGCTATTTAATAAAGTGTACAATATGTTCAGCATTTTATTCAGTGACCGATACATAAAAAAGAGCATAGCTATTATTGGCTATATCATTTTAAGTCTTAATTCTTACTTTATTTGATGTTTTTGTTTTTCGTCTGAACAACTTGAGATATGCTACAATGTCCTATTCATAGTATACACATAGATAACCTAAGATGATTGAAGTCCTCAGTGAAAACTATACTCTTATATATACAGTAATGACATACTAAATGAACTAATAAGAAGATGCTAGAAAATGTTTAGATACTTCATCTTTATTAAACTCTGAAAAAGGATGTTTTCCTCTTATGACATTCATGATGAATAGAGATCAATATCATTATATCACCCTCCCCCTCCCAAGATTTTAATTAGTTACTTTTTCTAATGGCGTTATCTAGGTATAAATAATAGAATCAATCATTGCCCCCAAATGACATGGTATGGCCGAGAGTGGAATGGGACCTCCCTCCCTCTCGAAATGCTCTCACATGGCCACGCGTATATAGCCTCTGCCAGGGAAGTCCTACTCACTGCCTTCTCTCACCGGGGGTGTTGTTCACGAAATTGAGAGGACGAAAAGCGAATGTCCGGCGCTTTAACCGGATCCCTAACCAATGGTGCATATGGGCTCCAGTATCCTGAGGGAACAAATGGCGTATGAACCAGTCGTTGGTTACCGGCTACCATGGGACTGTATCTCCTCACAATGCTCCACTGCCTTGTGGATCAGACCTTTATGTCGAAGGCTCCATTTGTGGCCCCCTAAGAAAACCACCTGCTTCGGTCTGGACACCCGGGCAGTATTGAGATTAGATGGTGGTTGGAGGTAGTCAACAGGAAACCCTGGACCCGGGTTTCGTGCTACTTGGCACTCGTCAGCAAGGTGTACCTGTAATCTTGAGGGAACTGATGCTCCCTGGCGGATTCGATCTCGTGTCACCCAGCTTCACAGTCAGAGACGTTACCACTGAGCTATCCGAGCCGTGACTAACCTCCTGTAGGACTGAGATGTAATCACAATTGATTGATCACTGGGTGGTGATCAATCTCATGCTTGTCTAGTCCTTATTAGTGCAGATCGAATGCTATCGATCATGTTGCAATGTGGCCACCAGTCTAGGTGACTCGACACTGCGGGCACTATGTATTGAGATTAGATGGTGGTTGGAGGTAGTCAACAGGAAACCCTGGACCCGGGTTTCGTGCCAGGGAGCACCAGTTCCCTCAAGATTACAGGTACACCTTGCTGACGAGTGCCAAGTAGCACGAAACCCGGGTCCAGGGTTTCCTGTTGACTACCTCCAACCACCATCTAATCTCAATACATAGTGCCCGCAGTGTCGAGTCACCTAGACTGGTGGCCACATTGCAACATGATCGATAGCATTCGATCTGCACTAATAAGGACTAGACAAGCATGAGATTGATCACCACCCAGTGATCAATCAATTGTGATTACCCGGGCAGTATCCCAGCCCCCACACAAATCGAATGATTTATGTGGTGCATATCTATTTGGTGCCTCCTTGTACCAATGTTTATGTGTTTAAATAAAATAATAAATAAATAATAGAAAGCAAGCGCAAACACGTATTAGGTTGACTTTTAACATTCCTCTAATTAAGGTTACTTGTTTACGAAAACTATTTATGTATTAAACAAATCTTTCTTTCTAATTCTTTCTTCCTGTATTATATATATATATATATATATATATATATATATATATATATATATATTACTACCATTGAATTAACTACTTCTATGAATTTGGTGTTCATCTTATTGTGTTAATGAGGTATGGTAACTTGGACTGATGCACGTAGGTGCCTAGTCCTACGTTGTAGCTGACTGACTGACCGAATCTTCGAAAAATTTCCCTTTGTTAAAACATAATTATTTCCAATCGCTTTTTTTCGGTACAAAAGTGAATCCTATGGCCATAATCTACATTTGATGAATCGAATGTTTAAAAAAATTTAGATGAATGATTCATAAAGTTAAACTAGGATAGAAGGTTGTGTATAGTTAATAGGTTAAGCGTTCGCGCGCGAGGCTGAAGGCTATGGGTTCGAATCCCGCGAGCGGGATTGTGGATGCGCACTGCTGAGGAGTCCCACAATAGGACGAAACGGCCATCCAGTGCTTCCAGGTTTTCAGTGGTGGTCTAACATCAATCGGTTCATGATCTCAATCAAAATAATTAATTACCTTTTAGACTTCAATGATATTATTCTTTTGTTTTGATTTCGTTTGGTGAAAACATTGTTGTTATATTCTTCTTAAAATTTAAGTCAAATTATCATTAAACTAGTAATGTCGGGCGTTTGTGAGTGAGATTGAAGTTTGCGGGTTCGACTCTTGAATCCGGGTTCGTGAACAAGCACTTTTGAGAAGTTACATACCAGGATATAATGACAGACCATCAATTCTTTAGCAAACAGTTCTTATCTTTGTAGCTCTGTACTTTAGAGGCCTTACTATCGGTGACAGCAATATATATGTTGTAGGTTGAAGTGTGATATTTTTGGGAGATGACATTTCTTACCCTTTCCTCTGTTGTAGAGAGGTCGTATTGCTGCAGCTACTAGAGCGAGACGAACTACTGTATTCATATCCCAGTACAGTCAACAGTACGACTTTATCCTCAAACCTTATTTTTGGTGCTTTTCACTCTACTGCTGTCTGGTAGACCTAATTGGTATGGGTAAACCTAAGCAAACAAGTATTCCAACTAATATAACTCAATTAGATCATCATGTGCGTCATGTTGGCAGCTACGGTTGAGTCTAATTAAGATCAGTCCATTCTCAATATTACCAAAGTTGGTTGGTTTACCAACTCAGTGGTATGAAGGCTATGCTCTCACCACCAAGTCCTAAAGTGTTAGATTTGCTCCCTGACAAGGTTGTAGATATTAACTGCTAAAACGTATTGTGTTAAAATGAGTCAACTGTTCATTGGTTCCTGGCTTGCAATCATTGACTAATTCTAAATTCAGTTATTTTTCTCGTTAAATAAAGAATGTTAGATAGAATTTTTAACTATAACATTGTTGTTTATTAGAGGTATGAATTACCATAAACTAATCAATCAGTTTATTGCCATTATTTGTTTGTTGACTATTTTTAATCTCTACTTAATGTAATTAATATCGACTAGTTCTGTAAACATTAGCAAGTATTAACTATCTGAAGGGGTTTTATGGAGATTGTAATAATTTCAACAGTTGAGATCATGAGTCAATCGAAGCTAGACCACCATGGAAAACCTGGAAGCACTGGACGGCCGTTTCGTTCTATTGTGGGACTCCTCAGTAGTGCGCATCAACGATCCCTACAATCTCCACGAAACCCCTTCTGATAATAATTAACATATGCTCACTAGTGACTGGCTTCAAGAGATATATCCTGGAGTCCTAGTGAGAAGCATTGACCAGTAGAGTTCAACCGGGTCTGTTGTGAGGTAGTAACTCACTGATGACAATGGTGTATGTGTCGCTCAATTTCGTGGATTAGTTGGAGTTAGACATTAACACTGTTGGATGCCGACCAGCTCAGTGTTTCAGAGGTTAAGCGCTCTCACGCGAGACTGATAGGTCCTGGGTTGGAATCTCGTGAAATGGGACCATGGATGCTCACTACTGAGGACTCCCACAATAGAACGAAACGGCCGTCCAGTGCTCCCAGGTTTTCCATGGTTGTCTAGCTTCAATTGACTCATGATCTCAACTGTTGATATTAACTATCTAGTTAAAAGGTTTTATATAGAGAATGTTTTGATTTATAAGTTGTATTAGAGTCACAGGTTGATCTCAGTGGGGTTACTAGTGAATATTAGGGACCACTGGACAGCTGTTTCACCCTAGTACTTGACTCCTCAACAGTAAACACTCACGAATCCTTCAAGGATAGAACTCAAGACGTTTAGGTCTAAGCAGTTTCCTATCGAGATGAAATATATGTTCAGTTATCCAACTTTTTAAATTGTTCCCCTCCCATTGAGATCAATCTATGAGGAATAAAATATGTAACTTATCAACTTTGTATCATTTTCGAGTATATGGAGTTTCTTCATTGTAAATGGCAGTAAATATTTACTTCAACATGAAATGAGAAAAATATTTCATCAAACGACTTATTTAATTATGTTCTGTTTTTTATATAGGAATTTCAGAAACACTTAGTATACAATGGTGAAAATTATGTTTAAAATTTATCAGCGATTCAAAGGCTGTCAATTTGAATATACTTATAATTCATGTTTTGTTTTACTAAGTCATTCATTCATCCTTGTATCATCACTACGCTTTGAATAGAGGGTGTGACAGTAGTATGGTGTTTCCCTCGGGCAACCAGTATCTGCAGCGATGCTGCCTTCCCACAAGAAGAGGTGGGGTTAGAGAAGGTCGACCCTAAAAATGTCACACCGCACCTTACTTCACGGATTTCCGTCTCCGGCGGTAAGGCCTTTTGAAGAACGGAGCTAACACGTCAACAACTCCGTACAAAAAGGCCATGCGCGGTCACGCTCTCAGGTCTTTAAAACGAACACTAATCCAACTTTTCAGGTTCCTCAAGAAATACCCTTCCATGGTGTGGGTAGCCGGGAAGTGACATCAGCCCTCATGCCTGTAACAACACACGAGACTGACTGACGTTCCTGTTTAGTTGTGTAGCAGTAACTCAGTTGGTAAAGTGTTCAACTTTCAGTTACTAAGTCCCAGGTCCGAATTCCACCCTTCACATAATTCGGGTCGGATAAATGGATAATATCATTAACCTCGACATTAACAGTGTGACCGGAAGCCAAGTACACAAAACTATACACCTGGTAAATGAGTTATTAATTGTTAAAGATACCGAATTAGATTTACACTATTCTTAATTAATGAAATGAATCCATGTCTTCATGATAAGTTGGTTTTCTATGTTTTTTTATTTTTAACACAAGAGTTGCACATTGAGCGTAAACCTATGTGTATGTTTACATAGCTATTTAGTGCAGCAACTTGCACCGAGCAGCTTCATGTCAAGTTTTTTTTGTGTGTTGATGATTAACTGATTAACTTATTCCTTATCAAATTCTTAGATTTTGTTGGTCTCGCTATGTATGACGAATTTGTGCTTCTGTTCATTTCATGAAATCATGAATTTTTCGTTCCAGTCATCTTTTTCAGTGTAATCTGTCCGGATGAGATCTGTGCAATAAACGTGATCAGTGATTCAAGGCATTGGGTAACAATATCTCAGATGTATACACTCTACATTGTTTTCTAGACTTACAATTCCGGAACAATTTTAAACATTATGTTAACTTCAACTCGTAATGCTAATTTAGCTTATGACAACCTTTTGATTGATCATAAAACTAATCAACTTTATATTTCTGTGCTATTCTAAGGTGTGTGTGTGTGTGTGTACGTGCATATACTGGATTGAACTGGTACATAATTGTGCTTCTTTTTCTTATATCTTTCATTTAATTTTAGATCTTCGTTGGACATTGGCTAGAATAATGAGTTTAATAGGCTTATTGACAGCAATTACATCGTTTATAATTCATATAATTCTAGCATATTTTCAAACAAATCGTAAATGGTTAAATGTTCTAGCTGAAGTTGTATTTCTTCTGATAGCTGGTAAGAAGAGTATTTTTTTGCTATAAAAGTTTTTATTGGTGTTTATTAATGTAAAACCATGATTTTGAACGGTATAGGTAGTGAGAGGCCAAAAAAAAAACTAGTTGTTAGCGGAACATACACTGGATTAAAGTATACTCAATGCAAGATTACTTTGGTGCACACTGATTGGCTAATTCTTATCCAATCAGCGTTAGTCAAACTTAGTAAACATTCTAGAAATCTTCTCATGTGAAAAACTATAAATATACTAACGTTTTCCCCATTGCACTTACTTGCTTCTTGCTTCCATCTAACCTTGTTATTTGGAATATGATCTCTTTCCTGTTCAACCGTGTTCTGATTTGGGGACTTTATCGAGTGATTTGGTGTCCAAGATTACTAACCACTAGGAATAGCTGGGTTATAACCGTAAGAGAGAAATATAACACTCGTCATAGATGTAGATTATTTTATGGACTTTTCAAAAGTAAAATTGCATTGAATCAAAAAGCTGAATGTACTTTCATCTTAGAGTTGATTTTTACTACAGAATTCATCAATATATAATGAGTCTCCTACAAAATAAAATACATGTCCTGGATCTCATTGTTAGCCACGTTTCATCTATTCCAAAGAAAGGCTATATTGAGACAATCCGCACAGAATTCACATATACACCAACTAAAACTGTCTTAAACTAAGTCAAATTACAAACAATGAGATATTCCAGATTGTTAGATATTAGATTGAAATATCATTATTATGCATAGTCAACTTGATAATAGTAATGTCAGTTTTGAGTGTTTGGAACATTTAAACTTATCATCTGGTTCAATAATTGGGATAGTCTCAATATTTATTATTATCTACTAAGTTTAAAGTTAATAGACTTTGTGTTTTTCAACTATCTTCATCAAGTGGGATTAGATCCTCTTCCTGATCGAATCCAGTATGTCTATGGGTAGAAAAGTGAACGCTTAAACCTTAGAGAATCAAACTTGAGAGAAATAATCCAGTTGGTAATTAATGACCTGAAAATAGATAATACGGTTCAGCCTCTTTGGGTTGTGTTACGGACTGTCTGATTCACAAATACACTCTAACCAGAGAAAACAATTTAAACCATTTAAACTCCTCTCTACTAGTTGAAGGATCTTTGTTTAGCAGAATTATGATGCCTCATGGTGAAAGCCGAGATTCTTCGGAAGTCACGAGGCTGATGCCCCTTCTAACAATCAGAGAAACAATTGGTATGGGTACACTAAATGTTTGGTCAATGTGGGGAACTGGGAGAACCAGTCAGATAGCTGCGCAAATGAGGAGATAAACTTGGCGGCACTCTGAATCAAAGAAACCGTTACTTGCTTACGTCTCTTACACCCATAGAGGAGCATAGGCCGCTCACCAGCATTCTCCATTCAATTCTGTCCTGCGTAATCCTTTCCAGTTATTATTCGTTGTTTTCATGTCTGCTTCCGATTCTCGGCACAGTGTGCCTATGGCCTTCATATTATCTGTTTCTATTCAAGATTCCAAGTCAGGGCTTACCTCATGATACAGTTTTGTGATTTCCACAATGTGTGTCTTATTCACCTGAAGCGTCTTTTCCTGATTTCCTTTTGAGCTGGAAGTTTATTCGTTCTCTCCCACAGTATGTTGTCGATGATAGTATCTGGCACGTAGCTCCTCTAGGGCTGCTGCTGGTCCCAAGCTCGGATAAATGAGGAGGGTTTGGAGTGGGGTCAGCAACTCCATCCCGTATAAAACAACCTTGTTAGAAAACGCTAACCAGAATAAACAATTTAATCAAAGAAACCCGTTGGATTCAAACTGGACAGAAAATGTTAGATTTGGGAGAAATGATGCTGTACTCTGGTTACGAAGAAGAAAATGCCCCACACACTCAGGGAGTTGCTCTGATGCTGCTCAATGAAGCACGAAAAACACTTATTGGATGGGGATGTCATGGATCCAGAATCATCAAAGCATCCTTAAAAACAAGGAATGAGGGGATCACAATGTATATTATCCAGTGTTATGCACCCATCAATGATAGCGATAAAGACGATATAAGTCAGTTTTATGAGAGGGCCCAGTCGATCGTAAAGTGACTAGGAAACGACCTTACCATCCTAATGGGAGATCTAAACGCCAAAGTCGGAATGAACAACACCGGATATGAAGATATCGTGGGACGACACAGACTGGGAGAAAGAAACGAAAATGAGGAGATTTGCAAATCTATGTGCATTCAACAAATTGGTTATATGCGGCACAATATTCCCACACAAACACATACACAAAGCTACATGGATCTCACCGGACCATATCACAGAGAACCAGATAGATCATATTTGTATCAATAAATAGTCTAAATCTATCTATGTAGCTCAATCCAAGAGTCAATGACTTCATGAACTAATCTTACGATTTGATCATTTCTAGCCACATTTAGCTGTCTTCTAATATACCCTTCTAATATACACTTGTAAACATCGTGGGATCTCAACCAGATTTAATAAACATAAAACCTAGTACGATCTGACCTCTTTCCAAGTTGCCGCAATATACTAGAATAGTCAGAGGAAATTAAGAATCTCAGTAACAAAGCATTGGAATAACAGTTAAATATATTATAGTAAAAGGTTAACCTGAAGAGTATAATGTACAAATAAGGAAATATGAAATATGAAATAGTATTGAAACTGTTATGTTTGACGATGTTAATCAATATCATTTGTTAGATTTGTTAGTCAGAATCCTGGCTATAATTTCTCTATCTTTGCGTGTACTATTCCTTCTGTATGCTAGTGTCCTAAATCTTGACTTATGATATATATTCTAAACGTCGGGATTAATCCTTGGCTAAGGCTGACGTACATTCAACTGCTATTGGTTTGTCGATTCCCCAGCCTTGAGCCCGAATGAGAAACGACAACAGTTGAGCTTGTATTATTATTATTATTATTATTATTATTATTATTATTATTATTATTATTATTATTATTATTATTATCATTATTATTATTATTCGGAACACACATGGGTTTCTAGTCACTAAAATACATGTGCGTGTGTTACATAATAAACTAGAAAATCATAGTTTACATAAACAGGCCAAGAGTGGCAGTAAAACTTGCCAAGTGAAGAGAAGGGTGCCAACTCGATTTCCTCAAGCGTGAATAGATATTTTGTACTCAGACATGTGATGAGTAAGATAAAAAATGTGCACACCTACGCTTGATAAGCGAGTAAGTGATAAGGTCAAAATAATGGCTTGAGGTGAATGAATAGATTGATCTGTTCAGAGGCTAGAATAACCTATATGGGCTTGACTTAGTACCAGTCCCTACGGTATATAAGAATTGTCCATGATATATTTTTGAAAGTTTCCATTTATTCAATCTTCATCAGGAACTTGAAATCTATGAGAATGCATCGACGTTATTGTGACCTATTGTATGAACCATAAATAAGACAGATGTGATATCATGTTGAATAACATGTTAACAGTTAACTAATTGTAATTTATTGAACAGAAAAAGACACCGTAACAGTTAATACATCGAATGTAAGCTTACCCTCTATATCCAATACAAATTGTTTAATGAATGTTCATAGAATATATACAGACTCATTCCTTGAAAAGTGCCTATCATAGTTCACATTTTTTATTTCTTTGACTATTTATACCACTGACTACAATGAACAGCTGAGTGCCCTTAGGGATTTCTAAGATTAACAACTGTTCTAAACTTTTCTAAACAGATATCGATTTTATTATGATCGCAAAACAATATTAGTTAGATTATCACTGAAAATTTGAAAGCATTCGATGAATGTTTTATTCTAGTATGGGCTTCCTCAGTGGGATACCTATCCTGTCGTATGCCCTGATGATGTTCTCGTAACTTTCGGGTTGCCTGATCTGTCAAGGGTGATGGGACAGTGCATGATGCTATTGTTGTGTGCTAGGTTCAAAGAGAATTGTATGCAAATTCACCCCGTTATTGTTCCTATTTCAAACCTTTTACACTGTTAAAACGATCCGGTTTGGCTTGCCATTCACTAGTTTGCTGCCTGGTATGCACCTGGCTTCGTGCTGGACTGCATATACTGTGGCTTAACGGTAAATATCCTAGGTTGCAGCGTTAACCATTAGTTCTATGCATTTGGGAAACCAACGTATGGGATTATTGGCGTATGGGCTTCTTCAATAATGTACACTAACGACACAACCATAGGGGGATTGAACCTAGAACCATTGTTTTCACGTGCGAATATTTAACCTCTCGATTGCTTAGCAAAAAATCTAGTAGTGTACAAGTCTAACTTCCATCAATCAATTTCCTTTGATATATCTATGTACTTTCAATGTATAACAAATTCATACTATCTCCTTTGATTTTACTTTTTTTTCTTCCCTCCAAACTTATAGTTGCATGTGTATTGGTTGGATTAAGTTTAGCTGAAACAGAAATTGAATATATTCATGATCATGGTGATATGATTCTAACAAAAGTTCTCCTTTCAAATGGTTTAATGGGAACAAATGATGACTATACAAATCAATTCTATTTAGATAAAAATAATAACCAATTAATGATTAACAGAGATAGTACTGGTGGTAATTTCAATCCGGAAGATAATACTGCTATCAATGGTCTTAGTAGTAGTAGTGGTAGTGGTAGTAGTGGCAGTAGTAGTAGTACAGACAATGATCGTTTAGGTTTATCTGGTGAATTTGCCTTATTACTTACTCCACCATTATCAAGTTTTTTCTTATTAATTTCAGCTGATTTTATTTATTTATTAAGTTTTCTTTCAGTACTTATTTATTTTGTACGTTTATGTGAAAAAGCTGAAGCAGATAGAAAACAAATGAAATGCGCTGAAACAACAAGTTCTGTTTAAAATAAACTAATCACTATGGTCTCATTTAAGTATCATTTCTTTACTCTTCCTCTCTTTCTATTTGTGTGTGTGGCGGGTGGGGGGTGGGGTGCGTATGTTGATATTCACAAGTTGAATATTCTCAAAGAGAAATGGAGACTATACACAATATCTGGATACTAATATTCTTGTTTCATCTCATTTCCTTTATTTTCATTACTATGTGTTAAGTGTCATTCATTCAAGTAGAACTATCACATTATGTATGATCTATTGTCATTATTCATTGTTTGTGACAATTTCACTAAAGGTTACTTCAATGTGTCTTCTTCATCTTCTTCCTCCTCTGTGCATGAGCATTAAAATAACACTTGCTTTAATGATAATGAAATCAAATAATCTATTTTCAAAGCTTCTTGTGTGTATGGAAGAGATAATCTTCTATTCGTGCATTTTTTTTTGTCAAAGAAAATACATTTTCACCATTGAAAATCCATATTGTTTCTAGGGTATAACATTTGGGGGGCGGGGTCATATAAATATTTTTCTAGTGTAATAAAAACTTTCTAAAGTTTGACGAAACGAAACAATTTTTTTTCCTATTTTCAAAAATAGATGATAAGAATTTCATTCTGTAGTTATGGCGCCCGAATGCCTTAGTATGGCCGAGAGTAGAGAAAGTCCTCTCTCTCGAGAGAGAGAAATGCTCTCAAATGGCCATGTGCGTACAACTACTGCCATGGAAGTCCTACTCACTTCTTTCTCGCGGCATTACTGTTGTTTACGAAATTGAGAGGACGAAAAGCGAATGTCCGGTGCTTTAACCAGGTTGATGGATACGGAGGAGACCCACCAAGGAAAGTTGGAAAACCCTGATTTCAAACCAATGGTGCATATGGGCTCCAGGATCCTGATGGAAAAAATGGTGTGTGAACCTATTGTTGATCACCGACTACCATGAGACTGAATCTCCTGATGTTTCTCCACTGCATTGTGGATCAGACCTTCAGGTTGACGGCTCTGAGTCTATGAAAACCACCTGTTTCGGTCTAGGCACCTGGACAGTAACACAGCCCACACACAAATCAAGTTACTTGTGTGGCGCATATGTACTTGGTGCCCCCTAGTACTAGTATTTATGTGTTTAAATAAATAAATGTATTTGTGTTAACGATTCATCACAGGAAGGTGAATGAACAAGAGATGAACTAGATGATTACCTCCAGACTATATTTACTTCCTTACAAATTATGCTACTTATTATTTGTAAGTAGCTCAGTTAATTAAATACATTTTCAGTACCTATAAGAAACACAGTTCATACGAATCAATAAAATGGTCTCATGAATGAGTCGATAGTCTAACCACTAATTATAAGATTTATCTCTGGAAATTCAAGCAAGTATTCGGAGCTCTCGAAAATGTCTTCCAAAGTTAACAGATTGCTGAAAATATCTCAATCCATTGATGTTCATGGAAAGCTATCTAGAAATAATAAAGTGAAGAATTGTTTGTTCATTCTTTGTCCTGATTGCATAACCATCAATTTGATCGTACTCTGAGAAGCTTCTAGAAACTCAAGGTTCTATGTAACCTCTAAGGCTACCTTTGTTTACTGTAGATAATCGCAATTGCGATGCAAAGATTGCTCCACGATTTCCACCTATTCAAGATTAAATAGTAGACAACTGGAAACTAGGAAGTACGTAACTGAATGTTGTTGTAAATGAAAACTAAGTTTGAATTAAGGGTGATAAGATAATGATGCCAACAAAATCAATGAAATTTGTCACGGCGAGACTCTAATTTATGGACGTCCTTTGAACGCATCTTAAGTGACCCTGAGTAATATTTGCTAGTCAGTATAGAGTAAAAAGATGTTATACAAAACCACGGAAATAAAGTGGATACACCTCTTATACATGGTTAGAAAGAGGTTCACAGGTCCTAAAATCGTAATAAATGCAGTAGAGGAAATCATCCGTACGGCTACAGAACAGTCGGCCTCTGGAGCCATGATAAAGTGTCGAAAACTCTTTCAACCTAGACCACATCGCTTCAACATTGTTTATGTGCACTCCGGTTGTTGAGTGCACAAAATGCTACTTGTGGATAACGACACGATGCATATAACCAAGCCTATGTAAGAGTCTGTACGCTCTCCAAACATCCGTATGTATTGTAGTACCTGGCTGTAGCCAGCATTACTGGTGCTTTTATTATCTAGTTCACAATAATTGTCATAATTTGCCTTAGTTACGAATTATATATAGGGTTTTCATCACAAACTGACATCAGATACAGTGCCAGAAATCTATTTAGCCAGATAAATGAAAGGCTTTCGCGTTAAAATCCGAGATCTGTTATCTTATACCTGATTGATTCGTCCACAAATTGTAGTCTCGCGATTTTATTTGTTATAGCCGCTCAATGATCACGTTTTGTACAAAATCCCCTGTGAATCGATCGTACGTTAGCATTAAGTACTGAAGTTGGCTCCGTAACCTTGAAATCTCTAAGACGCCTCTGATTGGCTCGTCCATTAATTAGAGTCTCACCGCAAAGCAAACAATGAGAGGAAGTAAATGTATGAAGGAAAGGTCAATTTAAACAATCGTATTCATATATTCATATCCTAGACTTGATCAATTATACTTCTTGACCTAAACAGTTAATCTTGAACCGTTATTGGCTAACTCCTATTTTTCCGCTACTTGCAAGCCTATCTTTCTATGTTTTCTATTGTAGGTTCAAAGAGAAGTTAGTAATTAACTTTTATTATATCCAGAGTTTTCGGAGTAATCGTTTCTTCAGACTTTGTTCCAATACTTCAAGAATTACCTCCAATGAATGACTTTATGAGCTTGACTCCATGAAATTAGGTGTTAGTCCATGAGGATTATGCTTCATGAACTTGTTTACCGTTGAATGAATGAAATTGTTATGTCCTTTGGTTTGTCTACCCACTTTTGGTGCTAAGGATACTTATCTAATCCAGATTAAGACCTTGATGCGATAGGCTGACCGACCTAACCTTGAGGTTAGTACGCATGAGTTCGAAGTTGGCTAGAGAGAAGAAAATTATTCTATCACCTGATTGACTGACAAGCACGTAAATGAGAGAAAACAAGACAACTGGAACACTACTCAACCTATTCCTGTTATCCTGATTTCCGATTAGTATCCAAAGCTGGGAATTAGAATAGAAATTAGAGTGCAAAATATTATGTTTAAATGACAATAGATTCGGAACAAAAACGGAATTATGGCAATGAATGATACATCAAACGAAAGCTTATGTTTTGTAGAATAGATTAGGGACAAAAATAAATGTGAGTGTTTAACAAGCTTTGCATAAAATGAAATAACGTCTCGAAAAGAAATAGATTTCGTAGTTTGTCAGAGCTTCTTGTTTTCCTGTTCACATCAGAGATGACATTAAATTAAAGAAACAAATGGTTAAAGTTATGTTTGTTCAGTTAAATTTGTAAGGTCTTAAATTAAACTATGAATATGTGGACAGTAATAGTTCAATTAACAGTAATTATTATATACAATTGAAATGAATAAGAAATTACAATGAATTGATATACAATAGATGGAATATGATTAGTAGTGCAATCCAGGATGTACATTTTTGTTTTATTTGGGTCTTGTCATTTGAATGAACCTGAATTCAAAAAGTTGGTATTCAATTTGAGATTTAAATCCAATAAGTTTCATCTTAAACATCAATGCGTTATTCATTCAGATACTAAGTTTAAAAAGTCATTCACTTAGGCTGATGGATATAAAATTCAATGAAGTTTCTAGTGGTTTGGATTATCTTCTTAACATTCCTAGTCTTAGTTGAAAAATGTGCATCTTGTACAAATTGCCTTGGTACTACCATTATGGTATTAGCTTCAATGGACTCAATGATCTCAACCATTGAAATTACTACAATATCCAGAAAACCCCTTCTGATAATAATCAACATATGCTCACTAGTGACTGGCTTCAAGAGATATATCCTGGAGTTCTAGTGAGAAGCACTGACCAGTCGAGCTCAACCAAGTCTGTTGTAAGATAGTAACTCACTGATGACAATGGTGGATCGTGGCTCAAATTAGTGGATTGGTTGAACTTAGACATTAACATTGTCGGATGCTGGCCGGCCCAGTGATCTAGAGGTTAAACGTTCACGCGTGAGACTGATAGGTCCTGGGTTGGGATCTCGCGAAACGGGATCGTGGATGCGCACTGCTGAGGAGTTCCATACTAGGAAGAAACAGCCGTCCAATGCTTCGATGTTTTCTATGCTGGTCTAGCTTCAATTGTTTCATGATCTCAACTATTGAAATTATTACAATATCTACAAAATCCCTTCTTATATAGAATAAATGGAATGTAGTTAGCAGTATAATCCAAGACGTATGATTAGTCCTATTTGGGACTCGTCTATTGGGTGAACCTATACAAAATTCAGCCAAAATATCATCAACTGGATATTGTTATCTACTAAAAATTAAATTATAATTCTTTTCAAATGTGTTTATATTTTCATACTACTCATAAGTAGCTAAGAATCGATTTTCGGAAACTGGTGGAAATTGTAGTAATTTGATAGTTGAATTAATGAGTCGATTTAAATTAGATCACCGAAGGTCCTAAGATCGAGTCCCACGTGCGGGACCGTTGATGAACACTACTGAGGAGTTCAATACTGGGACGAAACAGCTGTCCAGTTCTTCCAGATTTTCCAAAACGGTCTAGCTTAAATCAACTATTTAACAAATTACCTAGAAACGAAGCTACAATTAGTCAGTGTCTTTAATATTTTAGTAAATTACAGAAAAGTATTTAAGAATGATACAATCTGTTGAGAATGAATTTAAATGATCATGTTTTATGGAGTTTTATTGTACAGATCTCTCTCGCTAGGGTGCTTGGTACCTGTGTGGTTGCGCCGCAGGATTGATCTGTACTATTCAGATTGTAGCGTTAAAGCCTATATAGTGTCTGGTTCTCCTGTTAAACGGGGTTGAGCTGTACTGTTTAGGTTGTCATGTGAAAGTCCGGGTGGTGTCTGGTTCTCCTGAAAACCAATGTAAAATTACCCTGGCCCATGAGGGTATATTATATAACTGTGAATTTGCCCCCAAATGCCCTGGTATGGCAGAGAGTGGAGTGGGCCCACCCTCCCTCTCGAAATGCTTTAACATGGCCACGCGTATATAGCCTCTGTCAGGGATGTCCTACTCACTGCCTTTTCATGGCGGGGGTGTTGTTTACGAAAATGAGAGAACGAAAAGCGAATGTCTCGCGCTTTAACTGGGTTGGTGGACATGGAGAGTCCACCTACGGGAGTTAGAAAGCCCTAATTTCAAACCAAAGGTGCACATGGGGTTTGCATGAAATTGGTAGAATATTGACAGTTGATTATAAAGATACTTTCTAAGTTGTTTAAGGATTTCATCTAAACCAGAGAACATTAACAAATAGGGTCCTAGGCAAGATTATTTATATTGATAGATGTTTTCACATGCCTTGTTTACATATTTATAGATTAGAATAGTATGCTATTGTAGATCACGAACGTAGATGATTTATGTTGAATGATTGGAAGCCTACTCGAGTCAGACGAGAATGGTGTGACAAATCAACTAACGTCGAAGTCACACACTTTGCCATC
This sequence comes from Schistosoma haematobium, assembly GCF_000699445.3. Lineage (NCBI taxonomy): Eukaryota > Metazoa > Platyhelminthes > Trematoda > Strigeidida > Schistosomatidae > Schistosoma > Schistosoma haematobium. The sequence goes on from NC_067201.1 coordinate 22,106,563, forward strand.
ATCATCTAACGTGAATCATCCTTTCGACGTATCAATGTATTATGGCTACTTTGAAGACCATGTAACATGAAGGACGTTATTATCGAAATGTATTAATAAGAATGAGTACAGAGAAGATAGCGAGACCACTACCACATGGGTCAGTCCATGGCATACGAATAACTGATACGTATTGATTGTCCTTAACTTTGACAGGGATCGACGATTTGTTCAATATTCAGCGATCCAACTACCAAATGATTTGGCTAGCCGTCAATGGCATTTCACTTGCCCTATACTATTATTGTTAAAGATAGGAAACTAGTTTAGATACTTACTTACTTACGCCTGTTACTTCTAATGGAGCATAGGCCACCGACCAGTATTCTCCAACCCACTCTGTCCTGGGCCTTCTTTTTTAATTCCATCCAATTCTTGTTCATTTTTCTCATGTCTATCTCCATTTCCAAGGTTGATTTATTTTATGGTCTTCCTCTTTTCCTTTGGCATTGACGATCCCATGTGAGGACTTGTCTTGAGACGCAGTTGGGTGCTTCCCTCAATGTGTATCCTATTCCCCTTCCAGCACTTCTTCCTGATTTCTTCCTCCGCTGGGATCTAGTTTGTTCTCTTCCACAGTAGGTTGTTGCTAATAATGTCCGGCTAACGGATCTGAAGTATTTTGCGCTAACCAGAAAATTCATTTTGATATTTCTCATTCATTCAAAGATGAGAATTAATGAATAAATTCTCTATCATAAGAATAGTCCACAAAAAAAACACAACTAATCTACTGGTCTTGTTCTCAGACAAAACAAAATAGTTAACTAAATTACAGTTTCCCCATATAGTCATATAGTGAATACCCATGGATCTCTGTCTGTGTGTGTGTGTTATATCTTGACGTGAAACTTACTCATTGTCTGTCAGTATCTTGTTCGACAATGAATGATTTATTGTACCGAAACAATTACATCACTACATTATTATCATCATCCTATTGAAACATTCCTAAGCAAATTCATTTTCTCATCAATGAATGTATTCACATATGATCTGATCAGGTTTCTTTTCCTTTTTTTTTGGACAATGATGATTTTTTTCATAGTGTTTTAATTATGTGATCTTTGATCAATGAAAATCTGGTCATTAAGAAAAGATGGATCATGGTTAGCAGTGGAATTCAAGACTCGTCAGATGAATTTACCTGTATCTCAAACTTGTTATTATTCACTATGAGACTAGAACGTAGTACCTAACGCTTCATCAAATTATACATTTAGCTATTAAGTCTTTATAGTGACCTGCTTGTACAATAGAGTGAAGTAAACATCAACTCTGGGATTCAAATACATCCTATTGATGAGTCTCAAATAGGACGAAACGTGCGTCCTGAATTCCATTGTTAGCCACTACTCATCTTTGCTTATACAGCTTGTGACTTCAGACAATATCGAGGCAGTCCGCACACGATGCATATATGCCAACAACAGACTGATCAATTACAATCTTAGACCTCAATGGGAAGATACAAGCCAAACAATACCAAATGAATTTAAACTCACCCCATTGCACAAGCAGGTGGCTAATCAGGACTCAGTAGCTGAGTGGATAACGTGATGGCGTTTGAAACGAATGGTACTGGATTCGAGTCCCAGAATGAACATCAACTCTGAGATGCTGGTACATCCATCTGACGAGTCCCAAATAGGATGAAACACGCGTTCTGGATTCCACTGCTAGCCACTATATATCTTTTTATATATTTGTGTTTATTATCTTTTATAACAAATAATATATAGTATGTCCAATAAACTCGTGAACTAACAGAGGAATTTTGATTGAGATCATGAATCAGTCAATTTCAGATCATTGTTGAAAACCTGGAAGTATTGAAAGGTCGTTTCGTCCTAGTATGAGACTCTAGAGCAATGCGTATATACAATCTCATACATGGGATTGGAATCCAGAATCTTAGATCTCTCGCATTAAAAGTATCAAATCCATAATATAATCTAACAACGATCCAACTAATGACTTGAACAAAACAATCAAATTCAAAATAAATCATATAGATATTACTGAAATATCAGATTCAAATGATCCATCATCTATTAAAAATACACAAAATTTTGTTAAAATTGAAAAAGCGCCAACAATAAATGGATCTAATTTTATTCAACATTCGAAGGACCATATATCTTTAAAGATTAATAATAGTACGGAACATTACAGCAATACTCAACCACGATCTCACACTCGGGAGACCGAAAATTCGGGGTTCGAATCCCAGGAGCGGGATCATGGATGTGCATTGTCCCCAAATTCCCTGATACGGCCGAGAGTGGGAAGAGTCCGCTGTTCCCCTCGAGATGCTCTCACATGGCCACGCGTATATAGCCTCTGTCAGGGAACTCCTACTCACTGCCTTCTTGTGGCATTACTGTTGTTTACGAAATTGAGAGGACGAAAAGCGAATGTCCGGCGCTTTAACTGGGTTGGTGGACATGGAGATTCCACCTAGGTGAGTGAGAAAACCCTAATTTCAAACCAATTGTGTACATGGGCTCCAGTATCCTGAAAGAACAAACGGTGTATGAACCAATCGTTGGTCAACGCCTACCATTAGACTACATCTTTTCACGATGCTCCATTGCCTTGTGGGTCAGACCTTAAGGTCAAAGGTTCAGGGTGTGGTCCCTTAAGAAAACCACCTGCTTTGGTTTGGGCACCTGGGCAGTATCACAGCCCTCACACAAATCGAATGACTTATGTGCCGCATATGTATTTGGTACCTCCTTGTACCAATATCTATGTGTTCAAATAAATAATAAAAAATTGCAATACTTCCAGGTTTTCAATTGTGATCTAACAATGATCTATTTATGATTTCAATCAAAAACTTACCAATCTTCACAACTCCATATTGATAATGTGAAATTGTTGGAGTAAGTTATAAATCGTTTATAAAGATGATCTATTCAAATGTCTGTACAAATATTGTTTATTAACTTTCCTGCTTTTGGATTTGATTGAACAGACTTATTAAGAATGATGACTGTATACGTACTCATGAGGTCTTATACACGAATCATAGATGAATAATGTTGGAGTGTATGGATCATATGCATATGATAAATGGGAAAACTGGTATGTCGTAATTAAAATGGTAGAAAACTTTGCTAAATGAAAGTAAGTAGCAGATACCGATCATCAAAATCATCTATACTTACTTAGTTAGCTACGCCTGTTAGTCCTAGTGGAGGAGCATAGGTCACCCATCAACACTCGCCATTCAACCCTGTCCTGGACAATCCGTTCCAGCTCTTTCAAGCTGTTATTCATCCTTTTCATATCCGCTTCTATTTCTCAACGTGATGTGTTCTTTGGTCTTCCTCTTTCCCTCTTCCCTTCAGGATTCCACGTTAGGGCTCGCCTCGTGATGCAGTTTAGTGATTTCCGTAATGTATGTCTTATCCATTTCCATCTTCTTTTCCGAATTCCCTCTTCAGCTGGTTTGTTCTCCTCCACAGAAGGCTGTTACTGATGGTATCCGGCCAATGGATGTTGAGTATCTTGCGTAGACAACTATTTATGAGTACTTTCACCTTCTTGATGATAGTTGTTGTAGTTCTCCAAGTCTTAGCTCCGTACAGTGGAATCGTTTTGATGTTCGTATTGAAGATTGTGACATTGATATTGGTTGACAGACAGTTGTTTTGAGTTCCATATGTTGTTCAATTGTAGGAATGCGGTTCTTGCTTTGCGAGTCCTTGCATTTACATCTGCATCTGAACCTCCCCGGTATGTGAAGGATTCCACATCTTCCAGAGTTTCGCCATCAAGTATGATTGGATTGATGTTCTCCGTGTTGAATTTGAGGTCCATGGTTTTCCCCTTGTGTATGTTAAGGCCTTCTAATGCCGGGGCTACTGTTTCATGAGTTGTCTTTATCTGCATTTGTTCGTGTGTATGCGATAGGAGGGCTAGGTCATCTGCAAAGTCTAAATCGTCTAATTGGTTCTGAGCTGTCCACTATATGCCATGTTTTCCCTCAGATGTTGAGGTTTTCGTAATCCAGTCGACCATCCTAAGAAGGAGGAAGGAGGAGAGTAGACAGCTATGTCTGACTTCGGTCCTTACTTGGAATGCATCTGTAAGCTGTCCTCCATGCACGAGTTTGTACTGCAGTCCGTCATATGAGTTCCGGATAATGTTGAAAATCTTCTGAGTAATCACAATTTGAATGGATGTAAGGAAGATATTCATTACAATATTGAGTATTTGATACCGAAAACGTCTTACTGTAACAGAAGTTATAATACTGAGTAAGGCGATCATTATTGTTATCATTATGAATATCGAAGAAAATACGTCACATGAAGTGGGTGTGCTATTTCATCGCCGGATGATACGAGGTAAAGACAATCATGTACCTTCCAGTCTTCAGTCTTCAGTAATAAGGATAGGAGGTCTATCGACCTATATTAATCTTTGCAGTTTGTAATACTGTGGAGGTCCAATCTCGTTTTGAATATATCACCAGAATGTGCTGATATTACGTGTTCCGGTAGAGAATTCCAGTAATTCACTACTCGGTGCGAGAAACGAAACTTCAGACGCAAACGATTTGATCTCAGTTTTCGAACTTTCTTTGAATATCCTCTCAAATGATCAGTCCTAGACAGAAGTAAAAGATAAGACATGTTAATACCGAAGTCATCGTTCAGTATACGATAAGCCAATATTAGATCACCCCGTACTCTACGATAAGATAACAGAAATAAGTTAAGGTGTCTCAGTCTGTTTTCATAAGATGATAGACCAGATAGACCTTGTACCATCTTAGTATTGATAAAAAAACATAATAATGTATGTATTACTTTCTAATGATCAGCTCCATATTTTCTCAATGAGTAACGATAAATTAAATCCGAATAGGTCACTTTTACATACTGTTCTTATAAAACATTTGCTTTATGTATACTACTTTTGTCCGTATAAGTAGTATATAACGCTAGTTAGAAATAGAATATCTGGCAGCAAAAGTTTGAGAAGATTGAAGAGTAAAGAATGGGAACAGAAAGTAATTGATATGGAAATGTAGGAACAATAAAATCTGAGACAATTAATGAACATTTTGCAAATAAGAAGTATTTATTGTATGGTTTTTCTATTTTATTAAATAACTCAGTAATTTTGTACTAACATTAACACCATTGGATGCCGGCTCAGTGATCCAGTAGGTTAAGCGTTTACGTACGAGACTGAAGGCCCTGGGTCCGAATCCCACGAGTGGGATCGTGAATGTGCACTGCTGAGGAGTCCCACAATAGGACGAAGTGGCCGTTCAGTGCTTCCAGTTTGTCAATGTTGGTCTAACATCAATCGGTTCACGATCACAATCAAAAAGTATAATCATCAGTTGTCTTCACCTGCGTTATCCTTCATTAAAGAACCTTTCAACGTTACGGATACTTGATAAAGAGTAGCCAAAAGGATAACTTGGGTCTGTGCATTTATTGGATAAAGTAGTATACTGATATTTTTATTTATTTATTTATTTAAACACATAAACATTGGTACAAGGAGACATCAAATAGATATGCGACACATAAATCATTTGATTTATGTGAGGGCTGGGATACTGCCTTGATGCCCAAACCGAAACAGTTAGTTTTATTAGGGGGCCACAACCGGAGTCTTCGACCTAAAAGTCTGATCCATAATGCAGTGGAGTAACGTCAAGAGATGTAGTCTCATGGTAGATAGTCACCAACAATTGGTTAATACACGATTTGTTCCCTCAGGATACTGGAGCCCATGTACACCACTGGTTTGAAATCGGGATTTTCCAACTCACCTAGGTGGACTCTCCATATCCACCAACCTGGTTAAAGTGCCAGCCATTCGCTTTTTGTTCTCTCAATTTCGTAAACAACACGTCCGCCAAGAGAAGACAGTGAGTAGGATTTCCTTGGCAGAGGCTATATACGCGTGGCCATGTGAGAGCATTTCATGAGGGTCAGCAGACTCTCCTCACTCTCGTCTGTACCATGGCATTTGAGGGCCTTGGGAATAGGTGGCTCTTTATATAGATTCTTTTAAATTCATTGTCATAAGCTTAAGGGCATATGCCTTAAATCTAACAATAACTTAGTTCTAAACTTCTAAGGATCTATGAATTTAGCTTTTAAATTACAATTTAAATGTTCAATATATAGAATGTTCATAATTATTTACTAATTAAAAGTTACAAATTATGACGTAACAGTTTCTTTAGGAATTTATGATACTTTAACAAACATGTACACTGTACAATTACGTAATTATTATTAGATCAATGAAGATTTCTTATGAGTTAAACAATAGTATCGAATCAATCACATTTAAGATATTGGCTATTTGTTATCCGTTCGAGTGAGAAGTCCTTACCAGTGGAGTTCAACCAGGTCTGTTGTGAGATATCAACTCACTGAAGACAATGGTGTACGATGGCACAACTTTGTGGATTGGTTGAAGTTAGACATTAACATCATTGGATATCAGCCAGCTCAGTGATCTAATGGTTAAGCGCTCGCGCGCGAGATTAACAGGTTCTGGGTTCGAATCTCGCGGGAGGCGGGGTCATGGATGCTCACCCCTGAAGAGTCCCATACTAGGACGAAACGGCCGTCTAGTGCTTCCAGGTTTTTCATGGTTGTCTAGCTTCAATTGACTCATGATTTCAACTATTGAAATTTCTAGAGAAAAATCTCCACGAAACCCCTTCTAATAAAAAAATGTATTCAATTTTCATATGGTATTGTTTATTCAAATCTTCCTAGAAATGAATATTAACCGTGAGATGTAAGTACATTCAGCTGACATGTCTAAAACAGGATGAAACACGTGTCCTGATTTTAACGGTTAACCACTATCCATCTTTGATTAGAATATTTGTGAATTAAAGAGATATCGAGGTAATACGCACAGGATACACATATGCCTGTAAGAGACTGATCAATTGCAGTTCTTAACATCTATGAGAAGATTCAGGTAAACAATATCAATTGAATTTAAACTTCAACCCATTACACAAGCAAGTGGAATTAAGACTTAGTAGCTAAGTGAATCATGCGAGGGTGCTTGAAGTAAACGGTACTGTACTTGATTCGAGTTTCAGAGTGAACATCAACTGTGAGATGCAGGTGCACCTAACTGGCGAGTCCTAAATAGGATGAAACGGCCGTTCAATACTTCCAGGTTTTTTAATAATGGTCTAGCTTTAATCGAATCAACTATTAAATTACTTCAATCTTCACAAAACCTCATTCAGATAATAATCATTATGCGCTCACTAATGACTGGCTCCAAGAGGTATTTACTGAAGTTCTAGTGAGAAGCAATGGCCAGTGGAGTCCAACCGTCTCTGTTATAAGATAGTAACTTACTGAAGACAGTGGTGGACGGTGGAGCGATTTCGTGGATTGGTTGAAGTTAGACATCATTACTTTTAGGTAATGGCTAGCTCAGTGGTCTAGAGAATAGGTGCTAACTCGAGTATCGTTTGCGGGATCGGGGATGCACACTGCTGAGTAGCCCCATGTTAGCCTGAAATAGCCGTCCAATAAGATGAATAGATTCGCATGATTTACAGACAGAAAAACTTGTAGAAGATTTTAATCGATTAGGTTTGAGCGACACCAGACTGACCCTGAGAGCGTCCATTTAATAACTAAGACTAAATGAGGATTATAAATCAATTCAAGGAATTAGAATTATGATTTACAGTTAACGGTTAAGGTTAGAAATTAGACTTAGGGTTTTCATCACTAACTGACATAAGCTACAATGCCCAAACCATATTTAGCCAAATGGATGAATGAATTTCGCACTAAAATCCGAGACCTGTTATCTTATACGTGATTAGTTCGTTCATAGATTATAGTCCCGCCTCAGAATGGTTTAGTACTTGCTTGAAGAGCTTAATGACGGTGTCTCAAACTATGAAGCTAAATGATGTCGGATCAAATCCCCCAGGGAGAGTCAATTATTTGAGGATTGTAGGTATCACTTGTTAATAAATGCTAATTAGTAATAAAACCGAGGTTACACTGAATATCATATCAATTAAATAAGTTAGTAACTATTTGAACTTAATAGCTCAATAGATAACTCCACCTAAAGGGCTACTACAGGTCCCAAGCCCAGATAAAGGAGAAGGGTTGAGTATGGGGTTGACGACCCTATCCCGTAAAAAACTAACTCACTAAAAGAACGCAAACCAGCTCAATAGATAGAACATTATGGTTTAAAGAAATAGATTCAAGTTATTGTAAGAACATCGACAACATTAGAAACACTTCTTTTTATCAATCCTAAACAGTTTGAACGATGAATCAAAGTACTATCTATCAATCTAAATACAATTTGATACTACATTTTACTGGTTGAAATCATGAGTCAATTGAAGCTAGACAACCATGAAAAACCTGGAAGCACTAGATGGTCGTTTCGTCCTAGTATGGGACTCTTCAGGGGTGAGATCTTTTTTCTTATTAGAAATTCCAACTATTGACATTTTTTGTCAACCTAGTTAAAGATATATCTGTACATGAATGAAATTGTACACTATAAGCATACAACTAATAATAAACACCTGTTGAAATAAAATTGACATGAGATAGGTTCCGAAGTTAAAAAAAAAAAGAAAAGAACAGAAAGAAGGAAAGAAAAAAATAGAGAAAAGAATAACAAATAAAATAGTAACTAATTATCATTTCTTCAATTGTTTATACATAAATTGATGTATACACATCTATTGACAGGTAACTGAATAATTGACATCATCACTACAATACAATATTACTGACAATAATTCAGTAATTAGATATAATCATATAGTACTATAGTATTCAAATAGACCTTATTATATACAAATGTGTATGTGTGCATGTACATGTGTATGTGTGTGTGCGGGAGAGAGAGAGAGGAGGTCAACAATCACCTGACACAACAAGTTAAACGAAACAAGTGCTTTTTACATATCTATTCACATGTATAGGGGAAATATTATTATTTGGTGTATTTTATCCATAAACATACTATGCGTACATAAGTTTATAGTGTGTATATATATGTGTGTGAGTGTGTGTGCGTGTGTGTATGTGGGCGCGCACATTTGTGCCTATACTGTACTATATGTATAACATGTGAATAGTTAAAAAGAAAACTAAGATTTTGATGAATCAAAATTGCACTTCGATGAAGTAACAATTAATGTCATGAATTGAGGATAAAATTTTGATTCAATTTATGCCATATTTATCATTATGACGATAAAATACTAAAAAAAAGATTGTATAATGTATAATAAGAGTTAGAAACTGTAATTTGTGAATGATGGATAGTGACTAGTAGTGGAATCCACGAGGCGTGTTTCGTCCTATTTGGGACTCGTCAGTTGGATGTACTTGCATTTCAGAGAGTTGATGTTCACTCTGGGACTATCCATCCACTAACCATCTTTGCTTATAAAAAAGCTTGTGAATATCGAGACATACGCACAGTATGTAGTCTTGAACCTTAATGGGAAGATACAAACCAAACAATAACAAGTGAATTTAAATTCACCCCATTGTACATGCAGGTGGCTAATCAGGACTCAGTAGCTGAGTGAATAACGTGATGGCGTTTGAAGCGAATAGTACTACTGGATTCGAGTCCCAGAGTGAACATCAACTCTGAGATGCAGGTACATCCAGCTGACGAGTCCTAAATAGAACCAAGTGTGACGTATCCTGGATTCCACTGCTAGCCACTATCCATCATTGCTTACAAAAAAAGCTTGTGAATTAAGGCAATATCAAGGCATACGAACAGTATGCACATATGCCAATAACAGACTGATCAATTGTAGTCTTAAATCTCATTGGGAAGATACAAGTCAAACAATAGTAAGTGAATGTAACTTGTGAAGTTTAATAATGTTTGAGAAAGGAGATACTTATATTGGATAATATATCCACCATTGTAGATGCATACTGTTGAAGAGTCATACAATAGGATGAAATGGCCATTTAGTGCTTCCAGTTTTTCTATGGTGGTCTAGGTTCAATTGATTCATGATTTCAACTAATGAAATTATTACAATCTCCACAAAAACCTCCTTCTGATACTAATTAACATATACTCATTAGTGACTGGCTTCAAAAGGTATATCTTAGAGTTCTAGTGAGATGTAGTGACCAGTGACCAGAGACACTTATGATGGATGATAGTTTGTTAATTGAAGTTTAAAACATGACCTTTTCAATACCGGGGTCAACGGTCTAAATATGGTATTTAAAGTACTAGGATAGATCTTTGACAAAGTTATTGGTAAGAATTACTAAGTAGTTCAAGCTGTATTCTGTAATTTTCAATGGTTATTTGGCTTAAAATTACAGATAAGTTTTCCTAAAGAATTTCAACGAATATGCAACATCCAAACTATTTCCCGTCATGTCGTATTACTTAGACTAATCGTCAAATGAGAATTAGCATAAAGAACTAGACAAATGTGACATTTGTCAACACTTAGTAATCATCAATATCTCGGTCGTACAGAAGGTCAGTTGGATCTTGACTAGTTCAGTGGTAGTCTTTGATACTGTGACCTCGGTTTTAATTTACGAGTTATCACTATGTTATAGGTATTGTTCGCTAATGAGTTCAAACTAGTACGGAACCAAGATCAAGAAAGGTTTTCTCACAACTACCTCCAACCATCTAACATCGCAATGTAGTGCACGAGATGTCAAGTCACTAAGATTAATGTCCGTAACAATGCAAATTGATCGTTACGATTCAATTAGTACCAAATGACTTAATGAATATGATGTGATGAGTCAAAGTTGAGGGGTCCATAAGTATTACTCGTCAAGATCTATAGAAGCCCAAGAAACTCCAGAAAGTGTTCAATCCAACCAGCGTTGAATAAGGGTTTCTCAGAAATATCATCCATACTATTACTATAATTAGTCTGTATTCAGAACATCCTACAAAACCCGCTGCTCGCAACTTGGAAAGTATGAGCAAGACAACAGGATCTCACCTTAGTCCGGACAAGCCGAACCTTTACCTTCACTTTGCCTTTGGGTTTCGTAACACCCAATGACTCGCGCACATGTTGAACTCCTTGGTCCGTGTTTCAAGACTGGTCAGGTAGATCGTCTACCACTACACCACAGACTATTGGCCCAACGCAAACCACACACGCAACCGCCAACGTGACAAAATCAAGCCATCAGCCGACCAGCCGAAGCTAGTAACGAGCCGACCAGACTCAACAAAGCCCGAAGGTCTAGGCACGCATGCGAAGCCGCCATCTCCAACACACCGCACAGCTCCACTACAGTAATATGGTCGATTTTCTGTGTATAACCTAACCCTAAAGTAAAACTGTTCTTACACTTCACTCCTTTTCTCTATTGTTCAAGTTGATTTAAACAATCAATCTACAGTTACAAGAAGCGAATAAGTAGTCAGTAATAATAAGCATTTTTAGTGTAGTGAACGAGGACACAAGTTGAGACAATCAAGTGTACTTCAACGTAAAAGTACAGAACATCTTAGTAAAATCTGAGAACCATACAGTAAATAATTCATTTACAAAACATCAGTCAATCGTCTCAGACTTCATGCTCCTACATTTCCATACCAATTGCTTTCTGTTCACGTTCATTCCTTCTCAACTTTCTGCTGTCAGATATTCTGATCCTGACTATCGTTATACACTACTCACATCGATATAAGTAGCATACGCCACACCAACTAGCACTTCAGTTCGAATCCGTCATCGGTGTCCGTAGAACAGCAACCTTTCCCCCTGCTGGTTGGTAGAAACATCAAATGTACCGAACGAGAACACAAATGGGGATAGTTGAATGTATTTGAACACAAAACTACAGGATATCTTAGTAAAATCTAGGAACCTTACAGCAAATACTTTATTTGCTAAATGTCATTCAATTATCTCAGACCTGATTGTTCCTTTTACAAACATCATCTCACATTTCATTGTTCCTGTATTTCCATACCAATTACTTTCTGTTCTCGTTCATTCCACCGCAACCTTCTGCTGTCAGAAATCTTAGTCCTGATTATCATTATATACTACTCATATGGTACCATAAATAACATACCCCACAATAATATCAGGTTCATCAATTCTCCCATTAAACAATCAAACGCTTAATTACTTAATTACTTGCTTACACCTGTTACTCATCGTGAAGGGGCATAGGCGACCCATCAACACTCGCCATCTAACTCTGTCCTGGGCAATCATTTCCAGCTCCTTCCAGTTGTAATTCATCCTTTTCATATCTGCTTCTATTTCTCAACGTAATGTGTTCTTTGGTCTTCCTCTTTCCCTCTTCCCTTCAGGATTCCAAGTTAGTGTTTGTCTCGTGATTCAGTTTGGTGATTTCCGTAATGTATGTCCTATCCACTTCCAACGTTAATATGGTAATTGAGATATTGACATGGAACAATTCGACTTTTTTATTAGTAGTAAAGTAGTTTCATCATTTAAGAAATAATATCTTAATATTACCATCTACCTTTAGAGGAGATAAATACTTTCATTAAATGTTAGCCTCTTTTCTGTTTCCCTTCAGGATTCCAGGTTAGCGCTTGTCTCGTGATGCATTTTAGTGATTTCCGTAATGTATGTCTTATCCATTTCCATCTTCTTTTCCGAATTTCCTCTTCAGCTGGTTTGTTCTCCTCCACAGAAGGCTGTTACTGATGGTATCCGGCCAATGGATGTTGAGTATCTTGCGTAGACAACTATTTATGAGTACTTTCACCTTCTTGATGATAGTTGTTGTAGTTCTCCAAGTCTTAGCTCCGTACAGTGGAATCGTATTGATGTTCGTATTGAAGATTTTAACATTGATATTAGTTGACAGACAGTTGTTTTGAGTTCCATATGTTGTTCAATTGTATGAATGAGGCCCTTGCTTTGCCAATCCTTGCATTTACATCTGCATCTGAACCTACTTGTTCATCGATGATGCTTCCCAGATATGTGAAGGATTCCACATCTTCCAGAATTTCTCCATCAAGTGTGATTGGATTGCTGTTCTCTGCGTTGTAGACAATCAAACGTATAAGATAATAATACCTCTATACTATTCATATTTCAACATTTCAATCCATTATATTATTCAGATTATAATTACTTATGACATTTGATCATTTCATTCAATAAAACAAAGTTGTTTTCATCATTACATACATTTATAAAAGTCATATGTGTATCTCAAATTTGTCACTGTCACTATGGTAACATGACGACTAAACAAAAATATGTTTATTAATGTCTACAAAAAATATAATTTTTTTTAAAATTTATAGGTCAATCATTCGGATTTACACAAGCTTACAACAGAATGAAATTCATTCAGTTTAATTTAGCTTAAAACATTCTAGATGATCGTGTTAAGATTGATTTCTATAATGTTCAATAAACATTATCAGATATGATTAGAATTCATTATTCATAGTTGAATTCATGGATCGATTAAAGTTAGACAATCATGGAAAATCTGCAAGAATTGGAAGATCGTTTCGTCTTAGTATGAGACTACTCAGTGGTGCACATCCTCGACTTCGCACACGGGATTCGAACCGAGGACCTATCGGTCTCATCCGCGAACTCTTAAGCTCTAGACCACTGAGCCGGCCAGTACCTAAAGGAATTGATGTTTAACTTCAACCAATCCACAAAAGTGAGCCACCATTGTCTACAGTAAGTCAATATCTCATAACAGAGACGGTTGGAATCCATTGTTCACTGTAGGAAATAACTCTTGGGGACAGTTACTAGTGAACGCGTGTTCGCGCGCGAGACCAACAGGTCCTGGGTTCGAATCTCGCGGGGCGGGGTCGTGGCTATACACTGCTGAGGAGTCACATACAAGGATGAAACGGCCATCCAAACCTTCCAGGTTTTCCATGGTTGTCTAGCTTCAATTGCCTCATAAATTCAAGTATTAAACAAGATATTCATTATTCATTTAAACTATTTTATCATTTTAATAGTTGAATTCATGAATCGGGTAAATTTAGACCACCAAGGATAACCTGGAAACCTTGGACGACCGTTTCGTCCTAATATGGGACTCCTCAGTAATGCACATCCACGATTCCTCCCACGGGATTCGAACCCAGAACCTTCGATCTCATGGTTATGGTGACCTAACAAAGTTTATTAATCAGTCAAGGTCAACAATTTTTTTTTCTTTGTTATAAGGGTTTATGGAGATTAGTTTCCCAATCCATACTTAATATCACGGAACGATCTTAGTTAAACTGTCACTGAAAGCTAGAAAAATACTAGAAAGTAATTTGGTCGTAGTTTGGGATTCTTTAAAAGTGTGCATCCACAATGTTATTAATAGGGATCGAACGCATGACCTTCGGTTTTACCTGTGAACATTTGAGCTCTGAACCAATAAGTGAACATACAAAAGTGTACATATAAAATTTCAATCAATGCTTAATATCGTACAACCATATTCTAAGGTATATTTTACACTTAACATTGTTGAATTCGATTGGTTACGGGTTCTCATTGAAACTTCATAATTACCTCTCAAAGTTAATAATTAACGAGGATATGACTGAAATGCTCAGATGTTCCATACGAGGACCAAAGTGCTATTTACTGTTTCTTAGTTTTCGGTGATTGGATTGTCGAAGATCATTTTGTAATGTTAACTATGAAATGTTTCCTTTGTTTGGTGTATAAAATAGATGTTACTTGTAATGTAGTTTACATTATGATCCCTATTGTATTTATATTATTTGTATATTTTCAGTTTAGGGGTTGTGGAGATTGTTAAGTTTTTGATTGAGATCATGAATCGATTGATGATAGATCATCATTGAAAACCTGGAAGCACTAGACGGCCATTTCGTCCTATTGTGAGACTCCTCAGCAATGCGCATCCACAATCCCGCTCGCGGGACTCGAACCCAGGGCCTTCAGTCTCGCGCGCGAACGCTTAACCTACTGGACCACTGAGGTGGCCGGCATCCAATGGTGCTAATATCTAAACTCAAACAATCCACGAAGCTGCGCACTACTGAGGAGTCCTATAATAGGACAAAACGGCCGTCCAGTGCTTCCAGGTTTTCAATGATGGTCTAACATCCATCGATTCATGATCTCAATCGAAAACTTCCGGATCAGATATTATTTGAAACACCAACTATTCAAAGTATAACCAACAGTGTTTGTGGTATCTCACAAGATCCTAACTTCACTGATATTGACCTTAGATTAAAAAAAAATTTCGTCAGTTTTCTAAAACAAATTATTCATCTATTATGATGTACTAACAATGGAGTAAAAATACCACTATGAAAACTATTCAGAATTCAAATTCACTTGTATTTTCTCATAGTTGTTTAGGACTGTAATTGATCAGTCTCTTCTTGGCATATGTGCTTGCTGTGGGGATTGCCTCGATATAGCCTTAAGTCACAAACTTTTTAAACAAAGATGGATAGTGACTAGTAGTGGAATCCAGTTTGACGCGCACTGCGTCCTATTTGAGACTCATCGACTGAATGTACCTGCATCTCACGGTTGATGTTCACTCTGGGATTCGAACCCAGTACCGTTCGTTAGATGTAAGTACATCCAGCTGACGAGTCTCAAATAGGACGACACGCGCATCCTGGATTCCACTGATAGTCACTGTTCATCTTTTATTTGGAATTTACTTCGAAACTATTATTTACAGTTGTATATAACCTCTTGAAGAAGAATATTCCTTATTGAATATTCTTTGAAGTAGTTTTCATCTTGGAAATATGCCTTAATCAATGTTAAAACTTTATAGTCGTTGTAATTCTATCATTCACCTATTATGAATTCATAATGTCACTAAATGTTATTTCCTAGTTAACTAAAACATTGTTAAAGGTCGACACTATTGTTTAGTCTAGACCGATTTATTGATCACATGTCAATGTTTACTAATCATTTTACACAACAATAGATTGAGAGTTTTGTGATGATTAGCCTATAGGTACATGGGACTGTCTATCATGGGTTTATTTATTTAAACAAATAAACATAGGTAGATATGAGACACATAACGCATTCGATTTGTGTGAGGACTAGGATACTGCCCGGATGCCCAAACCGAAACGGGTACTTTTCTTAGGGGCTACACTCGGAGCCTTCAACCTGAAGGTCTAATCCACAAGGCATTTGAGTAACGTCAGGAAATGCAGTCCCATCGTAGATATTGACCAATAATTAGGCCATACACCATTTGTCCCTCCAGGATCCTTGAGCCTATCTGCACCAATGGTTTGGAATCAGGGTTTTCCAACTCACCTAGGTGAACCCTCTGTGACCACCAACTCGGTTAAGGCGCTAGACATTCACTTTTCGTTCTGTTAATTTCGTAAACAACAGCCCAGTGGCGAGAAGTCAGTGAGTAGGACTTCCCTGTCAGTGATTGTATGCACGTGGCCATGTGAGAACATTTCTAGAGAAAGAGCTAACTCTCTCCACTCTCGGCTGTACCAAAGCAATTGAGAACATCATGGATTGATAGTCACTAAAGACTTATTGTGAATCAAGATGCACTAGAAATGTTTGATTTGATTAAAACTCATTAGTCATCTGTTATCATAGTAATTTCAGCAAATCATATCATGGATTATAATTGCTTTATTTAAAGATGTTTCTAAGGCTCAAAAGGAAAGTTATGTTTGATGGAATTTAAACATGTTGAAAGTTGAAAAAAATGTCAATAATGACATTGAATGATCATCAAGTCGTACCTCAGGTTCATTGGCATTAAATTTACACCATTTGATAAAAACCCCATGGTTCTAATAATCTAGAATTAGCTGTGAGACCTCAAGGTCTTCGGTGCAATATCTGATAAGATGATTGGATGAATACTTCAGTGAAGTATCCTACTGGAACAAAACAGATGTTTACTGACCTCGGCTTTTAAATTGCATCAAAACTGAGATCAGTTTATGAAGAAACTCTAGTGGCCCTATATCTGACTCCATTTAGATTATATGAATGATTGTTATGGAAATGTACATGCTGGCTACCGTCGTATATAATCATCGACTTAGATCGCGCCAATGTATAACGGAATTAAGTAAGTCAAATATGGGAATGGATTTCTGAATAAATATATTTCATACAATCATTGATCAGAAAATGAAGCAAAACAAAATGACACGCGGTGGATGTGACTGAGCAACTCCTCTTGATAAAGCGTGACTCGATGTTTATAGTCGGACAAAAATAAGTTACAGATATGTGATGTAACAACAAATGCACGAAAAAACGACCAGTGTAGCAGCAGCCTCAGCACCAGTAGTTCTCAACATATACAAAGGGAAATGCAAGATTCTCTAATACAACACAACATGCACCAGTCAAATCACACTTGACGGAAAAGCTTTGGCAGATGTAAAAACCTTTACATATCTGGGCAACATCATTGATGGGGAAGGTGGATCTGATGCAGATGTGAAGTTGCGGATCGGCAAAGTAAAAGCAGAATATCTACAACTGAAGAACATCTGGAACTCAAAACAACTCTGTCAACCAACACCAAGGTCAGGATTTTCAACACAAATGTCGGTTCAAGTCTTGGTTGAGCACTGCATATTATGATCAAACGACTATCCAGTTCTTCAAAGTTCTCAATGATGGTCCAGCTTAGATTGACTCGTGAATCCAACCACAAATCCCCCCCCATTCAAATTGATTGTTATCCCATAAACAGATTGTTATTCTCTTCTTATTGATCCTCTTTTTTATATAAAGTAAACAATCGATTTATACTAAATTAATTGGTTCGTTTATAGATTGAACTACTTGAAGAAAATAGTTATGAACGTTAATTAGAAAAGAGTGAAATGAAGATAGAGGAAACAGACATAGAATAACAATTAGAGCAACGATAAATACTGTCAGCTGATCTAGCTATCATACTGAAACATAACAAATGAAAATAGAAACTATTACTATCAGTCAATCTATCCACACATCTATCTACCTATATATAAATATACTACTTACTTACTCCTGTTACCCCCAATGGACCATAGACCACCGATCAGCGTTCTCAAACTCACTCTATACTGGGCATTTCTTTCTAGTTCTATCCATTTTTCGTTCATTTTTCTCATGTCTATCTCCATTCCCCGGCATAATGTGTTCTTTGGTCTTCCTTTTTTCCTTTGACCTTGAGGATTCCATGTGAGGGCTTGTCTTGTGACGCAGTTGGGTGCTTTCCTCAATGTGTATCCTATCCAGTTCCACCACTTCTTCCTGATTTATTCCTCCGTTATAATCTGGTTTGTTCTCTCTCACAATAGGTTGTTTCTAATAGTGTCTGGTCAACGGATCTGAAGTATTTTGCGTAGACAAATGTCAATAAACACTTGTATCTCCTGGATGATGGCTTTCGTAGTTGCCCAAGTTTGCGCCCCATACAGTAGAACTGCCTTGACATTTGTATAGAAAATTCTCACTTTGGTGTTGGTTGACAGACAGTTGTTTTGAGTTCCAGATGTTCTTCAGTCGTAGATGTTCTGCTCTTGCTTTGCCGATCCGCGCTATCACATCTGCATCAGATCCACCGTGTTCGTCAACGATGTTGCCCAGATATGTGAAGGATTTTACATCTTCCAAATCTTCTCCGTCAAGTGACAACGTCATTAAGGACCGACATTGTTGCCATCTCTTAAGCTTGTAGATGAGAACAACTAATATATCTGTATATGGTATTTATCATTGGATACCGCTCAAAACCATACAGTTCTGGACTAGACAGTTGTTTCGTCTTACTATGGAATTAAGCAACAATCCATTATCATAGATCCTCGATAAGGAGTGAGTCTAAGAAATGTAGATTTTACGGAGAGTTACGTGAATTAGTTTTTTGAATTTCTTTAAAAATCGAAATTGATCTATTCACAAATATTTTATCAAAGTATTAATGTTTGAAATATCATGAAGTTAATTAATCTAAACATTCTTTAAAAATAAAGAAACCAAAAACAGATAGTAATACATTATTGTAAATTGAAACTACATCACAAAGCAAGCGCTAACTTGGCATCCTGAAGGGAAACGGAAAAGAGGTAAGATAAAGAACACACTACATCGAGAATTGGAAGCAGAAATAAAAAGGATGAATAGCAACTGGAAAGCATTACCCATGACAGGATTGAATGAAGAGTACTGGTGGACAGCCTATACTCCTCCATAAAGAGTAACAAGCTTAAGTAATAAATAGATATATATGACTATTGAATTCCGGTTCATTAGGCTAGAAATTCATTCTCTGATGTTTGAAGTGATTACAAGTTCATCTAATCTGAGAACGGAAACAAAGACTTTGTGACACAAAGACACATAAGCTAGCTATCTCGATGCGTACCAACTCCACTAACTAGTGAGAGAAGTTCAAGTTCGTAATGGGGAAATATATTCCACAAGCAGCCAGAAGCATGAACAACAATAACAATAATAAGCACAAATCAAACGTACATATACATACAGCATAAAATTGTCTTTGAGAAGCATTACAAAATAGCATACTAAAAAGATACAACGAACCTTACTTACTTACTTACTTTCCCTTGTTACTTCTAATGAAGCATAGGCCGCTGACCAGCATTCTCCAACCCACTCTGTCCTGGGCCTTCTTTTCTAGTTCCATCCAATTCTTGTTCATTGATACAACGAACCAATAACGTTTAAAATCCTCCGAAGTGGGAAATACAACATGAAGGTGAAAATGAGCGCTTTTGGCGCGAAAACAAAACAGTTCAAATCTTTAAAATAAAATTACAAAAAAATAAGGTATTTACTAAATAAGTTCTAAAGGATCTAATACCCTTAACTACTAAGAAAGTCAACACAATACTTATATTCAATCATCTTTATAACCTTTACTAGATTGATGATATCATTAAGATAAATTTCATAATTTCTATGAATCCTGGAAGGAAGCGGAAACGAGGAAGGCCAAAAAACACATTACATTGGGAAATAGAATCAGATATGAAAAAGATGAATAAGAACTGGAAAGAGCTGGAAACGATTGCCCCAGGACAGGGTTGGATGGCAAATGCTGGTGAGTGGCCTATGCTCCTTCACGAGGAGTACCAGGCGTTAGTAAGTAAGTAATTAAGCTATGATCATTTCAATATTACATATTACATAATATTTCAAAACAACATTCACCTTAAAAAGAATAAAAAGAAAAAAAGAGAAAAAAGAGAAAGAAAAAAAAGAAAAATGCATCCACATTCCATCTGTCATTAGTTTAAAATGTAATAATAATGTATAACCTTATAACACTCTTCATTCAATTCAATGATGATGATGATGATGATGATGATATTTTCATAAGAAGAAAAGAATTTAGGATATTTACATATGAAAAAAAAGAAGGTTAAATTCCTATCTGATTTGATACGTTTAAAATATGACAACCACAACAACGAAAACAACAACAACAACAAAAACAAAAAGAAAATGTTGAACGATTCAACTTTTACATGTGTTGTATATGGTATTCTTCCTTTTTCTCTTTTTTCTGTTTTTTCTTCATTTTTCTGTTTTTCCTCCCTTTTCTTTTTTCTGTTTTTTCTTCATTTTTTTGTTTTTTCGCTTTTCTTTTTTCTGCTAGATTTAAAACTATCACAAGTTCACTTAATCTACGGACGAGAACAAGACCCAGTGACCGAAGACCAGTAAGCTAGCTTTTTGATGCGTCCAAGCCTCGCTAACTGAAAGGGAGAAGTCCAAACTTGGAATGGGAAATATATTCTGCATAAAAAAAGCCAGAAACGTGCGATAACAACAAACACAATTCAAAATGTATATATACGATGCAAAACTGTCCTTGGGGAGAGTTACCAAATAGCATACTAAGAAACACAACGCACCAATAGCATTTAAGATATTTCCCAGTGGGAAATACGACATGAAGGTGATAAGAGCACCTTTGGCGCGAAAACAAAGAAATTCAAATTTTCTAAATAAAATGACAAAATTAGGTCCTTTCCCAAATGAGTTCTAAGGATTTAACGTCCCCAACATTTTCATAGCAAACAATCTTTAATTTAGGAAAAGAAGTAGAGAAAATCGTTTTTCTACATTTAATTTTATCTATGCTTATATTATATTTATATTCATTTAGTAACTAATAAACTGGCTAGTGTTTTTTTAGCGAGTTAGTTCTCTACGGGATGGGGTCGCTAACCCCATGCCTGGCCCTTCTCCTTTACCCGGTCTTGGGACCGGTAGTAGCCCCCGGAGGGACTCCAGCCGGAGTTCTGAACTGTAACCAAAGTAATGTTGGTATTGTTTATGTAATCGGATTTATATTATCCTAATTATTTAAATAATGGGAACAGTATATGTCTGTACATTGAATGTTGGGCGTTTTTCCTCTTTTCTATAATCAGTACAAATCTGTAAATCTAAGCAACAACAAAAATACATTTGATTTATTCAAAAGTTGATATGAAAAAGTAAACAGTTTTCATTTGTTACAATTAAATAGATTACGAAGATTGGTGAGTTTTTTAATTGAGATCGTGAATTGATTGATGTTAGACTATCATTGAAAACTTGGAAGCACTAGATGGCCGTTTCGTCCTGTTGTGGGACTCCTCAGCAATACGCATTCACGTTCCCATCTCGCGAGATTCGAATCGAGGACCCGTTGGTCTCGCGTGTGAGCACATAACTTCTGGACTACTGAGCCAGCCGGCATTCAACAGTGTTAATGTATAACTTCAAACACTCCACGAAGTAGTGCCATCTGTCCATTATTGTCAGAAACAGTGACCAGTGGAGTTCGACCAGGTCTGTTGTGAGATAATAATTCACGGTAGACAATGGTGGACGGTGTTGAAAATTGTGGATTTATTGAAGTTAGACATTAATACCGTTAGATGCCAGCTGGCTCACTGATCTAGAGCCTATGCGTTCGCGCATGGAACCGATAGGTCCTCAGTTCGAGTCCCGTGAGCGAGATCATGAGTACGTACTGCTGAAGAGTTTTATACTAAATGGAAACGGTCATCCAATGCTTCCAGGTTCTCCATGATGGTCTAGCTTTGATCGATTCATGAATTCAATTATTAAAATGACCATAATCTCCAGCGAAACCCCTCTCTGATTATAATGTTTATTTTACCTTGGAAAAAAAACAATTTCCCTTTTTGAAAGAGGAAGACTAATTAAACTAACAAATTCACTATGTATTTATGATATAACCATCGGTGAGGTAAAGGGATAGCCGAAAGTAAAAGAAGAATAGCAACATATTGTAAAGTAGACTTAGCAACATATTTTTTCAACATATGGCAATGATAAGAAATGTGTTGTGTTGATTACAGATGTTCACAATTTAGGAATTACTGCAGTGAGATTATAATTTATAAACGAGCCAATCAGATTTAAGAGAATAGATCTTGGATTTTGGCGCGAACTTCATTCATCTATTTGGCGAAAAAAACATTTTGGTTGATGCCATTTTATGATGGAAACCGTAAATCTAGTTCCTAACCCTATAACTATCAACTATATATTATAATTCTAATTCCTCACACTGGTTTATATCATTCATTTAGTCCTAGTTATTAGGTGGTGTTAAGTTTTGCTGATTCCTTCCTAGGCTATTTTGATAACCCGCACGCTAGAACTATACAGCGACCTGAACACCAAAAAGAAGACGCAAAGTATGAGGGAAATACTTTACTCCAAGGTTCGTTTATGTACAGAAAACATGGGTATTTATAGATGTTAACTTTTGCTAAACCAACATCATATTTCGGTTAATCCATTAACGACATATTATGCCACTGACCAATAGTAGCACGCCACGATGGAATTCTAGAATGCTCCATCATGCTCTGATTGACTAGGACTCTTCGGCTCCTTTTGGGCCTCTGGAGGCTCCGTCGAAGTTCTCCGAAAGCCGATTCAACAGGTGGGTACTCTGAAGGTCACTTTAACATCACTCTAAGGTCGTTCATAAATTATAGTCTCATCGTGTATATATCTTAAACGAAAGTAAACTTACACTATCAAAAATGCAATAGCATAATGATTACTCGTATAATCAAAGCTCACCTTATCTTCCTTCATGAATTCTGATTGTCCGAAATAGATTTTGAAAAAGTATAAAATTCCTAATTAGAAGAGACTACTCACAGGAAGGTTTTATATCAAGAAATTTAAGCAGTTGTCCCATGATATCTGAGATCTTGCTTCTAGGTCAACAAGATCAATAATAACTCGTTTTCATTTCTAAATTCATTATGAAAAGCTATCCTTTCTTATGTGTGTTACAGTGATTACGAGTTCATCTAATCTGAAAACCGAAACGAAGACTCTCTGAGACAATGACAGACAAACTAGCTATATCGACGTGTCCCAAC
The DNA here is from genome assembly GCF_000699445.3 of Schistosoma haematobium. Lineage (NCBI taxonomy): Eukaryota > Metazoa > Platyhelminthes > Trematoda > Strigeidida > Schistosomatidae > Schistosoma > Schistosoma haematobium. Next base: position 22,130,032 of record NC_067201.1, read on the forward strand.
CACGCTAACCAGTGAGAGAAGTCCAAATTCAGAAGAGGGAAATATATACCACAAGCAGCCAAAAACACAAGCAATAATAACAGGCATAAATCAAACGTACATACACTCAGCATAAAATTATCCTTGAGAAGTGTTACAAAATAGCATACTAAAATGATACAACGAACCAATAACGTTTAAGATCCTCCGAAGTGGGAAATACAATATGAAGGTGGAAATGAGCGCTTTTGGCGCGAAAACAAAAAAGTTCAAATTACATTCCTACCACTTTCACAGGTAATTGTTTGCATATCTACATGGAATCTTGAGGAAGTGTACATTTTTGCCAGGATCCAAAGAGGATTATGACTGTCATAAATTAAGTAAATTGATCTAAGTATCAAGAAGTAACCTCTTCAAACTTATTCTGCTGTGACCATATATCAGTTAGTAAAACTTAATATTCTTTTTTTATTTACACAGTACATTGTCATAGTGAATTCACGAACTGATCATAGATTGATCATGATTGTAATCTTGGAATACATCACAATTGTTTCTCTATAGTGTAGGAGTCCTCTGTAGTATGAATACTGATATTAATGAATGAATAATTATCGTTCATTCAATTTCATTTTGTAATATCAGTACACTTTGATAATTCGACTCTTCACATCTCAGTTATTACAGGTAAGATGTTCATTTGTTGAAAAGTGATGATTATGAATCACTTAGGCTTGTAGAAGTTTAAGGTTTAGTCAGAAGGTACGTTGTGTAAAGGGAGAGGTAACTAACAACCCTCCTGGGGAATGCTTATGCTCCGGTATATGTCATGAAGTGGATGGGTGAAAGTCTATGTACAAGTGATATTTATGAAATGCGTGAGAGACAGCCATATGTAGCAAATACGTTCGAAGGAAGTGGTAACCATGTATGTTAAATTATTAATTCAGATCTTGATATTAATATCTTCCACAAAACTTAAAATGATCCAATTAAATTCTTAATAACCCCTAATTTTTTCATAGTTCAGGTTAGGATTAAGATCTTCATCAAGAACTAATATCACCTGTAATAAGTAAATGGATTTCAGCCTGAAATGCGAGAGATGTTATCCGATCAGCTCATCCATAATGAATGAAGTGATACCAGGTTGTGGTTTGTTTCATGATTCAAGGATTTAGGGATATTGTTGATATCTCTGTTATACACTGGTCATAGAGATAGATAGTTGATGGTAGTCAACGTGTCATCCTATAAAGGTAGCTGATATTTGATTGTCTTCAATCTTAAATGTACTGGTTTATAGCTTCTACATACTTACGATGAATAATAATTTTCATAAAACGAAATTTGTTGTTAATTCACTGTTGTATTGGTTGTTTGAATCTTCCCATTGATGTTTAGGACTGAAATTGATCAGTCTCTCGCTTATCGGCATATGTACATCCTATGAGGATTGCCTGTATATTGACTTAAGTCATGAGCATTGTAAGTAGAGATGGACGAAACGCACATCATGTATGCCACTACTATTTTATTTATTAAAACACATAAAAATTGATACAAGGAGGTACCAAATACATATGCGCCATATAAATCATTCGATTTATGTGAGGGCTGGGATACTGCCCGGATGCCCATACCGAAACACATGGTTTACCTGGGGAGCCCCACCAGTAGCTTTTGACCTAAAGGTCTGATCCACAAGGTAGTGGAGCAACGTAAGGAGATGCAGTTCCATGGTAGTCGGTTGATTCATACGCCATTTGTTCTTTCAGGATCGTAGGGCTCGTATGCATCATTAGTTTGGAATGGAGGTTCCCCAACTGTTCTAGATGGATCCTCCATATACACCAATCCGGTTAAAGCATCGGACATTCGCTTTTCATCCTCTTAATTTCGTAAACAACAGTAATGCCGCGAGAAGGTAGTGAGTAGGACTTTCCTGAAAGTGGTTGTATACACGTGGCCAATATGAGAGCATTTTGTGAAGGGGAGAGCTAACTCTCAACACTCTCCGTCATACTAGGGCACTGCTAGCCACCATCCATCTCTGCTTATAATATTCATTGTTTATATTATTCAGTTCCAAGTTTATAGAATAATTCAGTGATAATTTGATATAAAACATAAACTGTATTTCACCGGTTGAAATCATGAGTCAATTGAAGCTAGACCACCATGGAGAACCTGGGAGCACTGGACGTCCGTTTCGTCCTAGTATGGGACTCCTCATCAATGCGCATCCCCGATCCCGCCCCCCACGAGATTCGAACCCAGGACCTATCAGTCTCGCACCAGGCGCTAAACCAACTAGACCACTGAGCCGGCTTGTATCCAATAGTGTTAATGTCCAACCCATTCTGATAAAATGTATGTTTTCATATTACAGGATAAGAAGTACTTTTTTTAAATGTTAAGTAACTGACATCAAATTAAATTGATGACTTTCATTTTTCTCCACTCCCACCCCTTTTTATTCTTTGTTTATCCCTTTACTTTTTGTTGTTGTTAAATTGACAAGAAAATTAATGGGTATGTAACCAAGTTAGATCAGTTCACCACCACCACACACACACACATACACATTTATCTTTCTATGTATCTATCTATTCAACATACATTATACATTATAGACACAGACTGACCTCTTAGTATCCAATCTCTATATCTTGTGAATGTAACCATTAGTTATAGTTAAATCATCATATTCATCATACGAATTTCAATGGAACTAAGGGGTTCAACAAAAAATTACATTCTTACACATTGTTCATCATCATGTTTTGAATGTGTTTCTTTTCTTCTAAGGTGAAGGTCAATTCCATTCGTTTGTTGTTTTGTATATTCCTGGGATAATATCAATATTATTCTTATCAATGAATAATATAAGCTGATGTTTCTTTTAAAGGATCAGTTTGAAAATAGATAGATATATCTATTATAAATCAAATTGGATAGAGAATAGTTGTGTTTAAGAGTAAGTTGAAAGAAAATTTAAGATAATTGAACCAAGATATTAGATCATACAATGAGTGGAGATGTCTTAGTGACTTTGACAATGTTCACCTAATTACTAAGGGTAAAAGAGAGTTATAAATATGTGTGAAGAATAAGGATTAATATTAACAATTGATTATTTAAGGTTAAGAATTAGATTTAGGATTTTTATCATGAAGAGTGACATAAACTACAATGCCAAAATGCTTTTTTTTAATCAAAGAAGGTGAATGAATTTTGGATTAAAATCCAAGATCTATTATCTTAAATCTGATTGGTTCGTTCATAAGTGATAGTTTCGTTGATCATACCATGAACTCATTGACTGTTGACCTCAGGTTTGCTAGCAGATGAAGATTATCTAGTTGAGGTTAGGATGAATAATGTAATCCATGGTTGCAGATTCTGAATGACATAACTTGGAGTTAGTCATAGTGGTGCGGTTATTTCCATTAAAATTAGATGGTGGTTGGAGGTAGTCGACAGGAAACCCTGGACCCGGGTTTCGTCCTACTTGGCACGCATCAGCAAGATGTATCTGTAATCTTGGGGGAACTGATACTCCCTGGCAGATTCGATCCCGTGTACCCAGCTTCACAGTCAGAAACGTTACCACTGAGCTATCCGGGCCGCGACTGACCTCCTGTAGGACATAGATGTAATCACAATTGATTGATCACTGGGTGGTGATCAATCAATTGTGGTTATTTCTATTATTTGTTGTTTTTAGATCTCGAATTTTCAAATAAACTCATCGTTTTATTCTGAAAATTTATTGCTCCCCTTCATATCACATATTATCTCTGCCTAATCTTTTCTCTTACCACGGATTATTTCTATACTCTTACACTTGTTTATCTCTATATGTTGATGTAGTAAAAGGGCAACTTGTATTGCTATACATGTGTTAAGCTCTATATTGCTCATGAGCCGCTGTCTGACTGATTAAGGAGATTCATTTCCAGTTTCTGTTATAAAAACCACTTCAGATCTGAGCAAATGTGAAAACTACAGAGGCATCAAACTAATGTCAGTACCAGGGAAAATCTTCAACAGAGTGTTGCTGAACCGGATGAAAGACGCAGTAGACGCCCAACTTCGAGATCAACAGGTTATACATAATATTTTGGTATAATTACAATCTTGAACAAATACTATGAGATTTGATAGCTTTGATTTCTTTGGTTACGTCAACTGACTTTTACCCAGTAAATCACATGTTCAAAATTTAAATCAGCTATCTGTATGGGGTTGTAGAGATCGTTGGATTTTATTAAAACCGCGAACCGATCTGACTTAGACAACCATTGAAAACCAGGAGGCACTGAAAAACTATTTTGTCCTAGTATGAGACCCCTCAGCAGTGAGCATTTCATGATCCAAATAAAAATGATCGAACCCGCAAGCTTCGATCTCCTGCATGAACATATAACGTCTAGACCTTTGAGTAAGCATTCAATGTCTTCGATTGATATATTCCTCACACTGGATACTGATGAAGCCCATAGGTCACAGCTTGTCACTGGGACTCAAGTTCAACTCTTTGAATTTTGTCATTCAGAAATTATCAGTAGCCTTCAAACTTAAATAATATGGCTCACAGCCAAGTGCGTAAATCTGTTCACAGTAAAATATCACGTCATCATCACAGATCTCCTGGTAAACTTGGTGTTAGTTTCTAAGATCTAATTGTTTACATTAAGGAGCTATTTATATTTCTAGCTTTCTCTTTCCATAGTCTATTTTATTTAGTGTATAACTTTTCATTCTATTTCACTAACTTCTCCGAAATCACAGTAGGACACTGGTAGAAGTACTATATGATTATAATACATTTTCAAAGCAGCTTCTGTCATAACTAACTTTCATATAAGGCGTTGGTTGATGATGAATAACAGGAAACTCTAGGCCTGAGTTTCATGATATTTGCACTTATCAATACGGTATCCTAATAGTCTTGAAGGAGAGTGATGCTACACATCTCATTGGCCATTTCAAAAAGTTTCGTAACTATGTGGTTGTCATTCGTCTAAGTTCAGATGCTGTTGAAGATCAAGAAGAAATGAACAGTTATTTCTCTATAGTCTGAAAATCCTCAAAAGTTCACTCTAAAGACTTCTCCAGGGATTGATTTCAAGCTCTCACATTTGACGCAGAACGATTAATAATTTGAATGACTGGGTCGGCATACAGTGGTACAGTTTCAACCTTGGTGAATTTAAGATATGATGTGACGATCATCCTGTTCAACTGTTTCACTCCCAGCATGACTGATTCCCAACAGTCACAATTTCTAATTAGAATTTTAGGGGCATTTCAAAGTAAACCACTTACGAAATGATCATTATAGTTTAGTTAAAAGAGTGTTTAGGGAAATGATTTGAGTTGAAATTTTCAGGAACCCATCTCATTTGAAGCACCATTAAAATAATCGTCAAAAATCTCTTTAATTAGTTTGTTTCAATCAATTTTAATTTCATTATCATCATGAACCGATCAATATTATACCGCCATTGAAAACCTGAAAGCTGTAGATGGCCATCTTGTCCTATGTTGAGACTTCATTACAGTACGCATAAACGATTCGGTACGCAGAAACCAAACTTAGGACCTTCGGTTTCACGTGAACGCTTAACTATTAGACACCATTAAGCCGAACCATATCTAACTTCAATCATTTCCTATTATTTCGGTTGACAACTGCTTTACATCCAACGTGGTTGAACTTGACTAGTTAAGGCTTTCTACCAGAATTTGGATTCACGCTGTTGACATATAGCATACTAGAACGAAACGGTCGTTCATTGTTTTCAGGTTCTCCATGATGTTCTAACATCGATCAATTCATGAATTCAATAAAATTCAATAGTAATTTCATATCTTGTTTAACAGATTTTTCATTGTTATTACTGGGAGGAGGAAAAAAAAGAAGCTAATGACTAGGATTATGGAATTTAACCTAATTTATGGAACTTGATGACTACAAATATAAAGAGGAAGAAATATGTATTTGTTTTTATTTTACACAATTTAATTCACTAATCAATAGAAAAACAACAAAATATCTAGTGTATAAACAACATCATTCTTTTACTTTACTTTTTTCGTTCTTTGTTTCTTACAAAGAAACTGGACGGTTATCATTTAGTTCTGCATTTCACTGATTGAATTCATGTGTCAATTGAAGCTAGACCACCATGGAAAACCTGGAAGTACTGAACGGCCGTTTCGTCCTAGTATGGGACTCCTCAGTGGCGCGCATCCACGATCCCGCCCCCCACGAGATTTGAACCCAGGACCTATCAGTCTCGTACCAGGCGCTTAAGCAACTAGACCACTGAGCCGACTGGTATCCAACGGTGTTAATGTCTAACTTCAACCAATCCACGAAGTTGCGCCATCGTAAAATATATTCATCATAGTGGATACACATTTAATAGTTGAATTTATGAGTTAACTGAAGCTAGACAAACATCCTAGTATGGGACTCGACAACAATGCGCATCTATGTTCCCGCCTCGCAAGATTCGAACCCAGGACTTATCAGTCTCGCGCATGAACTCTTAACCTCTAGATCACTGAGCCAGCCGGCATCCAATATTGTCAATGTCTAATTTCAATTTATCCACAAAATTCAGCGACACGTTCACCATTGTCATCAGTGAGTTACTATTTCACAACAAACCCAGGTTGAATTCCACTGATCACAGCTTCACACTAGAACTCCAAGAAATATCTCTTGAAGCCAACCACTAGTGAGCATATGATGATTATAATCAGAGAAGGGTTTTTATGGATATTATAGTAATTGAGTAAAATGAATTTTATTTATTTATTTATTTAAACACATAAACATTGGTACAAGGAGGCACCAAATAGATATGCGCCACATAAATCATTCGATTTGTGTGAGGGCTGTGATACTGCCCGGGTGTCCAGACCGAAGCAGTTGGCCTTCTTAGGGGGGGGCACACACTTTTTTTCACAGTTATATAATATACCCATGTGGGCCAGGGTAATTTTACATTGGTTTTCATTAGAACCAGACTCCATCCGGACTTTCACGTGACAACCTAAACAGTACAGCTTAATCTTGTTTAGCAGGAGAACCAGACACCTTATAGGCTTTAATGCTACAATCTGAATAGTACAGCTCAATCCTGTAGTGCAATCACACAGGTACTCAGCACCCTGATGGACCACAATTGAATCTAGACCATCATAGGAAGCCTACCAAGGGTAGACGGCTCTTTCATCCTAATATATAGATATCATATTTCAACCAATCATAATCCTGTGACCTTGTCATATTTTTAAAACCAGATACATTAGTCATAAGATTGGAATGTTCTTTCTATAAATGTGTGTGTGTTGATGGATAGACAGACATCTCCCCTCCAAAAAAAGATAGATTGATAAACAGATCAAGTTTATGCTGATTGGTTATTTACATATTTTTTTTTATTGTTGTTGTTGTTGATTGACTGACTGATTTTATGTGTCAATAATGTTGAACGAACTACCGGTTTTATTCTTTACTTTTTTTTGTTGTTGTTGTCGTCGGTTGTTTATTCTTTCTTTCGTTCTTTCTTCATTGATATTATCATCATGAGAAAAGTGTTACATCGTAATGGATGATGATGATGATAATAATAATAAAACAATTTGGGAATCATTTATTCTTGTTTTAATTTATTATGAATAATTGAAAAGAAATGAGATTTTTTTTGCTGTTGTTTTGTTGCCATGACAATTCCCTAGTTACTATGATTTCTATTTCATATATATCTTGAATAAAATGATGATGACATTCATTCATATTGGTGAATATTTATTTTCATTCATTTTATTCATTCAATTCTATGGAATGATGATGATGATAACTTATGGTGAAATTGTCAAGTCTAATATGATATTACATAATCATAATCAAAATAATATGTCTACTATTTATATGATTCATAATGATACATTATTATTACATAATGATCATTTACAAAATGAATCTTTTATATTAGATCAATTCAATCATAAATCTAATGAACCTGATCCTGATCCGGATCCTGATCATAATCATAATGAACAATGGTATTTTCATTTTGATATGTTTATTATTACATTTTTAGGTTTTAGTTCATTTTGTGCAAATATTGGTTTATTATATTTAGATAGACGAGCTAAACCATCATGTACAACAAATAATTCAAGTTTTTCTAATAATTTCATAACAATTAATACTACTAATAACAATACTACTAATAGTAATAATAGTAGTACTAATTTTCCTATGCATAATATCGCTAGTAATAATAATCTAAAATGTTCATCATTCAACTTTCTATATAAAAAATGGTCACATAAAAGAAATTCTCATGGATCTAATGGTTTACTATCTAATCAGTCACCAATAATAACAATACCAAATGAGACAATGAATAAAATGACCATTCCAAATACAACTACAACAATATCATCATCAACAAAACGTTCATTTTCTGTATCAAATCCTCCATTAAATAAATATCCATCATCAATTAGTTTATTGAAATTTAATCATCATCCTTATCATCATGGTTCAATTCATTATCATACACCACGTAGTCGTAGACAACGTCGTTATTTAAGAGGTTTACTTGGTTTATCTATAAGTAATTTAAGTTTATCTATATGTTTACTTAGTTGGTGTATATGTCAAATTATTATATATAATATTAATGAACAATATTATATATTAAATGCATGGTTAACAATTATATCATTAATTAATATATGGACTATAGATATTGCACAAACATTAGAAATTGGTGCCATTTTATGGATTGCATTAGAACGTACACTTGGTATACATTGGCCTAGTGAAATACAAACTATGAATAACAATAATAATAATAATAATAATAATAATAATACAAAACTTTCAATGAAATGTAATCTAATCCAATGTAAATTTTCATTGTTAAAAAATATTCTTAAAAAATGTAGATTACATAATCATTTTAATTCTTCTTCTTCTTCTTCTTCTCCTTCTTGTTGTCGTTGTACACCTTTATTCATGAATCTATCATCATCATCATCAGTCTCAGCAACAACATCACCCTTAGCAACAACAACAAATAAAAAATATCGTGAAAAACAAAAATCAATAATTTGGTTTCTTCGTGTTATTTTATGTTTATTACCATTAATTTTATTTATATTAGCATCAATTTATAGTTTAATGAATATAATACAACAAATTAAAAAACATAAATTATTATATCATCAACAATTACAACATGAAATACAACAACCCCAACCCCAAACCCAACCCCAACAACAACAATATCAAATTGATATTATATCAAAACTGAAAACTACTTATATTACACATAATAGTAGTATAAATAATGATCATCATCATAATAATAGTTATATACAATATTTTAATTCATTAGTAGTATATAATTATTATATCTATGTTACTAATAATTTCTTTACTAAAAAGCATACATACTTATTCTTACATAAAATTCATATTAAATATCAAACTTATATGTATTATACTAAATCTATTATACCAGCATTAATCATTGGACAATTTTTAGCACCATTAGCGATTTTAATTACAACAAATTTATTGATTTATCAAAAAGTAAGTTTTCTTTTTGTTTTACTTTATTATTGTTGAATTGTGTTGAACTATTTCATATACTTGGTGTTCACATTTGATTGGTCACTGGATGGGTGGTGGGTGAGTAATTTCATATGTGTCAAATCGTTCTCAGTGTAAATCGAATGCTATTGACCAAGTTGTAATGTGGCTACTAATCTAGATGACTTGATATTGTGTGCATTATGTTGAGATAGAATGGTAGTTAGAAGTAGTCAGCAAGAAATCCTGTGTGATGTGTACCTGTAATCTTGAGGGAACTGATGCTCCCTGAGAGATTTGATCCTATATCACCCAGCTTCACAGTTAGAGATGTTACCACTGAGCTATCCGAGCCGCGACTGACCTTCTGTAGGACTGAGATGTATTCATAATTGATTGATCACTGGGTGGTGATCAATGTCATGTGTGTCAAGTCCTTCGAATCCGTCAGAGAGCACCAGTTCCCTCAAGATTACAGGTACACCTTGCTGGCAAGTGCCAAATAGCACGAAACCCGACTCCAGAGTTTCCTGTTGACTACCTCCAACCACTATTTACTTATGGTTGTTTTACTTGTATCTTCCCATTGTTATATAGGAATGTAATTGATCCGTCTCATGTTAGCAATATATGTGCATCCTATGCGAATTGCCTCTACATAGCCTTAAGTCATAAGCTTTTTAAGCAAAAACGGATAACAGCTAGCAATGGAGTCCAGAACAGAGCGAACATCAACAAGTCTAGGATGCAGGTACATTCAGCTGATGAGTCCCAAATAGAACGAAATGCGCGTTTCAAATTCAGACAATAAATATAATTAGTAGTTGTTGATATTAACATTGATATTATCTTCTTCTGTTTTCAGTTATATCATTTGGGATATTGACTAATTCTTTACGAAGTATATCATCTATGTTTAATTATAATCATCGATACTAAATCTATCAATCTGGGATTTGTCTTGATAATTTCACTTTATTTAGGTGACTGATAATAAGTAACAACTCTAGTCGATGTACAAATGAACCGGGTCTTGTTAATGACTAATTAAAACTAAATTTACATATTTTTTATCAGAATGGAGGGTTTGTGAAGATTATAGTGATAGAAAAGTTAAATTCGTGGGCTGATTAAAGTTAGACCACCATGGAAAATCTGGAAGTACTGGAAGACGGTCTCGTCCTATTATAGGACTCCTCAGTAGTGCACATCCACGATCCGGCTCACGGGATTCAAACCCAGAACCTCCGGTCTCGCGCGCTAACCCTTAACCAGTGGAGTTCAACCGTGTCTTTTGTGAGGCAGTGACTCACTGAAGACAATGATAGACGGTGGTGAAATTTCGTGGATTAGTTGAAGTTAGACGTTTACACCGTTGGTGGTCTAGAGGTTAAGAGTTCACACACACAATACTAAATGTCCTGGGTTCCAGTCCAATGTGTAGGATCGTGAATGAGAACTGGTGAAGAGTCCTATAATAGGACGAAACAGCCGCTCGAAGCTTCCAGATTTTCCATTGTGGTTTAGCATCTAAATTACTAGCCTCAATAATTATCGGACGCTTAACAAAGACTCATGGACTGAAGACACGAGAAAACCAGGATGAGATCAAACCTAGTCGTGGCTGCATCGACCACATGTTCACCATTCGTCAGGTTCTAGAATACAGTTATGTGTATCGGCATCCGATAATGATAGTTTTTCTCGAATTAAAAGTGGCATTTAACTCTGTGGACCGAGAGGTTCTGTGGCAAAGTCTGTCATTGAAAGGTGTACCTCAGAAGTACATAAACCTTGTGAAGGAACAACACTCGAACACTACCATTCGAGTCAGAGCTTGTGGAGAACTGTCATCTGATTCGGCAACTCCAAGTGGTGTCCGTCAAGGATGTCAACTATCTCCATTTTCGTTCAACTTCATCATAGACATACTGATGGAAATAACGCTCTCATCGACTGAATTTTCTTGCATTGATCTCATTCCAGGAACTACACTTATCGACTTAGAATACACAGATAACATAGTCCTGTTTGGTGAAGACGCCGATAAAATACACAGACTTTTGATGGCATGGAGCAACAATGCTAGGATGTTTGAAATGCGTTTCTCCCCCTCTAAATGTAAGATGCCACTTCAGGAATGGCCTGCATCAACATCTAAATTAAGGAAAGGGGATGAAGTAGTCGAATGCGTCGATGACTTCACATATCTTTGAAGTCTGATCAGCCTCAATGTGTTGGTGTCTGATGAAATCTCTACACGGATTCGGTAACCTCGTCTGGATTTTGCCAATTTACGTCACCTATGGCGAACGTGAGCTATTCGTCTATCAATTAAAGAACGAGTATACTGCACACCAGTTCATTCTGTTCTACTTTACGGCAGCGAAACGTGACCATTAAGAGTACAAAATACTCGTAAGTAACTCGTATTTGATGACGGATGTCTTAGAAATATTGCTCGCATATGCTAGGATCATCGGATAAGTAATAGTGAGGTTTGACGCAAGGTATTAAAGAATGATGGTAAATCAGTTTATGAAGTTGTGAATCTTCATCGACTGAGATGGTTGGGCCGCGTATAACGCATGTTCAACTACCGAATACTACGGCGCGCAATGTTGACTAGTGTTGGAGACGGTTGGAAGAAAGTTAGGGGCAGACAAACTAAAATATCTCATCAGTCCTTGAAGCCATCAAATTCTGGTCTTAGTCATGTTGGTAGATGCAGACTACTTGATTGGGGTCCATGCGACCATCGTAACCAGTAGTGATTGGAGACTATGGGTGACATGGCTCAGAATCGATCACAGTGGCGTCGGTTTATACACTCTCTGTCTACCTTAAAACTGTGCGATTAAAGTCGCTTCATATCTTTGTTTCTACAAACTAATTCTTTCTTCCTGTACTATATCCTTATATGCAATCTTTCTTTTATATATTACTACCATTGAATTAACTTCTCCTATGAATTTGGTGTTCATCTTATTGTGTTAATGTGGTATGGTAACTTGAACCTGGTCTTACGTTGTATCCGACTGATTGTATTCTCATAATCTCTATTTTACGTAATAAATTAATCCATCATCCATATTAACTCTCAGTTGGGTAGATGTAAACTTCTATCTTTTTTGGTCAATTTTGTTCTCTTCTTTTAAACATTGTAAGAGAATAAACTGAACTATTATTCCCGTTTTTTTTGTTCTAGATTATAACACGCATTGAAAGTATTCAAATAACTGTTGAAACCCTGGAATCACTAGACAATTGTTTTTTTTTTCTATCATAGGAGACTTTAATCGAGTGTATCCCCTACCTTTATCAATAATTGAATCTGATACATTTAAGTATTGCGTGTTAGCTTTTAACCTGTTGAATATTGATTATCTATTTGATTGTCTATCGAAAAATCAATACACAATGTAATCACTAAAATCATTTTATAGTAATATGACTTAATATCAGAAGGGATTTTATGGAGATTGTAGTAATTTCAGTTGTTGAGATCATGAGTCAATTGAAACTAGATCACCATGAAAAACCTGGAAGCACTGAACGGCCGTTTCGTGCTATTGTGGGACTCCTCAGCAGATGTACATTCTTCAAGATGTATATCTTGGAGTTCTAGTGAGAAGTAATGACCAGTGGAGTTCAAATGGGTCTGTTGTGAGATAATAACTAGCTGATGAAAATGGTGGATGTGTCGCTCAATTTCTTGGATGAGTTGAAATTAGACATTAAAACCGTTGGATACCAGCCGGCTCAGTAGTCTAGTGGTTAATTGCTCGCGCGCGAGACCGGTGGGTCCTGTGTTTGGGTTCAGAGAGGTGGGATCGTGGCTCTGTACTGCTGAGGAGTTCCACAATAGGATGAAACGGCCGTCCAATGCATTCACGTTTCCCATGGTGGTCTACCGTCAATTGACTCATGATTTCAATCTGTGATATAATGATGTGTTAAAATTAACAATAGAAACAGATATCTTGTTGAAATATTTAGATGTCAGGAATATGTAGCCTGCAGGCTGTCAAAGTTTAGTGTACAACAATAAGCTATCATAACTCCATTAGGCATGTCTATAATTGAATCAAAGCTAGACAATTTCTTGAAAAGTTTATTATTAATTACTTCAGGTAGTTTCCTCTTATTGTACTCCACGTACTGTTTCTATCTCTATTTATTTATTTACTTAAACACATAAAATATTGGTACAAAGAGGCACCAAATAGATATGCGACACATAAATCATTCGATTTGTGTGAGGTCTGGGATACTATTCGGGTGCCTAAACTGAAATAGGTGGTTTTCTCAGGGGTCCACACTCAGGGCCTTTGACCTAAAAGTCTAATCCACAAGGTAGTGGAAAAACGTCTGGAGATGCAGTCCCATGGTAGCCGGTGACCAATAATTGCTTCATACGCTATTTATTCCTTCAGAATACTGGATCCCATGTGACTATTGTTTTGGAATGAGGGTTTTACAACTCCCCTAGGTGAAATCTCCGTGTCCACCAACCCGGTTAAAGCACCGGACATTCGCTTTTCATCCTCTCAATTTCGTAAACAACACCCGTGGTGTGAGAAGGCAGTAGTTGTATACGCGTGGCCATATGAAAGCATTTCGAGAGTGAGAGCTGTCTTTCCCCACTGTAGGCCGTACCAGAGCATTTAGGTGTACTGCTATTCACCAAAATAATTTACAACCTGATCAATTAGTGATATTAAGATGTTTCTTTTCATAAAAAAAGGCAATAGATAATTCATCTGTGTTAATATTGTTTTCATGTGTCTTGTACACTATGAAAGATTGTCCTTGAATAAAGATGTAGAAAAGTTAAAAGTACTTTGTAATTTTGATTTAGTACTTGATTCAATCAAATTAGGCAATCACAAGACTGTTTGATGATTATCCATTTTTGAAATATCATTCAGTACATAACCAACAATGTTTATCTTACAATATTCGGTGTATATTCGTGGTTATTAGTCCGTCAGTCAGTCAGCTACAAGGTTGGACCAGGCATATATGTGCATCGGTTCAAGTTGCTATACCTCAATACCTTAATAGTAGTGTTTATCCACAACTTTATCAGGAATCCAACCAAACATCATCAGATCTTATAGTCAGTTAAGTGTCTCTTTAAGAGGACTCAAAGAATTTGTACTTCTGACACGGTGGTAAAAGATGAAAAGTTACTGAGTGACACATTAATAGCAAATGGTTATCCACTAAAGTTTATTAATAGGTGTAAAAGTCAGTTAGTGACAAGACCTCTTGTTTATTCAGTTCCATATAGAGGTGAATTCAACAGTATAGTTTTAAGAAAGAGATTGAAAGCAGTTATCGAGAAAACCTATTATGCTGCTAAATTGGTTGTGGTTGAAAAGTCTAAGCCCATGGTTCCAAATAGACCCAGACAGTGCACTAATGATTACATCACATCCGATTGTATTTATCAATTTACATGTTTGTATGGACACACATACATAGGGAGTAGTAATTGAACAATGCAATCAAGGGTCATTGAACATGTGCCTAGATGGCTTCAAAATCAATGTGTGTCAGATGATCCGGTCAACGTGCATAGAAATTGTTAGGGACGAATCCTTAAGTTTATTGAAGCCTTGGCTATTCGTAAATTGAAACCCCTCCTCACTTATGTGTACAAAAACAATTTGTCATAACCTTGAATTTACCTTGGTAATCCTTAAGTCATTCTATGGCCTAAGATAACGCGACAATTTCTTATTCTTTCTCTCCCGTTTGTTACTTCTTTACTTGAACTTTCATTTAATTGACCTTTATTAGTATCAGAAGGGGTTTTGTGAAGATTTTAGTAATTTAAACAGTTGAGATCATGGATCAGTTGGAGCTAGATCACTATGGAAAACCTAGAAGCATTGAACGGCTGTTTCGTCCTATTGTGGGACTCCTCTGTTGTTGCGCGAGACTGATAGGTCCTGGGTTCGAATCCCGTGAGGCGGGGTCGTGGATGCGCACTGCTGAGAAGTTTCACAATAGGACGAAACGGCTGTCCAGTGCTTCCAGGTTTTCTATGGTGATCTAGCTTCAGTTGACTCATGATCTCAACTGTTGAAATTACTACAATCTGCACAAAACCCCTTCTGATAATAGATTATAATTAGATAATCTCTGTAAATCAAGAAGCACTGAATGGCCGTTTCACCCTAGCTTGAGACTCCACTGAGATATGCATCCATGACTATACCAAGAAGAATCGAACCCATGACCTTCAATCTCGTGCACGAACATTTAATCCCTAAACCACTGGATCATAGCATAATGACGTTTATATGTCCAGATTTAATTGATTTTACAATTTAGCTTGGCAATTGTCAAGTTCTACTAAAAGATATCTATTGAAGTAGAATTTTGTGATTTTAGTGATATGTCTCTTACTTGAACACTTGACAATGACTTTCAATCATTTTCTAGTTCTCAAAAATATCTCTTATATCATGTTTTGAACTCGTCATCAGAATATATTTTCATCATAATGTTCATATCTACTCTGGGATTCGAACTAAGTCCCTTTAGCTTCAAACTCTAAACATGTTATTTATTTAATTATTTAGTTGAGATAGCCTCTCATTTCACTTGGTATTGTTTGGCTTGTATCCTCCCATTGAGGTTTAAGACTGCAATTGATCAGTCTGTTATTGGCATATGTGAATACTGTACGTATGCCTCGCTTCAAACGTCATCGCGAATCGTACTGGGTTCGAGTCCCAGGGCGAACATCAACTCTGAGATTCAGGTACATCCAGCCGACGAGTTACAAACAGGACGAAACGCGCGTCCTGGATTCCACTGCTAGCCACTATCTATCATTGATTACAAAAAGCCTCTCATTTGTTTAAAGTATATGAATTTTCATTTGATTTGATAAGGATTTTTGAATTATTTCATTGTTAATATTCTCAACTGAGTATTTATTAGTTTCTTAGTTGCAATATATGCACCTTATGCAGATTGTCTCAATGAAGCCATTATGTAACAAGTTTACATAGGTTGATGTTAGACACTATCACCATTGGATACCGGCTCAGTGATCCAGTAGCTTAAGCGTTCACGCGCGAGACTGAAGGTCCTGGGTTCGAATCTTGCGAGCGGGATCGTGGATGCGCACTGCCAAGGAGGAGTCCCACAATAGGACGAAACGGCCGTCCAGTGCTTTCAGGTTTCCAAAGGCGGTCTAACATCAATCGGTTCATGATCTTAATCAAAAACTTAATAATCTCCACAACCCCGATACTAGTATTTACATAGAATAGTTAGATAACCTAAACTTTTACTTCTCAAGGTCATGATTAACCTTGATAGTTTAACATCTCAAAATATGGAAGAAATTAACAACAAAGTAGGTAATTATTCCATTCAGGTTACAATGTGTAGTCGATTGTTTTTCCTGGAATTTCTGGATAGTCTCCACTGGATTCTAATTAAACAAAGTGTTTTCACCTTTTTGCAAGAGTTAATGACTACGTAGACTCAATAGCTAATTGGATAATGTGAAGGAGTTTGAAGCAATAAGTACTAGGCTTAAATCCCAGAGTGAATATCACCTTTGGGATGTAGGTACTCTTAGCTGACGAGTCCCAAATAAGACGAACTACACGTTCTAGATTCTACTGCTAGCAATCATTCAACCTTAAAAGAAGTATTATTAGTGACAGTGAAGATGATTAGACATAAAGAATGTGATTCAAGAAGAAAGAAATAGGATCTTATAGTATATGGAAGTAAATTCATTGCAAGTATCATTACAACCAATTCTGATCTTTAACTATTGAACAAGATAATCACAAGGACTGTAATCAGACAATTTGAACAAACAACATGAATCACATCAGCAATTGATGACTTCATGAATTGATACTACATCCCAGTTTGATAGTTCACTTATCAAACTTAGGTTTATATACTCATGTTTGAGTTATACTATTTTATATGATAGCTTATGATACAGTCATTCGCTTACTTACTTACTCACTTACTTACGCCTGTCACTCCCAGTGGAGAATAGGCCGCCGACCAGCATTCTCCAACCCACTCTGTCCTGGGCCTTCCTTTCCAATTCTATCCCATTTTTGGTCATTTTTCTCATGTCTGTCTCCATTTCTTGGCATAATGTGTTCTTTGGTCTTCCTCTTCTCCTATGGCCTCGAGGATTCCATGTGGGGGCTTGCTTTTTGATGAAGTTGAATGCTTTCCTTAATGTGTGTCCTATCCACAATTACTTACTCACTTGCTTGCACTGAAATGAATAGGACAGGGTCAAAATCTATTGCTTGCCCCTTCCAACCAAACAAGTTGGTGAAGCTTAGTAGGCCCTTCTCGAGAGAAACAGGCGACATCGAAGTACGACACAACTAGAATAGCGGTTTTTGCAACCGGTTGGAACTTGCCCCGTAATGAGCAACCCCGCACATTACATGCATCACTTTTTTGAATTTTTGTCGTTTTTTGATCCAAGAGTAATTGTGCTGTTATTCTTTGTGGATCTCGTAATCGGTTTGAGAGTATCGATCAAGTGGGTGATTAGCCTGATCTCTACCATCCGGATTATCGTCCCACTATCCAGGAGGTAAGACGTGGACGTGTGAGTCGGGTTTCGCCTCCTAATCTATCTAATCTTTTAGAGTCATTTAAGTATCGTTTCAAGATAATTATTTAATTATACCTTATATAATCTAGACATATATATGTATGAATTAGGAATAAAACTGACACTTATAATTAGTCATATAAATAAATTGTGTAATAAACATAGTAGACAGTATGAACAGTAAATCATAGTAAGGAAAATCTCTATCTCTCTCTCTGTATAACACCAATTTTATGTTTGTATATAAAAAATATGGGGAAAATAGATTAGAGAAGGAGACAATTAAATGGGAAAATTTCACTTAAATTTTATTTCTATTCATTTAAACACATAAAATATTGGTACAAAGAGGCACCAAATAGATATGCGACACATAAATCATTCGATTTGTGTGAGGTCTGGGATACTATTCGGGTGCCTAAACTGAAATAGGTGGTTTTCTCAGGGGTCCACACTCAGGGCCTTTGACCTAAAAGTCTAATCCACAAGGTAGTGGAAAAACGTCTGGAGATGCAGTCCCATGGTAGCCGGTGACCAATAATTGCTTCATACGCTATTTATTCCTTCAGAATACTGGATCCCATGTGACTATTGTTTTGGAATGAGGGTTTTCCAACTTCCCTAGGTGGGTCCTTCGTGTCCACCAACATGGTTAAAGAGTCAGATGTTCGCTCTTCGTCCTCTCATTTTCGTTGAAGACACTCCCGCCGCAAGATGAATGTGAGTAGGAGTCCCCTGTCAGTGGTTGTATGCACGTGGCCATGTTCGAGCATTTAGAGGGATGGAGCTGACTGTTCTCACTCTCGGCCGTATCAGGGCACTTACAATAATTAATTATACTTTCGTTTCAGGTATTATTACCACTGTTAGTTTTGTTAGAAACATATGGTTTATGGAGTAAATGATTGTTTTGGGGAAGCACTTTGTCACCTATTTTTTCATTTACACGTTTCAATATATCTTTTTATGTACTGATAACTGAATGGATAGATTCCTAGACTTGGACTTCACATGAAAATTTATACTAATCTCTTCAAGAGTTAGTGCTTGATCTGTTAAGTTATTGAAATAGATAAATTATCTTGAATCATCATAAATAGGGTATTCGTTAAACAAGACGTTGGATATCGGTGCTAAATTTATGCCACACTCTTTTGTTTCCGATATTTTACAATCAGACACATCAATAGTTGAACAGCTATTTGTATAGGTAAAGATTGGAGGTAGGATTAAGGGAGAACTAACTAACGAGTCCCAAATAGGACTAAACACATGCCTTGGCCTCCGCTGTTAGCTACAGTCGACCTGTCTTAAAAAATTTGTAACGAAAATGGTTGTATTAAGGCGTTCCGCACAGTATTCAAATACTCCAACGAGAAATAATGAAAACTCGGCCCTCAATATCAACAGTGGTACAATAATAATAATTACTAATCAATGTGTAATACTGAATATTAACTCAGTGGTTAAAGGGTCATCGCTAAACTTGATCTTGGGTGTGATCCCTGACGAGGTTGTAGATGCGCATTTCTTCGGAGTTCTACCTCAGATTGGAACAGTTGTCTAGCACCATCTGGTTTTCAATGATACATTTACTAGCACCAATTTGTAATGATTGCTATCCATGTATTATTAAGAGAGTTCGTTTCAATGAACGGAATGTTTCAGATAACATTGTTAGAACAATTACTATTCACTCATTGATGAATGTACACATTACTGAAGAATTAGTTGATAAGCAGGTGAAATTTCGATTGCCGAATAGTTTTCGTTAGAAAATTTTAAATAAATGAACCATTACTTTCATTTAATAGCCCCCCCCTCCTCAAATGAACTGGTACAGTCGAATTTGAGAAGAGTCTACTCTCCTTCTCACATCACTTTCATACGGTCACGCCTTTACAGCCTTTGTCAAGCAATTCCAACTCAGTAACATCATGCATTGGCGTGCGTTTTTACAAAACACTAGAAGGAAATGCTTTTCTATTAAACCGGTTTAGTGCGTATGGAGGGTTCACTTACAGGAGTTGGAAAACTCTAGTTTCAAACTACTAATGTACATGGGCCCAAATACCTCGATGAGACAAATGATATACTATAAGATGGAAACTTCTGACCCTGATCCTTTTTCCAATATAGATTATATCATTAGATTAAACGTTTTGGGAATGGCTCTTTATGGAAACTATCTGCAACAATTTAATACCCAAACAATATTCCATCTCACATACGACTCTTTTATTTTTGGTTCCCAGTTATAATGGACTTTACATAAACTGTAACAGATAAAATAGTTACCGATGATTGATTAAAACCTTGTATGATTTATTCAGATTTTATAATTAGTAACAAGTACCATGCTGTGTTTCGGTATTTATTGCTTACTGAATTTAATCATTCCAATTAGTAGCTTATTAGGTCTGTTGTTAATGTTAAACTATTATAAACTAATGATGTCCGATTTTGATTGTATAATTCTGCCAACTAATTAGAGTTGCAAATCATAACCATTGAATATCAAACTAGTGGTACGAACGCATTGGGTTCGATTCGTGATGAGGTTTTGGATCAATACCGCTGAGGAACTCTAAACTAAGAAGAAAACCTGTTCAATGTTTGTCTAACTACATGTTAGTCAATGATGTGGTATTCCAAATATTTTGAAACAATCTATATGTGATTCGGTATTTGTAAACAAAATATTTTGCATAAAACTAACCAGTGATCAAACTTAGGACGTCTGTTTATTTATTTATATTAACACATAGATATTGGTACAAGGAGGCACCAAATACATATGCGCCACACAAATCTCATTCGATATGTGTGAGGGCTGTGATACTGCCCGGGTGCCCAAACCGAAGCAGGTGGTTTCTTAGGGGGCCACAAATGGAGCCTTCGACATGAAGGTCTGATCCACAAGGCAGTGGAGCATCGTTAGGAGATGCAGTCCCATGGAAACCGGTGACCAACAATTGGTTCATACGTCATTTGTTCATTCAGGATACTGGATCCCATGTACACCATTGGTTTGGAATCCGGTTAAAGCGCCGGATATTCGCTTTTCTTCCTCCCATTTTTGTAAACAACACCCCCGCCACTAGAAGGCAGTGAGTAGGACTTCCCTGGTAGAGGCTATATACGCGTGGCCATGTGAGAGCATTTGAAAAGGGATAGCTGACTCTTTCCACTCTTAGCCGTACCAGGGTGTTTGGGGGCACTTAGGACGCTAGGGCTTTGCGGTGAACACAGCCTGCGGATCATTGCATTTCTATCCAATGATTTACATTGTCACGTTTAAAATATTTGGTTTATAGAGTAGGGATCATGGAATACCTCTGGATGATATGCGTAGAGTCGGAATTTTTGAGTGACATTTATGATATTTCTTCTTATGTTTGACTGTCTTGAACTGCATTTTTACTTGATCAACACTTTAAGAAGTAATGCTCAAGTTTTTGTGAGAAAAAGAGATGAAACAACAACAATCTAGTGTTTTCTTGTTTTCAATAGTTGTGTAACTAATGTCACTCCATGATGTTAAACTATAAAAAGAGAAAAAATATTTCCAACTCCTTAAACTGAAATAAGAGAGATGGATCATAACTGACTGTTAAGTCCAGGATTCGCGTTTCACTCTAGTCAGGACTCATCAGCCGATTTTACGTAACTCCTAGAGTTGATGTTCATTTGATTACTGAATTCAAGTAGTGACTCACTTGTGTAGTCGTTATGAACTTAACTTAGTTTGTGAGGATTTTTGAGTTATCCCATTTGTAGATATTTTTGATTAAATTTTAATCAATCTTTTAGTTGATATATATTCACCTTACATGGATTGTCTCGATATAATTAGCTTCATGAAACTTACGTCCTGAATTACATGAATATCAGAAACGGGATAAATTGAAAACTTTTGCAATTTCAAAACAATGAATTTGGTTCAAAAGTAATATACAGTCTTGAGTGCTGTTAGAGGTATGATGATGGTTATCACTTTTCAGTTGCCCACACCATGGAAGGGTTCTTCTGGAGGTATCTGAAAAGTATATTGGATTAGAGATAGTCTTAGTGATCTGAGAGCGTGACGTCAGTGCCCAAAGAGCAACTGCTTATGGTCGGTTACATATGACATTTTTTGTGAGTAATTTTCGTGTTAGCTCCTTACTTGTTGAGACCTTACCGCCGGAGACGGATATCTATGGGATAAGGCGAGATGTGCATTTCTAGGGTCAACCTTTTCTAACTTAACTCCTTCTTGTGAGAAGGGAGCATCGCTGTTATGCTAGTTGTCTGAAGGAATCACCCTACTGCTATCACAGCTCTTTACAGTCAGTAGTTCGACTTCACCTTCGGACCTTGAGTTCGCTGATTTTAGTCTTACCGTTCTTCAACCGATCTGTCTGGCATGTTAAAACCTTGAAGAACGATTATTACAGCCAGTATAGCTCGATTGGTTTATCACAATAGGTAAACCCAACCACTACATAATATATAGGAAAGATTTAAATGTAATTTCTAAAGAAATAATTGAATAGAATGTTACATTTATTTATTATATATGAAAGAATACATTGGAATATTGATAGAAGCAAAAGACTAATTGTCTGAAACTAATTGATTTTGTAACAAATAAAAAGCTATTCTTCACTTAAGTTCTTTTTATAAATTAGAATTAAGTGTGTAACTAATGTAATGTAAGTAATCAAGTTATAGAATTAGATTGGTTAATGTTAGACATTAACACCGTTGGATGTCGGCCGGCTCAGTGGTCTAAAGTTTAAACGACTAATAGGTCTTGGGTGTGAATCTTGCTAGATGGGATCGTGAATGCGCATTGCTGATGAGTCTCACAATAGGCACGAAATGACCATCCAGTGCTTCCAAGTTTTCCATGCTGGTCTAGCTACAATTGACTCATGATCTCAACTATTGAAAATAACATTTTATTAAGAAAATAACCATTGAAAACATGGAAACCTTGAACTGATGTTTTGCTTTATTATGAGGCTCTTCATCAATGTATATCTATAACCTTGATTCTGTAGATCGAATATAAGACGTTCAGTCTTTCTCGTGGATGCCTAATCTTTAAACTAATGAGCTAGGAACTAGTTGAGTACAGGTCAATTAATTTGCGACATACATTTAAGGTTACACATCTTTTATGTACTATACGTATATGCCTTGATAATATGTTTCCCATCAGATGGGTCAGGAGCCTAACACTTAAAACTTTAAGCTTTAAAGTAGTAAGTAGCGAGACTATAACTTATGGATGAGCCAATCAGAAGCATTTGAGGGGTCTCAAGGTCATGACGCTAATTACAGTATCCGATGCTAACGTAAGATCGGTCCACAGCAGATTTTAGAGAAAACGTGATAATTGAGCGGACTAATAAGAAGTTCCTTTATTTGTGATTGTGGTAACCAAATGACTTGTGGACCTTGTACAGACTAAGCCAAATTGTGACAATTGTTGGGAATTGGATAATAAAAACACCAGTAACACTAGTGAGCATACAGATGCCTACATAGACTTGGTTATATGCATCGTATCGTTATCCGCTAGTGGCATTTTGTGGATCCGACAACTGGAGTGCACACAAACAATATTGCAGCCGTGTGGTTGAGGCTGAAAGAGTTTTTGCGAACTGATCATGGCTCCAGAGGCCGACTATTATGGAGCCATATGAATGATTTCCTCTACAGTATGCATTATGATTTTAGAACCTTTGAACCTCTTTCTAACTTTGACAAGTTTTTAAACCATGTAAAATACGTGTATGCGGTTCGATTCTTTGGATCCTGTTGATCCGATTGTTCTCCTTTTTTCTTCATCTTTTTATTTCACTCTTTTGCTGGTAAGCATTTTACTACCAATCATGACACATACTACTTATTTCCTTCCCCTTAAGTAGCTCACACCACACTACCATTATGGTTCATATCTTTTCGTCTTCCATTTTTTTTGGAAAAGTATAGGAATGATCACTCCAAAATTTATAAATGAAATATGTTTTCAATAATAAAATGACATATCACGGTTTTATGACTGATTGTAGATATATATGAACGAATATGAAGGTTTAGAATGCTTTATAATCATGTTGCTTGAAATTCATCTTGTATTGGTTCTTTGAATCTTCACATTAGTATTTAGGAATACACTTATCAGTATCTTTTTGTTGTTACATGTGCATTCTGTGTGAATTGTCTCCGTAGTGCCATTAAGTCATAAGGATTATAAGCGGAGTAAGATAGTAATTAACAGTGAATTCTAAGACAGCGTTTTATCTTATTTGGGACTTGTCAGGAGGATATGCCTTAATCTCAGAGTTGGTGTTCATTCCAGGAGGCGGAACTAGCGCCGTTCACCTTAAACCTCATCACGCTATCTACCTAGCTACTGAGTCCAGACAGTCAATGGCTTTTGCAATAGTGTGATGTTTATTGATTCTTTGAAGTATTCATCAGTTAAATACTTATGAAATAAGGATTTGGTTGTAATTTGGCATGTTTCGTGCTAAAACCCCTTATTTCAATCAAACATATTCTACTGAATACAGCAAGTATTATTTTTATTATTACCATGACTTTTAATTATCCAGTTCCTCAGTCAAAGTTCATTACCTTCTTGTATTTTCTTGGAAATGTTTTGGGGGTATTCTGAAGTGACTAAAATGAAGCTTATTAATAATATAAGTTTGTGTCATGTAATGTATTCATTTGGTTAATGTTTGAGTTATTCCTGAGTTGAAGCATTTTAACATATATATAAACAGAACACCAAACCGAATTTTTACACATATTTGTAAACTACTGTTTGTCCTTCAGTAGTTCGAGATTCTCATTACTGTGGTGTCTTTTGGAAGTGGGGAACTAGAATGGCTAAGGCATTCGGCATTAGGAGCGAAAGGCATTGAATTAGAGTCGCGCAGTGAACATCAACACTAAAATACTGGTACATCCAGCTCATGAGTCCCTACTAAGACAAAACACCTGTCCTGGATTCCCCTGTTTACCACCAGGCACTTATTCTTAACAATGCTTGTGACTGATGGCAATATTGAGGCAATCTGCTCATGACCAGACTGATCAACTCTAAGTCTCACTATCAACAAAAGAAAGATTCAAACCGTTAGGAAACAAATTATATGACTGTGTACTTTGTTCTGAGAATTCTTCTCTGTGGCTAATTATGCAGTAGTAATTAACGTAGTTTCATAAAAACTTTCATCAGTAAACGTTTGTAATTTCCTGTCGCTGATGTTAAGAATCCTTAGTCAATCTTTATTGTCATACGCGCATCATAAGATGATTAATTCAATATCGCTATTTAGTGATAAGTTTTTAGCAAAACTGGCTAGTATCCTAGTAATGGAATCCAGATTGTATGTTTCATCCTATTTGGGACTCTTCAGCCGGATGTGACTGCACTTCACTTTTGATACTTAAATTGAAATTTAAACTTAGTAAATATCACTTCAAACGCTAACATACTGACAACTACACTACTGAATCAAAATAACCATTCATTTATTCAACAGGCTTGATGTTGAGCAGATGCAATGTATTCCTCGAAAACGTCCAGAGAATCCTTGAAAACACTGGGAAATATCTTATCCAATCAACATCGAACATGAGTTTCTCAGAAACATTTAGAAAGTGAAGAGTCATTTGCTACACTTCTGACTGGATGATTACACATCCTATTACTGTTTAGTATGGTTCCAGAACCCTCCAGAAGCCCAAGGTCGTGTACATAAACCAACCTTGAGGTAAAGCGTTCTTTTCACACCTCGCGCCTTTTCTTTCGCGTTCACGTTGTTGTGTAGTAGATTTAACCTAGAGGTTATTAGAAGAACATAGAAAACAGATCCAAGTGTTCATTTGGAAGCCTTATCACTTAAGAGTATCAATGAAATAGTTGATCATCCTCTAGTAATTAATATCCAAGATTATAATTTATAATTGATAAAATGAAGTAAACTTTTGGATAATTGAAAGTTAATTCAGTTAGCCATGACTAGTGAAGTTCAATCCATTTCGGATAGATACAACTATCTACCTCAAACAATAGATGAATGGTTGCGCAAGATCACAGATCGATTAATGTTACACATTAACACGGTTGAATACCAGCTCAGTAATCTTAAGGTTAAGTGTTCACAAGCGAAACTACAGGTCTTTGTTTTAAGTCCCGTATACAGAATTATGGATGCGTACTACTAATCAGTTCCATAATAGAACGAAACATCCATGGAATACTTCCAGGTTTTCAATGATGATCTAGCTTAGATCACCTCATGAATTCAACTATTAAAATTACTACAATATCTTACTTTATTATTTAGAGATTATGAATAAAATGATTTATACCCATGATTACTTCTTTTAATTTCCCCATCAATAAATTATGTCATTCACAAATTAGAAATTTTTTTTTATTAAATTTATGAATGAATTAAAGCACATGGAGATTGTTACCACCCTACCTCCCTCCCTCCCCTCTCATTCACTCACTCTCTCGCTCTCGCGTGCGCACGTTTTTTTACAGTAAATTGTCTGCAATTAGTTCATGAAATACCTTTATCATTTAACCACCTAGGATACTGACCAATGAAATAAGTTTTTTCTTTTTCTTTATCTTTTTTTTTCAGTTTTTTTGGTAAATGTTTAAAGTGATAGAAAAGATTAGGAAAAGAAAAAAAACGATGACTGCATGACAAGTTTATTTATTTACTTTTTTTTTTTGGTGGTGGTGGTGGTGGGGAGAAATTTATAAAAGTTAATTGACAATCTAATTGGGATGATCATTCCAGTAAATTGTGATCATGGATGATAGTAATAAAAGAAAAAAAACTATGGTAATAATACTAAGGAAGTTGGATAACAGACAGATTTTATGGAGAGCAAAAAAAAGGGCAACATAAATTTTATTTATATGAATTACATAGTAATGTAAATTTAAACATGGTCAAAGTAGAGTATAGAGAAGAGTCAATTAGTCAGTCAGTCAGTCAGCCAGTCAGTTAGCTACAACTTAGGATCAGGCATATATGTGCATCGGTCCAAGCTGGCATAACTCATTAGAACAGCAAGATGAATACCGAATTTATAGAAGGAATTACTTCAATGATAGTAATGCATAAAAGAACAATTGTATATGAGGATAATACAGGAAGAAAGAATTAGAAAGATATAAAGGAATTTTAATCTCACGGTTTAAGGAACGTAAAGAGTGTATACATCGATACCATTGTGATCGATTATGAGCCATATCACACAAAGTCTTCAACCATTGGTTACGATAGTCATGCGGACCCCAACCAAATAATATATATCTATCAACATGGCTTAGACTAGAAGTTAGGGACCTTATGTGTTGATGCTAAGTTTTGGTTTGGATGTTCTTAACTTTCATCCAACCATGCCCAACGTTAGTCAGCATTGCGCGTCGTAATAATCTGTGTTCAAGCATATGTAAAACATGGTCCAACCATCTCAGTCGATGAAGATTCACAACTTCATAAACTGATTTACCATCATTCTTTAATACCTTGCGTCAAACCTCACTATTACTTATCCGATGATCCTAGCATATGCGAGCAATATTTCTAAGACATCCGTCATCAAATACGAGTTACTTACGAGTATCTTCTACTCTCAATGGTCACGTTTCGCTGCCGTAAAGTAGAACAGAATGAACTGGTGTGCAGTATACTCGTTCTTTAATTGATAGACGAATAGCTCACGTTCGCCATAGGTGACGTAAATTGGCAAAATCCAGACGAGGTTACCGAATCCGTGTAGAGATTTCATCAGACACCAACACATTGAGGCTGATCAGACTTCAAAGATATGTGAAGTCATCGACGCATTCGACTACTTCATCCCCTTTCCTTAATTTAGATGTTGATGCAGGCCATTCCTGAAGTGGCATCTTACATTTAGAGGGGGAGAAACGCATTTCAAACATCCTAGCATTGTTGCTCCATGCCATCAAAAGTCTGTGTATTTTATCGGCGTCTTCACCAAACAGGACTATGTTATCTGTGTATTCTAAGTCGATAAGTGTAGTTCCTGGAATGAGATCAATGCAAGAAAATTCAGTCGATGAGAGCGTTATTTCCATCAGTATGTCTATGATGAAGTTGAACGAAAATGGAGATAGTTGACATCCTTGACGGACACCACTTGGAGTTGCCGAATCAGATGACAGTTCTCCACAAGCTCTGACTCGAATGGTAGTGTTCGAGTGTTGTTCCTTCACAAGGTTTATGTACTTCTGAGCCAATCAAAATCTGAAACATGACCTTGAGGCTTTTGAGTGAAATTCAAACAATATATGTTACAAGCAGTAGAAATGCCTCTTTACACTATTTGAAACATTTAAAATATCAGATACGTTTTCTAGATATTATGGTAATTTCAATGGTTAAGATCATGAGTCAGTTGAAGCTAGACCACAGTGGAAAACCTGGAAGCACAAGACGGCCGTTTCATCCTATTGCCGGACTCCTCAGCTGTGCGCATCCACGACCATTGAAATTACTATAATATCCACAAAACCCATCTGATATTAATCAACATATGCTTACTAGTGACTGGCTTCAAGAGGTATATCCTGGAGTTCTAGTGAGAAGTAGTGAACAGTAGAGTTCAACCGAGTCCGTTGTGAGATAGTAACTCACAAAAGACACTGCTGAACGTGTCGCTCAATTTCGTGGATGAGTTGAAATTAGATATTAACACCATTGGATGCCTGATCAGTGGTCCAGTAGGTTAAGCGTTCGCACGCAAGACTGAAGGCCCTGAGTTCGAATCAAGAGAGCGGGTTTGTGGATGAGCATTTCTGAGGAGTCCCACAATAGGACGAAACGGCCGTCCAGTGCTTTCAAGTTATCAATGGTGGTCTAACTTCAGTCGGTTCATGATCTCAATTAAAAACTCAATAATCTCCACAACCCCTATACTGATAGACTCAAAGAAATCGATCCACTCACCTTGATTATGGTTACTTACTTATGCCTGCTACTCCCAGTGGAGTATAGACCACCGGCCAGAATTCTCCAACCCACTCTGTCCTTGTTGATGATGATTAAAATCATAAAAATTGTAAATAAGAAGTATCAAACTTCAGTAAAGGAAATCGTACATAGAGAAGTTTTTCATGATTCATCTATTAGAGCTTCAATTTCCTGTTCAGTAGCGTTATATTCAGTCACTTAGTCTACTAATGTCCTAACACCCCTTCTTATTTTGTTAGTGGTTATTTAATACATGTTTATTGTCTCCTATATTAATAAAAAATACACTTATCTTTCATATCTCCATTCTATACCCTATTTCGACACATGTTCATACATATTTATCTTCTTTATAACCATTAAATGGAAAATACTCTTATCTTATTGTTATATCTTATTTCATACTAATTACTCTCTAGCGATTACGTAACTCTCAGTTCTGTTTGACCTTTAGCACCTCTGTTAATGACTCAATAGTTCTCTATTTTTATTATCGACCACTCTATGTTAAAAGATAACTATAAATACGATTGTATAACACAACTGATTGATCACTGAGTGGTGATCAATGTCATATCTGTCGGGTCCTTCTTAGTGCAGATCGACTACTATCAACCAAGTCACCTAAACTGGTAGCCATATCACAACTTGGTCGATAGTATTCGATCCGCACTATGAAGGATCTGTTCAGCATGACATTGATCGCCATCCAGTGACCAACCAATTGTGAATACATCTCAGTCCTACAGAAGGTTGGTCGCGGCCCTGATAGCCCAGTGTGAACATCTCTGATTGTGACATGGAATCGAGTCCGTCATGGACGGTCAGTTCCCTCAAGATTAAATGTCCAGGGTTTCTTGTTGACTACTTTCAACCATCATCTCATCTCAACGATTGTATAATTCTCGTTAATGATAACTTCGAAAAGAAGATTATCTGTACTGGAATATTTCTATTTTGTTTGATGATTCAAAATGATTCGATATCACAAGCACTATGCTTCTATGTTAGACGGTTGAAGGTAGTTTTCAGGAAATCCCGCTGAATCTAAGCTTCATACAAAGTTTTGTCGACATTCTTAGGGCGATTGCAGCTTTCAGTAGAATTTGAACGCACATCACTAGTGGCTAGACGGACACGACATTGTCCATTACTTAACGACCAGTTAACATAGGTATCTCTATCTTAGAGAATATTAGTTATATACCCGAGTAGCTCAATTATAATGTACCAGACTGTAGAACTAAGTGAAATGATCTCCAAACCTATGGGGACTGATTGTTCCTTCAATATTATAATTATGCCTTGCTAATTAAAGCCAACTAGTCCAATGCTTAGGGAGAACAGGGTTCCTTGTCAACTGTCTACAATCACTGAAAATCACTGCTAAAATTAGAAATGTGTGTTACATTAATTTGCGAAAATAATAATTGGGATAAATATAGAAGTTATATTGTTACTCGTGAAATAATATCTATCAATTAAGAGATAACAGTTTTGTGTTGTAAAGATTGTTGAATTTCATGAAAATCATGAACCGATCAATGTTAGACCACCATTGAAGACTTGAAGGCACTGGACAACCAGTTTGTTTTAGTATGGGATACCTCAGTTGTGTGACATCGTGGATTGGTTGAAGTTTGACATTGACACCGGTTCATCTGTCTAGATATTAAGTGTTCATAGATGAGACCTAGGGTGCTGAGTTCAAATCCCATCCACGTACAGAATCGTGGTCTAACATTGATTAGTTCATGATTTCATAGAGACTTGTGTTTATTTGTTTTAAAATTAAAAAAAAATATTTGATTACAACTCAAAATTAACCAATTTTTCGCAAAGGTTACAGATTGCATAATAGGTCATAAAACAAAATAAGAGTACGTATAGAGTAATAGGATCTTTGACTCTTTTGTTATGAGTATAATGTATGAGCTGCCTGATCCTACCTTGTAGCTGGCTGACTGATTAACTGACTGAAGCTCTATATATAACAATTTTAAATTACACTTCAATCAATAACAGTAATCCACTCGGTATTGTTGCTTACCTGAATCTTCCTATTGATTTGTTGGACTGCAATTGATTAATCTCTTGTTGAAATATGTACGTACTGATTGAAATCATACTAGGATGAAACGGCCGTCCACTGCTTCCAAGTTTTCCATGGTTGTCTAGCTTCAATTGACTCATGATTTCAATCAGTGAAATTTCTAAAATCTACATAAAACCCCTTCTAATAATACGTACATACTGTTTATATTGCCTTGATTTCGCCTTAACTCACTAGCATTATATGTAAAGATGGATAGTGGTTGGTAGTAAAATCTAGGAAGTGCATTTCGCCTTATTTAGGACTCGTCAGTTGGATATACCTTTATTCCAGACTTATTGATGTTCACTCTAAGACTTGAACCCTGTACCCTTCACTTCAAACGTCATCACGTTATCCACTTAATTACTGAGTCCTCATAGCCACTTGTTTGTGCAGTGGGACGAAGTTGAAATTCACTTGGCATTGTTCCTTTGAATCTTTCCATTGATATTTGCACTGCAATTGATCAGTCGCTTATTGACATATGTGTATACTGTGCGTATTGCCTCAAGATCACAATAATTCACAAGCATTCGAAGCAAACATAGATAGTGGTTAACAGTGGAATGCAGGAGGCGCGTTTTCACCTATTTGGCACTGGTCAACTGCACAGGCCTGCATCTCACAGTTGATGTTCACTCTAAAACTTGAACCTTGTACCCTTCACTTCAAATATCATCGCACTATCCACTTAACTACTGAGTCCTGATAGCCACTTGCTTGCAATAATAATGATAATAATAATAACTTGATAAATATAAGTACTTATTTCTAATAAGGTCATATTATAATCAAATGAAAAACAACAATCTTCTATCATCCAAAATGAAAATAACACGAATAATCTGATATACATATAAATTGTTCTATTCTTCTTCTTCTTCTTCTTCTTCCTCCTCCTATTCTCCTTCTTCGTCTTTTTCTTTATTATAAGTCAATATGGGGATGTACACATTTATCTTATCTTATTATTTTTCATTATGAACTTTATAAAGTACATTTTGTATTCGGTATTTTATTATTCCTCTTTATTTATTTAATTAATTCATTTATAATGTAAATAATCAAAAAAAATATAAGTGAAATAACTATTTGCCAACTAAAAGAATTAATTGATTAAGTATTTACATGTGCGAGACTGAAAGCTCTGGGTTCGAATCCCGTGAATGGGATCATGGATACATACTGTTGAGGAGTTTCACAATAGGACGAAACGGCTGTCCAATACTTCCAAGTTTCCAACAGTGATCTAACATTAATCCGTTCATGATCTCAATAAAAAACCCTATACTGATATTGCATAATAGTTCATTTCATTCTATTACCAATGAGTATAAAATATAACTAAACCAAAACAGGTGGGTTTTTTTAGAGGGCCACATATCGAGTCCCATAGTAACCGATGACTAACGATTCGTTCATACGCCATTTGTCCCTTCAGGATACTGGAGGTCATGTATACCATTGTTTTGGAATGACGGTTTTCTAACTCACCTAGGTAGACTTTCCGTATCCACTAACCTGGTTAAAGCGCCAGACATTTGTTTTTCGTCCTGTTACTTTAGGTTTGTCCTCGTTAAACTAAATAACTAACTAACTAAGTAACCAAGTAACTAAGTAAATGACTAAGTAAGTAAGTAACTAAGTAAGTAAGTAACTAAGTAAGAAAGTAACCAAGTAAGTAACTAAGTAACTAACTAACTAAGTAACTAAGCAACTAGCTAACTGACTAACTAAGTAATTAACTAACTGATTCAATCGTTACTATCAATATTTTCAAAGGATTTCACTTGAGGTTTTTTTTTCATCTATAGGTATCATCAAGAGATAAACGATTTTTCTCTAGACAATCAAGTAATACTAGTAAATCATCATTTATATCTGGTACATCGATTTCATCAATTAATTCACCAAGTCAAAGAAAATTAACTACAACAACTATTAATTTTCCAATACCATTATTACGTGTACTTGAAAGTAGTAATCAAGATATTCGAATTAATTTTGACGACGACAACAATACTACTACTACTACTAATAATAATGATAATACATCTGAAGAGTATAGTACAATAATCAATAAACCTTTAAATGATCACTTAGAAACTAAACAATCAATATCGAATTTAAAAAATCAAAAACAAAATACACTTTTAGTTCCTTTTATTGATTTAAATGAGAATAGTTTTCAATATTCATCGATTAAAAATTTATCGAATAGTCCTCCTCCCCCTCTTCCTCCTCCTCCTCCTCCTACTACTACCATGACAACTAATTCATCATTATATCATAGAAATAATAGTAGTATTGATAATAATCAAAAATATTTATTTAATGAACGAAGAAATAGTATTTCAGTTATTCAATCCTATAATCAATTGTATGAGAATAATTCTAATATAACATTAACATCTAAACGATTACTGACTACTACTACTACTAATACTACTAATAATACTACTCATAATAATTGTCAACTGACAACATCAACAGCAACTTCACCACCACCACCACCACCACCATCATCATCATCATCCTCATCATCCACAACAACAACAACAACAACAACATCATCATCATCATCCTATCGATTCAATGAATCAAATATTAAATTATCTACAATGTATACAATACAAAAACGTCGTAAAAGTAGTAATGATATATTGAATTTATTATTTCAATCACGTACAACAGATATGATGAATACAAAATCTACTACTGATGAATCTATATTAATACAAGTATTAAGACGACAACATAAACGTACATTACGTATATTAATTATATTATTATTATTATTTATTATATGTCGTGGACCAAGATCATTTATATTAATTATACAATGGTTACAATATTATACTTATTATAAAAATCAATATCAATCTTATTTATATACATGGTTACAATATACAAGTATATTTTCTTATTCTAGTGCAATATTAGATACAATTCTATATGGATTTTGGGGTAATCGTATTTATCGATTATATATTAAACATTTATATACACATTGTGCCTTATATAAATGTTGTATTAATCAATAAAAATTGATTATGTAATCATTAAGGAAATGATTACATATTGATCTTTTCTATTGTTTATTCTATTTTATAAAGAAAAAAATATTATTCATAAAGATGTTTGAATAGGTCGCCTACTAGCACTTGTCATTCAATCCTGTCTTGATTGATT
Organism: Schistosoma haematobium; assembly: GCF_000699445.3. Classification (NCBI taxonomy): domain Eukaryota; kingdom Metazoa; phylum Platyhelminthes; class Trematoda; order Strigeidida; family Schistosomatidae; genus Schistosoma; species Schistosoma haematobium. The sequence goes on from NC_067201.1 coordinate 22,164,594, forward strand.
ACATAACGCCTGGTTTTTTTTTTCTCGTGAAGGAGCATAAGCCTCTCATCAATATTCTTCATCTAAATCTATTCTGAGAAATCCTTCCTAGCTCTTTTCAATTGTTATTCATCTTTTTCATATCTGATTCTATTTCTCGATGTAATGTGTTCTTTGGCATTCCTTTTTTCCTCTTCCATTTCAGGATTCCAAATTAGTGTTTGTATCGTGATGCAGTTTAGTGATTTGTGTAATGTATGTCTTATCCATTTCCATCGTCTTTTCCTAATTTCTTCTTCAGCTGGAAGTTGGTTTGTTCTCTCCCAGAGAAGGCTGTTACTGATGGTATCCGGTCAATGGATGTTGAGTATCTTGCGTAGAAAACTAGTTATGAATACTTTCACCTTCTTGATGATGGTTGTTGTAGTTCTCCAGGTTTCAGCTCTTTACAGTAGAACTGCCATGACGTTGGTATTGAAGATTGTGACTTTGATATTGGTTGACAGAAAGTTGTTTTTCTTTTTTCTATATTTATTTCATTAGATTATACTCTCTGAATAATATCTTCACACCTTAATCTTTCCGATGACTGTTTATACTTTTACTATCTCTATCATTATGAGATTTGAATTGACAATTGTATCTCTGTATTAATATGGTATGACAACTCAAACCGATGTACGTACATACAAAGTTCTACATTGTTACTAACTGATTAACTGATTCATAAATATATGTAAACATCTATCATTATCTATTATCAACTAATTCATTCTTTATAATATCTTCTTTGTCTCTTTCATCAACCCGTCCCTCTCCCTCTTTCACACACACACACACACACACACACCCATAAACACACGTTTGTAACTAGTCATTATACTGCGAAATTTCACAATATAGTACAATTTCTAAAGTTACATATATCATTCTTATTATTACTATTACTGTTATTACAAGCCAGAGAATAGACACTGAGGTATATATTGTTGAATATAAATGAAAAGGTCATGTCGATTTTTTTCCTTTTTGTCACTTTTCTCTCTTTTGTTTTTCTTTTTCTTTTCTTTTTCACATTTCTTTATTAAAGTCAAAATACATTGATTAGTTGATTGATAATGTTTTATTTACTGTTCTGTTTATGGTTATGTTCAACTTGTTACGAAAAGAAAAGAAAAGAAAGGAAGAAAGAAAAAAAGAGAGAGGAAAGAAATTGAGTAAAAGTGTAATATGAAAATTGATTTGAGCAAATTTTTAAATTAACCACATAATTTTCAAAGTGAATTTGCGCCCCACCCCACCCCTAAAAAATAACTAAGAATTTATATAATTATGTATATTTTTGTGATGATACTGATCATTTATTTCTTTTTGTGACACATGGTAACTAAGTGACAATACTGATACTCATTGATACTCTTTACAAGTTTATTGTGCAGTACATTGTTCCGTCCTGCTTTATGGCAGTGAGGCATGGTTGGTAAGAGTAGAGGAGATTCATAGGTTACTAGTATCCGACCATAGGTGTCTTCGAAACATTGCTCATATATCCTAGGGACCATCGAGTAAGTAATCCAGTTGTTAGGAAACGGGTATTAGCTAAGGATGGTAAATCAATCGATGATGTAGTGAAACGTCGTCAGTTGAGATGACCGGGGCACATGTTACGTATGCTCAACCATCGACTGCCCCGACGTGCGATGTTTTATGGAGAAAGAGTAGGTTGGAAGAAAGCTAGGGGCGACCATATCAAAACATGGCACAGATCTATGAAGTCACTGAGAAGTGGACTAAGCCATGTTGGTAGGTGTATACTACCTGGTTGGGATCGGCGAGACTATGGCAACTGATGGTTAGAGACCTTGGACGACATGGCTCAAAATTGTTTATAATGATGAAGGTGCATCCACTCTTTGTGTTCTCACAAATTCTAATCTTGAGAACTCTTCATGTCCCTTTCTTTTTGTCTCTTTCTAAATTTATTTCACTGGATTATACTCGTTGAATAACATCTTCAAACCCAAATTTTTCTGATTACTGCTTATACTCTTACTATCTCTACCACTATGGGATTTGAATCGATATTTGTAACTCTGTGCTAATGTGATATGACAATTCGAACGTACGAAGTTCCATGTTGTTACTGACTGACTGACGAGTGCAATCGGATATTCAAGTGAGAAAGAATGCTTATTGACCAACCGAATGAAAAAACATATATCTACATATAATCAAGCCATCACTAAAGTATGTGCCATCCATTAGATATGCATACCATTTCCTGATCAGTCATGCGCATTTGTTATTTGCCAGATCCAATGTATCAGTTTCTTTATTACCTACCATTATGTACATATATAAAGTATATTGGGTAAGTTAGTTAGACTGATAAAAATACTCACAACCAGGATTGTTATTCATATCGTTGAAATGAAATACAGAAACTTTGGTAAAATTTGGTTAAACAGACAAATTATTAAAAACCGAGGTCATTCTAAAGGTTAATGGTTAAACATAATAAAATTTTAACCATCGGACTCCAATCAGTTCGGGTGTGAGATAGTTGGTTGCGCAATATTGTGAATCGATTTAATTCAAACATATACAACGTTGAATTTCAGCTAAGTAGTATAATGTGAAGTGGTTGTGATTACGAAGATCCTAAGTTCGAAACCATATAGTTGGATGATAGATCAGTATTGCTGAGATATCTTATACTAATACAAAACTGAAGACTCTGAGTTCGGATTCCGCGAGCGGGATCATGGATGCCCACTGCTGAGGAGTCCCACAATAGGACGAAACGGCCGTCCAATAATTCCAAGTTTTCCATGGTTGTCTAGCTTCGATTGGCTCATGAGTTCAACCATTAAAGTTGCTACAATCTCCACAAAATCTCCTTTTGAAAACATATACCTTATATTGTGTTAGCAGAAATCTGACCATTCTATTTGAAAGTTTTTTATCATATGCAAATAGACTCAATTTTTAAAAGTAGCCTGTTGGGGACGTTAGATCCCCACGTACGAAGTGGGATGTCCTGTGTTTGCCTGTGACTACAGACCAACCCATGGTCCATGGACGGAAGCGCGAGTGGTCAGAAGAGTTGGCCAAGGCATGTACGAAGTTGAGGTATGCAGCGACAGGTGGCAACGTCATCGGAATCAGTTGCGCAAATGTCTAGCGCCAGACCACCCATCAACCGAAGCAAATATTCCCCTTGACATCCTGCGAGACACATTTAATCTACAGGTATCTCCACCACAAGAAAAACCTCAACAACAAGCTGAAACACGTTCCAGACGGTGTCCTCTCCGACAGCGGCGAGCAACAGTCAAGATGCAGGTCGACCCCAGGAACTCGCGCTACTAAAAAGGGGAGGAGTGTTGGGGACTTTAGATCCCCAAAACTCATATTTTGTAATTTTATCTTTGTGGAGCTTGTATGTAGATGTATGCTTGGGCATTTCTTACCATCCACGCACATAGTCGATCGACGAACTTATTGATTAAATGTTTAAAAACTTCCATGGCAATATCGATTATATGTATTTTGTATAAATACGCTTGATTTGTAGGCTTGATGGACCTGGTATCTTCTGGTTGTCAGTAGAATACACTTTCTACATCTTACCAAAACTTCTGGATCAAGTTAGCTGAGTCGGGGAAAACGGATCAGTATAGCCTATCGAGTCTCTGAATCCTTGATTCTTCGTTCCGTTCCGAGTAAGATGAATCAGTAGTAGCATTCAAGTTAACGAACATAATATAGCCGATCAAAAGTTTTGAATTCATTTTATTCGACTTATCAAATTAATTAAGTGGACAACATGTCAGTAGTGCATTCATCAGTAATATTCGATATAAAACGAACAATAATTATGAAGAACAAGCATGTAATATAAGAATGTCTTAAGTTAACTAGTTTAAAACTTATTTGAGTAGTACATTTATCAGAAGGGGTTTTGTGGATATTATAGTAAGTTTAATGGTTGAGATCATGATTAAATTAAGGCTAGACAACCTGGAAGCATTAGATGGCTGTTTCGTTTTATTACGGGATTCCTCCTTGGCAATTCACTTCCACAATCCCGCCTCGTGAGATTCGAACCTAAGATCTATCAGTATTGCGTGAGAACGTTTAATCTCTAGATCACTGAGCCGGCATTCAACGGTGTTAATGTCTAACTTCAACTAATCCATTTATAACATGTATTTTGCAGCAATGTAATGTATCAGTCGGAAACTTTTAATTCTTCTCAAGTGTATATCCTGATCAGTTTGATATAAATAGTAACATTAGATGTACAGAACAAACATGTGATGGAAGAAGGTTTTAAGTATACTAGTTCAGTAATTGTTTAGGTAGTACATGTATATTACAGCAATCCAATGTATCAGTCGGGAACTTTCAATTCTTCTTAAATGGACAGCCTGTTGATTTATGAACGATGTAATTAAGATCATTTCCTGTGCCAGATCAAATGAATGATAATCATCTACAACTAGAGAAAGTAAAATGGAAACAGAGAGTATGGAACAACAAAGCAATACTTACTAAAATACGTCAATCAACTCTACCATAATGTATATGTCATATGACTCAGTGATATACTGTTCATGTCAGATATTACTCAGATTACTTAAGGTTGCCAGAGACGGTGTTAATGTAAAGTATCAGCAGGTAGGTGACTTTACTTAGGGAATTCACTGCTAAGAATGGTTAAGTATTTAAAGTTCTTATAACCTAACTTGTGGAATGAGACGCATTCACAGGTGACTAGGACATTTAATGCATTTTCAGAGGAGCAAAGAATTGATTTATTTTGAGTTTCCTTTTCTATAAAGGGTCTAGCCCAAGTTCATTATATCTAGAATTATAAGTTAAGGTACAATCAGTTCCAAGAATCCAAAGTGTAAATCGTCTCTGTACTGATTCCAACCTTAATTTATTCTTTATTCACACACAACTAAGGATAAATGTGCCGTATTCTAGGACTGGTCAAACACAAACTTTATACATCAAAATATGTGACTTGTTGTTATAAAGGTTTGAAGTTATGCAATCTATAAGATGTTAAGACTTGGAGGTTTGTTTCCATACCTATTCTGTAGACGACAAGTCGTAGGAGTACCTAAGTCCTAAGTTTACTATTGTATGTAACCTAGATAACACTTCTCCCTTTATGATAAGAGTGATGTGTCGCCGAAGCATATCCATCTACAATTAGCTGTGTTAAGATCCAGCTGCCATTTTTAGCATCACTACACTACTTTGTTAAGCTCCATGCTGATGCAATTTTGCATATTGTTCTGTTCATGAGGAGAAAATGAATACATTAATTTAATTTTTAGAAGTACTGTATAGTTTGAAAAACACTATTTCGAACTATTTCAATAAATAGTACCCCAGTATGCGACAAGGATGAAATGACCTTAATGTTGTATTTCCAATTTGGCGTATTTTTAGCGACGCAAATTTTAAGAAAGTGGGATGATCACTTCAAACACAACCTTTCTTGTTCATCTGAACATGGGACCAGCAGTATTCCAAGAGTGGTTTTAAAAGTATTTGAATAACTTTCAACTACCACAATAGGACGAAACGGCCGTCCAGTACTTCCAGGTTTTCAATGGTGGTCTAACATCAATCGGTTCATGATCTCCATCAAGAATGACGAACAGTTGTACTGGGGAAAACACATTGATCTTTTAGTCTCGATTTTTCGAGAATCTTCTCGGAGAAATCAACGGACATTCAGATTATACTCATTTATTAACGATTCTTTAGTACATGCATATAAACTGTTTAGTGAAGTTAGAGATAAGATGAAATGAGCATTTGTGCACTTTTGATTGTTTCAATGAACAGTTTATTTTTTTTTTGATTGAGATCATGAACCGATTGATGTCAGACCATCATTGAAAACCTGGAAACACTGGACGGACGTTTCGTCCTATCTGGAGACTCCTACTTGACAGTACGCATCCACGATCCCGCTCGTGGGATTAGAACTCAGAGCCTTCAGTCTTGCGTGCGAACGCTTAACCTACTGGACCACTGAGCCGGCATCTAATGGTGTTATAGTCTAACTTCAACCAATCCACGAAGTTGCGTGACCATCTTCCATTGTACTGAGGTAGACACCTGTTTCTACCGGACACTGATTAGCTCCACTGGTTACGGCTTGTCACTAGGACTCCGAGAATTCTCTCACGAAGCTAGTTACCAGTGAACACATGATAATTATCAGTTTGAGCGGTTGTGGAGATTGTTACGTTTTTTTGACTGATAATAGTTTATTTGTTATAGTGAAGCTAATTCGATTAATGGATAAGTTCTTTTCAATGGAACCCTTAATCTAAGATCAGTTTTAGTAGCTATTTCAACACTTTAGAAGCTAACTTGTATAAGATTTTGTTTGACCGGAATACACCTCATCCCTTTCAATCACTTCTTCTTATATGTACGAATGAATTTTTGATGACTTCATGACAGCGCACACATGAAACTAAAAAAATTATTTTATTGTACCTTGCAGCAGCAGAAATTTAGAAGACTCTCTCGGTCTCCCACACTGTACGAGCATTCCATGTACCTAAATTATCGGTTGCTCTGGTTGTCAGAAGGAGCATCAGCCTCGTGACTTCAGAAGGAACTCGGTTTTCATCATGAGATGTCTTAACTCTTCTAAATGAAGACCTTCTAACCCCCAGGGCAGAGTTTAAAAGGTTTGAGTAATTTTTTTCTGGTTAGCGTTGTTTTAGCGAGTTAGTTTTATATGGGATGGGGTCGCTAACTCCATGTCCAACCCTTTTTTACCCGGGCTTGGGACCGGCAGTAGCCCCTGGAGGGACTCCAGGTGGAATTTTTATTGTACCTTAGCGTATACAAATAACGAATATAACCATCAAATAGAAACAAGCCAACAGCAACGTCTAACTGAATTTCCTTTGAACAAATTTGCAATCAAACAAAACTCCATTGATATATGAGTTGTGTAGAATCTAAGTAGAAGGAAGTGTAGTATGTACTACTGATGTCGATAGATATAAGTAGTATATAACATTAATCGGAAATGAAGCGCTTGGCGGTAGATGGTTAAGACGATCGATGAGATGAGAATGATAACAGAGAATGATTAGTATGCAAACAAAAGAAACAATGAAATCTGAGACAAGCGATTGATATTTTATGAATGAAGCATTTACTGTATGGTTCTCAGGTTTTGCTATGAGCTTCTGTGATTTTGTGTTCAAATACATTCGATTGTGTTCACTAGTGTTCTCGTTCACTACAGAAGTGCTTCATAATGTAGTTTACGTTCCATGAAAGCTTAAAGAGATACTCTTTCTTGTAGATATTATAACTTCTTTAGCACTATACAAAAGTATTTCCTATGAAGTTCTAATGTAATGTACGATTGAAAGTCACTCGTTTTCTTGGTTCTTATTGGCTCATATTCAACGTAAATTATCTTAAGTTTTGTGTAAACTATCATATTAAACGTAAAGATAGATAGTGACTAGTAGCGGAATCCAAGATACACGTTTCGTCCTACTTGGGACTCGTCAGCCGGATTTCACTGCGAGCCACCATCCATCTTTACTTATAATGGTTGTGAATGAAGGCAATATAGAAGCAATACGCACAGTATGCACAAAATGTCGCCCGAAATTATTTATGAACTTAACTCCATTCACACCTACATACATATATACACAAGCACAAACACAAAGCTTTAAACAACTGTTTTATAAAACTTCACAATTGAATCAGTCGTTGTTATTCTGTTCTAAATTGTTTTCACTATTCAATTAAACAAACTACATTTGTGACAATTATGAATTGTAAAGATTACATTTATGGTGTGATTCATCATACAAGACATAAAGTAATCTTATATTTTATCTACAGTTCATTGTTTGTCATGACAAAAAAGAACATGTTGTCTACAGACAATGATGTTTTTAACATTCTAGTCAACTACATTTTTGTATGTAAAGATGTATGACTGTAATAAGTGAACACATTGATAGATCTTGGGTTTGAATCATGCGAGGCGGGATCGTGGTTGTACACTGTTGAAGAGTCACGTGATAGGATGAAACGACTGTCTAGTGTTTACAGGTTTTCTATGGTTGTTTAACTTCAATCGACTCATGATCTCAACTATTGAAATTATAATAAATTTGTTTATTATATCGAACTGTCTAATAGTCATGCCAAACTCTGCCTTAATCGTTGTTAATCATTATTCTGTTTGATCAGCTTAACAATCATAGTTAGTATTGTTAACTCCACTTGGCGCCCTTCTAGGGTTATTGCTAGTCTCAATCTTAAATAAAGGGGGAGTGTTGAGCGTGGGGTTAGCAAATCCATCTTGTAGAAAGCAAATTTGCTGGAAAGAACATTAACCAGACAAAACCATCTAAACTCTGCCGTGGAAGTTTGGGATAATCGAAAAATCTAGTTACGTTGAAATCACGAACCGATGTAATTTGGACATCCATTGAGAATCTGAGAGCACTAGACGGTTGTTTCGTTCTAGTATATGACTCACATAACAACAATAGAGGTTGATCAATTAGAGTTTGTAACATCAACAATGAGAAGTGACAAACTTTCACATATAAGTCATTTTTATAGACAAATGTAGATAATCCATAGTTTATCTCAGAAGTAATGTAATATAAACTAACACTATCACCATTGGATGCCGGCTCAGTGGTTCAGTAGGTTAGGCGTTCGCGCGCGAGACCGAAGGCCCTAGGTTAGAATCCCGCGAGCGGGATCATGGATGCTCACTGCTGAGACGTCCCACAATAGGACGAAACGGCCGTCCAGTACTTCCAGTTTTCCAAAGTTGGTCTAACATCAATCGGTTCATGATCTCAATCAAAAACTTAATGCATTATCATTCAAACAAGAATCCGACCATACATTACCTTGTTAAAGTATTTAGATATAAGAAATAAAGATCAAACGAAATGTTCATACATCAATTTGTTGTTTGATTGAAATTAAACGCTACTTAGTTTTACTTATCCAATAGTGGCTAATTTCAAGATGGAATTCTTAGAGTTTTATTGAGAAGCTGTGTGACCGATAGAGTTCAAGGATGTCGGTTTTAAGACAGTTATCTACTCTAGACAATGAAAGACAATTACTGAATATCATAAACTTGTTTAAAGCTAAATATATACAATTATGGATACCTAAAAATTGGTTTGTAATGCTGACTAGTATTGGGGATGGTTAGAAGAAAGTTAGGGGCGACCAAACCAAAACGTAGCATCAGTTCACAAACTCACTAACTTGTGGTCTGAGTCATGTTGGTAGATTCAGACTAATCTGTTGGGGTCCACGTGACTATCATAGCCAATAGTTGGAGAATTTGGGTGACATGGCTCAGAATCGATCACAATGGCGTCGGTGTATACACTCTCTGTCTTCCTTTAAGCCACCAGATTAAAATTACTTTATACCTTTCTTGCTGCCAACTAATTCTTTCTTCCTGTACTATATCCCTATATTCAATCTTTCTTTTATATATTAACACCATTGAATTAACTCCTTCTATGAATCCGGTGTTCATCTTATTATGCTAATGAGGTATGGCGACTTGGGCCGATGCACATATGTGCCTGGTCCTACATTGTAGCTGACTGACTGATTGATTGACAAATTGGTGTAAAGGTTAAAAGTGTGAGCATGAGATTAACGGTTTTCGGTTTTTGTTAATGTTTACTTCTGAAGAATCTCATACTTGGATGAAACATCAACTCAGTGTGTTCTGGCCTAGTAAAGAATATTTGACGAGTTAAAATATGATTATTCGAACAATTTTATTATTCACAGAATTCACAAAATTCTATGTATTTAAGTATATCACTGTTAAATATTTAAGCAAAGATGACTAGTGGCTAACAGTAGAATCTAGAACGCGCGTTTTGTCCTATTTGCCAGTGGGTTCGAGTCCAAGAGTCAACATCAACAAGTTTGGAATGTAGGCACATCCAATTGACGGGTCTCGAGTGGGACGAAACTCACGTTCTGAATTACACTGTTAGCTACTAGCCATCTTCACTTAGAAATGCTTATGACTTAAGGCTATATCGAGGCAATCCACACAAGATGCAGATCTTTCCATAAGAGACTGATCAATTGTAGCCCTAAATAACAATGGGAAGATACAAGTAAAATAACACATTGTCAAATATCTTAACAGGATATACACTTTTACTTATCTGATATTAACAACAGGTAAATTTCTAATGTAGTTTATTCAAAATGTTTATGTATAAACGTCAATCTTATAAATCTTATCATATAATCTACTATTTTTTATAAAGTATATATATTTCTGGTAAACATTGTTACCATAGCAACTAGTGCAACAGCACTTTGGTAACTATACAATTCAAAATTTAGAAGAAAAAAAAGAAAAAAAAAACATTTCCAGAGAAGTACTTTATGATAAATTTCATTTATAATTTCCTTTTTCCATGGAGCTATTGAAAGAATAAAAAACTTTTTTCAACACAAATGGATGATGGCTAATGATGGAAACTAAAAAAAAACAACAACACGAACTTCGTCTTATCTAAGATTCGTCAGTTAAATGTGCCTTTATCTTAGAGTTGATGTTCATTTTGGGAATCGAACCCAATGCTGTTTGCTTCAAACGTTTCTACATTATCCATTTAACTGTTGAGTTCAAATAGTCAATGGTTTATGTAATGAGATGATATCTAATTCAGTTTTTTTGTTTTGTTTTGGTTACCTGAATCTTCTAATCGAGATGCTGAAAAAAAAGATTGATCCTTGGGAAAATTCGAACATTCAGTAAATATAAATTAGGTATCTTTAATTCATTTATTGTTTGGTTTGTATCTTCCTAATGAGGTTTAAGACTGCAATTGATCAATCGAAATGCGTGTCCTGGTTTCCACTACTAGACACTATTCATGATTGCTTACAAAATAGATATCTTAGAGTTTCCAAATGACTTATTGATTATATTAAAATAGAAGTGAACAGGAAACATGTCGATAAGCTCGAAATGATGAAGTGATAATGTAACTCATATGGGTATTGTTGGTAATATTGTCGGTATATTTATGACCGTCGACATATATTGCAACAACTTTTCACTAATGAACCAGACTACACGGTAAATGATACACTATGGAATTAGAAATCATCGGATAGAGTTTCCATAGGTTGTAAATTAGTAACAAATCATCACCTAATTTTAAATTAAAACATCACTTTCAATAAAATGGTAGAACTGAAAGTTTCAAGATTTGAAATTGGATCTCATGTATTTGTACGAGATTAAAAGCTGAGATATGCCATGTGGTTACAGAGGTGAATGATAGTAAGACTGAATTATGTAATATATGATATAGTGTTTAGAAAAAACACATGAATATATCATATCAATCAGTTACGAAGAGCTGTAGTATCGGAGAATACAAAATCAACAAGCAACTTACCGTCAGATACACTAACAGACACATTCCGTCGAGTACAACCTTCCAAAGACACTGTGAAAGAAAGAGGAAAGATAGAGGAAAGAAATGGACTTATGTTTCAGAACATTGTTAAACTAACAACTATGGAGGTTGGTTAAATTTCAAGAGAATCTAAGAAAAATCCGTTAGTAAAAACGGAACTTCTTCTTGAATTCATTTGTAAAGACAGAATTTTGGTCACTGAAGTTCAATGAATTTAAATCAATGAAATCACGTCATTCAGTGAGAAATTAGTTGATTGATTTTGAAAGTGTAGCGGTGTGGTGTGTGCTACTTATATTGACATAAGTAGTATATGATGTTAGTTGTGAACAGAAGGTCTGGCAGTAGAGAGACAAGAGGATCTAACAGTATGGAATGAAAACAAAATGCAATTCGTATGAAAATGCAAGAACGATGAAATCTGAGTCATTTTGAGACAATCGATGGACACTTTGCAAATTAAGCACTTTATGATTGTTAGATTTTATTAACAAGTCCTGTAATTTTGTGTTAAATACATTCAATTGTTTCCACTGGTGTTCTTGTTCGTTAAATCTGGTGTCACTGCCGACCAGGAGGGGAACGATGACGTTCTGCGAACGCCGTTGAGGGTCTGGAGCTGAGGTGCCAGTTGGGGCAGTCTCGTGCGGAGAGGTGGCGCCGAGTGGAGTGTTCTGGCGGGGCAGTGTTGGTTGTAGCAGGTGCTGTCGACGGAGAGGAGAAGTGGGACGTGAGGCTGTAGGGCGGATATCGGATGTAGGTGGCTCAGCGGGCCGGTCGAGCACGAGTGTTAATCGTCCCAGGTGCCGCGTGGATGTCGGATGCTGTTGCCCCTGTAGGTCGACGGAGGCATGGAGGTCAGAGCGCCGCAGACTCGACATTTTGACGGAGAGCGTATTACAGACTGCAGAAACGAGGAATGTCGCACGGCGAGCATGAACCACCGCGAGAACGACCAACCCGGTTAAAGCGCCGAATATTAACTTTTCGTTCTCTCAATTTCGTAAACAACACCCCTGCCACTTGAAGGCATTGAGTAGGACTTCCCTATCAGTAGCTGTATACACGTGACCATTTAAAACTCTTTGAGTAGTATACAAAGGTATTTCCACTTATCGTAATGCATAATATTTGAATGTTTAGCAAAATCTTGAAAGTCACGTTCTCGATTCCTGTTGCCTTGTTATCTTTATCATTCTATACGAGGACAAAACAACTATAGGCAAAACTATAATTTATGAGCGAACCAATCAAATTTAAGATAACAGGTCTTGAATTTTAGTGCAAAATTCATCCATCCCTTTGGTTAAAGGGGAATTTAGCATTTTATCTGGTATCTGTTCATGATGAAAACCCTAATTCTAACTCCTAACCCTAACCTACAACAGTAAATTATAATCCTCATTCTTCACACACGCACATACACGTTTATAAACTTCATTTAGCCCTAGTAAATGGATATTCTCAAGGTCACTAATGAGCCGTCACTCTTTAAACATTCATAGGTCTCAGTAAAAGTGAAGTGTTTAAATTACTCCACATATGGTTCACAGTTTGTCCTGTACACCTCTTGTTGACCATAAACCTGTCATTGTTTTGGTTATATTTTTTTGGCTTGATTTTTTTAAATTCCTTCATCAAAATTATATGTATCACACAATTGTCCAGTACATCTTAGTTACTAAAGCCGTGACCAGTGGAGCTAATCCGTGTCGGGTAGAAACAGGTGTCTACCTTGGTACAATGGCAGATGGTCGCTCAAGTTCGTGGATTGTTTGAGGTTAGACATTAATATCATTAGATACCGGCGCAGTGGTTCAGTAGGTTAAGCGTTCGCGCGCAAGACTGGAAGTCTTGGGTTCGGATCCTGTGAGCGGAGTTGTTGGTGCACACTGTTGAGGAGTCTCCAAATAGGACGAAACAGCCATCCAATGCTTCCAAGTTTCCAACGATGGTCTAACATCACTCGGTTCATGATCTGAATCAAAAACAAAAACTTAACAATCTCTACAATCTATATTCTCAGTTCATGACAACAATGAAATGGTATCATCTAAAATAAAAGATTATTCTATATTACTTTATATAACTTATCTATGAATAAGATCGGTCAGTATCTAGGGTATCTGTTTACTCTTATTAATAGACATAATATGTCTGATTATTAAAAAAAAACGAACATTCTAAATGAATGAAACGAATATGCAGAAACCATGCAAAAAGAAGAGAACAAAATTAGGAAGTTTATATTACATTGAATAACTTTCATAGTAATTTATGAGTTCACATTATATTGGATATATAGATTTCCTTGGGATGGAATATACCGGATAAAAAAAAAAGAAAAAAAGGAAAGAAGAAAAAGAGGCCATTTTTTCTTTATCTGATATAAGTAAAAAAATACAAAAAAAGGGAACAATATATATATAGAGAGAGAGAAAGAGGAAGAAAAAAGAAGGAAATTGATTTTTGTCTCAGTTCCATATCAATAAAGTTGTGAAGAGGATTAAGTTTTTTTGATTGAGATCATGAATGAGTTGATGTGAGATCACCATGGAAAAACTTGGAAGTAATGGATGGCTGTTTTATCTTAGCAAGATTCAAACCTAAAGCCTTCGGTTTCGTGAATGAACACTTAACTTCTAGATCTCTTAGATGGTTGAAGTTCAACATTAACACCATTGGATGCTGACCGACTCAGTGGTTTAGAGGTTAAGCGTTCGCAAACAAGAGACCGATAGGTCTTGGGTTTGAATTTTGCGAGGTGGGATTGTAGATGCGCACTGTTGTGAAATCCCACAATAGGACGAAACGGCGGTCCAGTGCTTCCAAGATTCCAAAGGTGGTCTAACATCAATCGGTTCATGATCTCAGTCAGAAATATCAATGATGTATATATATATATGCATATTGAAAGCGAGTATTATGGGAGTTAGTATTGAATAAATAATTTGTTTTATTAGTGAGTTATTAATTAATACATCTTACCAACAATTCAATTTACTCCACATGTTACTGATGGTTAGAACTGCAATTGATCAGTATTCCTTTCTTATTGACATATGTACATCCTGTGCGGATTGCCTCGATATTACTTTAATTCACAAGCATCATAAGCAAAGATCGATAATTGCTAACAGTTGAATCTAGGATGAGTGTTTCGTCCTACTTGGGACTCGTCAGTAGGATGTACCTGTATCCCATATTTGTTGATGTTCGCTCTGAAACTCGGACCCAATACCGTTCGCTTAAAACGCCATTATGTCATCCACTCCAGGAAATATGAAGGCAATACGCAAAGTATGCACATATGCCAACCAATTGCATTCCTAATCATCAATAGGAAGATTCAGGTAAATAATACTAAGTGAATTTAAACTGCACCCCATTGCATAAGTAAGCGACTATCGGGACTTAGTAGCTTTGCTGGTAACGCGATGGTGTTTGAAGCGAATGATGCTGAGTTTGAGTCACACAGTGAGCATCAACTCTGTGATGTAGGTACAGCCGTCTGAAGAGTCTCAAATAGGAAGAAACGCACATCCTAGATTCCACTTCTAATTCAGGATTGAAATTAGTAGTTTTCAAGTCTTGTAAATTATTGATAACTTTGTTGAAATGTAATGGTTCATAGTTCCAACTTTAATCAGTTTGTGATAATTATACAATAATTAACGAATATCATAGAATGATCTGACATTAGACATATTTGAACACTACTAGTTACGGTTTCTCTCTAGAATCTTAGGAATTCTACTTGAATGCCTAATGTTCACTCAAATGAATCATAATGATGACATGATGTTGTTATTGTAGATAACTGGTGTGTATTTTGTGAACAGGTGAAATATAATAGGCTGTCAATCACAAATGTAGATAATCTATGACGAATGATTAAGGGGTCTACTCGAGTTAGAGGAGAATGGTGTGACTAACAAATAACTTCGAAGTTACACCTCGGGGTCAGCACCTAACATGGATTACCCTTTCTTCATACCAAGGTACTATGAATGCTATGAAGACCGTATAACACAATGGACGTTGTTACAGAAATGTATTAGTAAAAGTAGGTACAAGAATCAGTGTATGGTATGCAATTAACTAATGTGCACTGGTTGTCCTTGATCATGATCGATGAACTGTTTGGCATTCAGTAACTATATGTCAAAGCCTACACATTTGTAAATAACTGATCACCATTAAGTTAATAAGTTTATATTCGGAGTTCTAGTGAGAAGCCGTGACCAGTTGAGCTAAACCATGTCGGGTAGAGAAAGGTATCTAACTCAGAACAATGGAAGATGGTCGCGCAATCTCGTGGATTGGTTGAGGTTAAACATTAACAACGTTTGATACCGGCTCAGTGATCTAGAGGTGAAGCGTTCGCACGCGAGACCGATAGGTCTTGGGTTTGAATTTTGCGAGGTAGGATAGTGGATGCGCACTGCTGTTGTTGTTAATAACTCACAACAGACCCTGTTGAACTCCATTAGTCATTAAATCTCATTAGAATTCCAGGAAATATAATATACCGTTGTGGGCCAGAGTAATTTTACATTGGTCTACAGGAGAACCAGATACCATCCAGACTTTCACGTGACAACCCAAAAAGTACAGCTTAATCTCGCTTCACAGGAGATCCAGACACCGTATAGGCTTTAACGCTACAATCTGAATAGTACAGCTCAATATTCTGGCACAACCACACAGGTACCAATCACTCTGATGGACCATTAGCACCATTCATATACACATTCACATCACATGTATTATTATTCTGATCAACAATCGCGTAAATCAATTATGAACATCATGAACAAGCCAAAATTGACCTATTCCGCTTACACGACAGTCAAACTCGTTAATGTTAGCAATGGCGACATGCCTTACAATGTCCCAATGACAATGGCTCTCGGGAACACTGAAAAGCAACCACCAGTATGAATGAAATCGGTTAACCAGCAAACCAATTTTTTGCATGAACAGCCAGCAAAAATTTCCAAATCAATGCCGAACCATCCACAATAACAATGGCGAACCTCCAGCCTCATATGAGACCTTCAGTTCTACATAACCATATAGCTTTTCAATAGATGATATATTCTGTAACTGATCTGTAGCTGATCCACGTCGGGTAGAGACAGGTATCTACCTCAGTACAACGGAAGTTGGTCGTGCAGTTTCGTGGGTTGGTTGATGTTAGACACTATCACCATTGGATGCCGGCTCAGTGGCTTAGTTTATTAAGCGTTTGGAGCAAGACCAAAAGCCCTGAGTTCGAATCCAGCGGGCGGGATCGTGGATGCGCACTGCTGAAGCGTCCCACAATAGAACGAAATGGCCGTCCAGTGCTTCCAGGTCTCCAAAGGTGGTGGTCTAACATCAATCGGTTCATGATCTCAATCAAAATATTCTGTAACTAGTTTATGATTTCATTCAATTTGAAAAAAAGTAAACATACCTCTTACTACATCATTAAAGTAGAACAACTACAAATAAACAATCAAATAAAGATAATTGGAATGGATCATCAAAAGAAGTGAGCGGTTTAATCACTTACATAACCTGATACAAATATATACATATACATCTATAATGTATAATGTATATGGGTATAATCAGTGTTTCTTATTTGAGTGGAATTCTTTAAGTGAACTTGGCATATAGTTTAATTCAGTTCATCTCTTCAGAAACGATATACAAAGTTTACGATGGTACATGGTTATTATTATTATTATTATTATTATTATTATTATTATTATTATTATGAACTTATTAAAGGTATAAATAGACTGATAGAAGTATAAGTGACCATGTGTGTGGGTATGTATGATTACATAATAATACCATGACCTTTTCTGATTTGTGTGTGTGTGTGTGCGTAAATGTGTATAGGAAATCAAGCATTTAATAAGTATGCACTATTCACTAGTTAATTTTTCTGGTTAGCGTTTTTTAGAGAGTTAGTTTTCTACGGGATAGGGTTGCCAACCCCATGCCCAAGCCTCCTCCTTTATTCGGGCTTAGGACCGGCAGTAGCCCCCAGACGGACTCCAGGCGGAGTGGGTTGGAGAATGCTGGTCGGCGGCCTATGCTCCATTAGGAGTAACAGGCGTAAGTAAGTGAATAATTCACCATTTAATAATACTGAATATTGAAATGAAGTACAATGTAAAGAATTTATAAATGTATGATTGAATTGATGCAATCGTATTACATAACACGTACAGACTTACTTACTTATGCCTGTTACCCCCCAATGGAGTATGGGCCACCGATTAACATTCTCCAACTCACTTTGTACTAGGCATTCCTTTCTAGTTCTATTCAATTGTTGTTCATTCTTCTCATTTCTGTCTACATTTCTTGTATAATATGTTCTTCGGTTTTCCTCTTCTGCTTTGGCATTGAGAATTCTAAGTGAGTGCTTGCCTTGTGACACAGTTGAATGCTTTCCTCAATATCTGTGTGTCCTATCCACTTCCAGCACTTCTTCCCAATCTCTTCCTCCATTGGAATTTGGTTTGTTCTCTTATATAGTGGGTTGTTACTGATAGTATCTGGGGCATTGGATCTGAAGTATTTTGCGTAGACAACTGTTAGTAGTTTCACAAGTTTCCACTACATAAAGTAGAACTATCTTGAGATTTGTATTTAAAATTCTGACTTTGGTGTTGGTTGACAGTTGTTTTGAGTTCTAGAACATGTAGGATTTATTACAATTATTATGATGAACGGAACTCGTCAATATACGTCAACTTCCTTGATTATGAGAAGGCATTTGACGGTATGGATAGCAGAAGCTTATGGAACCTTTTTCAACATTATGGTTTACTTTAGAAAATTGTCAGCATCATAAGGAATTCAAACGGCGGACTACATTGAAATGTTGTGCATTGAGGACAGCTGATAGATGCACTCCAAGTGAGGATCGGAATCAGAAAAGTCTGTTTACTTTGACCCTTGCTCTTTAATCTGGTGGTTCACTGGATTATGAAGACCTCGATATCTGAGTGGAAGCTTGGAATAAAATGCACCGGTTGGATGTAACTAGACGATTTGAACTTCTCAAATGACCTAGCTCTTCTATCCAATGCACATCAGAAGCAGCTTCTGCATCAGTAGGAGTCACCATAAACGAGGGAAAAAGCAAGATTTTCAAATATAACTCGGAGAATATCAACCCAATCACATTTGATGGGGAAACTCTGGAAAATGTGGAATCTTTCACGTATTTGGTTAGCATTATCGATGAACAAGGAGGATCTGATTCAGATGACTGGCGAAGCAAGGACAGCATCCTACAACGTAAGAACTCATGGGACTCAAAACACTTTAGTCAATATAAAAGTCAGAATCTTCAATAACGGAGCGGATCTGAGCGTTGATTTGGTCATACCCTTTAGCGACCACGAAGAGAGCTGTTCACTAACTCGCTCGCTCGATTACCAAACTGTCCGCGCGATATGGCTTTGGAAGTCAAAGTATCACTCACCAGCATCATTAAGACAAGTTAGCAAGTAACTTGTCCAATACTTATTCGAAAAGGTTCTCCCATGATATCAGTTCGTGAAAATGCCAACCGTTTAACTGATGTATGTAGTATGATGCAGACTACTTGGTAAGGATCTGTGTGATTATTGTAACTAATTGATAGAGACTTTAAATGACATGACTCAGAATCACTCTCAATATGTCCTGGATTAGATCTCTGGTATAGTTGTATGAGTGTGCTTTTAAGGTGTCCCATACAACGACAAAACAAATATTCAGTCCTCGATGCCTTGTTACTTTATCAGATCATTCTTGGTAAATATGACTGAATAAAGTTGTTACTCGATTATTACTGAATTTGAATGTAATGATCTAGTTTTTCCATGAATGATTTTCAAATTTTATACATCTGTTGATTATTTTTAATCCGTATGAAGATTTGTGAAGATTGTAGTAAGTTTAATGATTGAATTCCTGAGCCCATCTAAGCTAGACCTGGAAACACTAGATGACTGTTTCATCCTAGTATGGGAATCTTCATGGATCGATTGAAGTTAGACTCTAACATCGTTGTATACCGGTTTAGTGGTTTAGAAGTTAAATGTTCTCGCGTGAGACCGAAGGTCCTCGGTTTAAATCCCATGTGTGGGATCGTGGATGCGCATTACTGATGAGTTCCATACTAGGACGAAAGGTTCGTTCAATACTTCCAGGATTTCAGTAGTGCCCTCATGAGATAAACAATTAAGATCATTTTGAAGTAAAATGATCACCGCGTAGCTCAAAGCAGATTATATAAACTTGCACATAGTAATCAGGTTATGTAATAGATAGTAGTGATATTGTTTTTCAAAAATATAATTGATTGAATGTTCGTCCAGTAATTGAATGACATGGGATTTATCACATTTCTTGAAGATGTATAACGTTAATCTATGTTGATTCATGGATCATCAGTTCTGAGAATAGGGATTTCATAACTAAGAATAAATATTTAACGTCAGTGTTCTGGCATCTCCATTGAAGACATCAATCAATACTGGGTAACAATTCAATGATTTTTTAAAATTTTTTAGTCACATTTGTTCTTTATATCGATCAAATATAACGACCTAACAGTGGGTTACTAGTATTAAGATTCACATGAAGTTGGGAAGAACTGAAATAATACAACTATAAAACTGGATTATACACAAATGGACTCGAACTCAGTACCGTTCGCCTCAAACGCCATCGTGTTATCCACTTAGCTACTAACTCCTCATATCCACTTGCTTGTGCGATACCAAGTGAATTTACATGTTAAATACTTCATTTAGATCTCGTACAAACTTAATCTTTTCTTCATTCCTGTTGTTATTAAAGTCATAATCAGATGTGGGTTTTGTAGATATTATAGCAATTTCAATAGTTGAGATCACGAGTCAACTGAAAGTACTGGACGACCATTTCGTCCAATTGTGAGACTCCTCAGTAGTGCCCATCCACGATCCCGCCTCACGAGATTTCAACCCAGGACGCGTGAACGCTTGACCTTTAAACCACTAAGCCTGTGCGCATCCAACGATGGTAATGTCTAACTTCAACCAATCCACGAAATTGCGCCCTCGTCTACCATTGTCATTAGTGAGTTACTATCTCACAACAGACTCGGTTGAATTCCGCTGGATGAAACGGTCGTCCAGTGCTTCTTGGTTTTCTATGGTGGTCTAGCTTTAACTGACTTATGAATTGGTTTATTAAAATTACTCTCCATTTACATTCCTATTCTCTCCAATTCAATCTGCTTAATCTTCTGCTGCTAAACATTCCACTTCTGTTTAATGTGACATACTACTTATATGTGTCAACAAACATAAGTAGCATACATCACAATACCTTCATCATTACACTAACGTTGATAGTAATATTAATGATCATTGAAATATTATGCAATATGGTAAAGCGTCACATACTCACAGGAAAAGAGGAAGACAAAAGAACACATTACACCGAGAAATGGAGACAGTTATGAGAAGAATGAACGACAATTGAATAGAACTAGAAAAGAATGTCTACGACAGAATGGGTTGGAGAATACTGGTCGGCGGCCTATACTCCATTGGGGGGTAACAGGCGTTAGTAAGTAAGTAAAGTATGGAAAATTGATGGCAAATATTTTGTCCATACAGAATTGAATATAGAAAAAGTATAACGTTTCTTTTTCATCAATCGATTAAATATGGACTATTGAAATTGTAAATATTTTAAATGACTAGTTACAAAGAAAAAAAAAGTAGTATCCATATTAAAATGAGAATGATAAATTACAGTTATGTAATGATTTATGTAAATGAACTTTTCCTATCTCCCTACCTCCCTACATATCTCCTTCATACCCTCTCTCTCCCCCTTAAATTTTTTCCCCTTAATCTATTTAGAAATCATATACATTTCTGGTTCTTTGTCATAGTAATAAGTAGTTCATCTTTCTATTTGATCTACAAAATTGAATATGAGAGTGTGAAAAATCTTTTTTCATAGTTATTTTGTTCCAGTTTATCAGTAGACCTCAGTATACACATGGGGAAAACCAAGATACTCAAATACAACACGGAGAACAGCATTCCAATCACTCTTGATGGCGAAACTCTAGAATATGTAGAATCCTTCACATACCTGGGCAGCATCATCGATGAACAAGGAGGTTCAGATGCAGACGTAAAGGTGAGGATTGGCAAAGCAAGGGTAGCATTCCTTCAATTGAAGAACATATGGAACTCGAAACATCAAAGTGAGAATCTTCAATACGAACGTGAAGGCAGTTCTACTGTAAGGAGCTGAAACTTGGAGAACTGCAACAACCGTCATCACGAAGGTACAAGCATTTATTAATAGCTGTCTACGCAAAATACTCAATATCCATTGACTGGATACTATCATCAACAGCCTACTGTGGAAGAGAACAAACCAACTTCCAGCTGAAGAAGAAATTAGGAAAAGACGATGGAAATGGATAGGACATACATTACGCAAATCGTCAAACTGCATCACGAGGCAAGCCCTAACTTGGAATCCTGAAGGGAAGCGAAAAAGAGGAAGACCAAAGGACACATTGCGTCGGATAATAGAAGCAGATATGAAAGCGATGAATTACAACTGGACGGAGCTAGAAAGGATTGCCCAGGACAGGGTTGGATGGAGAATGCTGATGGGTGGCCTATGCTACTCCACTAGGAGTAACATGTGTAACTAAGTAAGCAAGTAATTAATTAGGTTGTTCCAGTTTACATCCATAACTTTAATAATGATTGAATTTAGAATCTTTTGAAAGATAATTCATCGAGTTCTAATATAAAGATGTAATCCATTGAGTAACAGAATTAATATGTAAACTATTGGTTATCAATTGAATGATCTAAAGATCAATAGCATGATATAAGACTTGAAAATTTTGTTCTTCGAAATCTGGTCGGTTTTTCGAATGTATATTTTTGAATAGATTCAAACACATAGCTTATTCTAGATTCCTTACAGATCAATTTATTCCTTCTTTTTCAGTTACGCAATGACTTTATCAGTTGTTCATTTATTAGCCTTAAGCATTTATTTATATATGAGCGTATGTGTTAATCCCTTATCCTAGTCACCATATCAAGTCATGCTTAATTGAGTTGAATCACTTGCCTTCCTTAACGAATGTCATTTCGGTTCGGGCGCCCGGAAAGTATCCCAGCCCTCACCCAGATAGAATGATTCATGTAGCGCAAATGTATTTATGTGTTTAAATAAATAAATAAGCTCAGTATTATTGTCTCTATTGTTTTTTTATATTCTAACACTATTAGGCTACTCAACCCTAAATGTGCTTCGAATTAAATTACAATTCCATTCCTGCTTCTATCAGACATATACGCTGAAATCTCTATCTCCTAACCATACTAAATTTATCGTGTCCCATTACAAAGTCAATCCTCTTTCCTTGTCATCTAATAACTTACATCTGTAAACTCAGTCAAATTAGGTGGTGACTGGAAGGAGATGACAGGAATCCCTGCTTCATCTGGTTTTTATGTTGTTTTGCAATGCCCAGAAAATTGTACTTGTCATCTTGAGGAAAATGAAACTATATGGTGGATTCAATCCTGAGTCAACCAAATTTATTGTCTGAGACGTTATCAACGAAGTATTCGGGCTGCGAATGACCTCTTGTAAAACTGAAATCAACTTACATCTAATCGATCATTGAGTCTCCTGACGACTTCCAAATGACATAAGACCTGGATTCACTGATGCTCACATTCAACCACTGATCCACATCTCAACTCAGTGTCAAGTCACGTAAACTGCTCACTGTTGACTGGCTTCAAGAGTTATTTCCTCGAGTTCTAGTTAGAAGGAGTGACCAGTGGAGTTCAACCGGGTCTGTTGTGAGATATTAACTCACTGAAGACTGTGAATTAGTTGAAGTTAGATATTAACACGATTAAATGTCGGCCGGCTCAATGGTCTAGAGATTAAACGTTCACACGCCAGACTGATAAGTCCTGGATTCATGGGATTGTGGATACTCACTGCTGAGGAGTCCCATACTAGGATTAGACAGCCGTCCAATGGTTACATGTTTCCCATGGTTGTCTAACTTCAATTGACTTATGATCTTAACTATTACTATAATATCAAAAAAACCCTTTCTAATATTAATCTATAGTCTGTAGTGAACAAAAGCATCGGTGGGGACAATCGAGTGTATTCAACACAAACCTACAGGACTTGTTAATAAAATAGAACAATCATAAAGTAAATGCTTAATTTGCAAAATGTCCATCAATTGTCTCAAAATGACTCTGACCTCAACAGTTGAGATCATGATTCAATTGAAACTAAACCACTATAGAAAACCTGAAAGCACTGGACGGCCGTTTCGTCCTATTGTAGGACTTTTCAGCAGTGCGCATCTACGACCCCGCCTCGCGGGATTCGAACCCAGGACCTATCAGTTTCGCACCAGGCGCTTAACCAACTAGACTCAGACTTTATTGTTCTTGCATTTTTATACAAATTACATTCTATTTCCATTCTTTACTGTTCTATCCTCTTGTCTCTCTGCTTCCAGACCTTCTGTTCACGACTAACATCGTATACTACTTATGTCAATATAAGTAGCACACACCACAAGTTTACCTATCTTAGTTTTTCTTACTACGAATGCATTAAATTAAAACAGATACTTACATTTAAAGTACCTATTAACTAAACCAAGTTTTTCTATTTTGTCTATATTGTATATAGATTAAACCAGACGATTCAGTTAAGTATAAAAGAGATACATACACACACACACATCCACATACCCACAGAGAGAAAGAGAGAGAGAATGAAGTAACTGAAATTTCATTTCATGATAATGTCAAGTTATTTAGGTGCATGAAATTAAAAAGAAGAAAAACAGAAAGGTATGAAAAATATTTTGGTTGTTTTTTTGTTTTCACATACCAAGAAACACTTAATGTAATTTGCTATTTTGATCAGAATGAGGTTTTTTTGTGTATAGAGAATGTAAACTAGATCATCATTGAAAACCTGATAGAACTGAATAGTTGTTAAGTCTTTGTATAAGACTTCTCAGTCGTGCACGTCCATGATCTGGCACATGAGATCCAAATCCAGCGAACGCTTAACCTCTAAACCACTGAGTTGGTATTCAATGGGGTTAGTGTTTAACTTCTATCGATCCATGAATGGATGAGCAACCATTCATCCATTGTCTTAGTTAGATACCCATCTCTAACCGACACGAATTGGAATCTACTCTTCATGGCTTCTCATTTGAACTAAAAGAAATCATCTTGAAGCTAGTCATCAGTGAGCATATGACGGTTATGATTTGAGTGGGGGTTTTGTGGAGATTGTAATAATTTTATTAGTTGAATTCATGAGTCGATCTAAGCTAGAGAGCAGTGTTGTAAACCTGGAAGCACAGAACGGATGTTTCGTCCTAGTATGAGACTCCTCATGGATCGATTGAAGTTAGATATTAACACCATTGGATGTCGGCTCAGTGGTGTAGAGGTTAAACGATCGTGTACAACATCGAAGATCCTCAGTTTGAGTCTCATGTGTGAGATCGTGAATGCAAACTGTTGAGGAGAACCATATTGGAACGAAACGATCGTCCAGTACTTCCAAGTTTTCACTGGTGGTCTAGCTTAAATCGACTCATGAATTCAACTGTTAAAATATAAATATCAGTATATTTTGCTAGTTTTAATTTATGTTTGGTGTTAAGTGGGTCCTACAGTCTACTGACACAAATTTCATGAATACATCAGCATCAATATCTACTCATTTCTTTTAAGCTGTTACAGTGTCTTGGTTTCAAGATAATCTTTTAGGCTTCGTTTATTAATCGCATAGATAACCGTTGTTAAATCATTCCTTACGATGTATGAATTTAGATGGCAACACAAAACGTCCATTACAATTTATTATTCGATAGCACAGATAGTAAAGATACCAAACGAATTTGAGCAGAAAGTTTTAATGCGCGCTAGTAAGTGAATACAAATGCGGAGCCCAAGTCAAATCGAATTGAATCGAAGCGAAGCGAAGCAAAGCAACACCAGTTACTTAGATTCAAGCCCATATATATATACATATGGGAAAGCGAATAATTCACCAAGCTATATATGAGCAATTAACATTTAAGTCACACACACACACACCGAGAGAGAGAGATGTGTATAGACTGTCACATGCTTAACCAGACATGATAGTAACAATAATAATAATAGACGAATTGTTACTGTTCTAATAACATTGTCTGTTAAATTAAGTTAATTGAAGGGCTTGACAAAATTAACCATAAACAAACTGAATTGTAGGAAATGTACTAGGCTATCATAATTTACTATTTCTCACCTTATATTTTGATGAACGAGAAATATAGTCAGCTAGAGAAAGGTATCTACCTCAAACAATGAAGGATAGTCGTATAATTTCTTAGATTGGTTGAAGTTAAACATTAACATTGTTGAGTACCGGCTAAAAGATCTAGCGATTAGGCATTCACGCACGAAACGGAAGGTTCTCAGTTTGAATCCCGTGTGCGAGATTGTAGATGCTCATTAGTAAGGAGTGCTATGCAAGGACGAAACGGCTGTCTAATACTTCCCGGTTTTCGATGGTTCTCTATCATTGATCGATTTATGATCTCAATGAAGAAAAAAATACTATACGAAAAATTGTAATTCAGCTTTTAAGCATGAAGATTTAGTTCATTGGCAATAGTTACAGTTTCTTACTTACTTACGCCTGTTACTCACAATCGAGCATACGCCGCCAACCAGCATTCTCAAACCCACTCTGTCATGGACATTCCTCTCTAGTTCTATCCAATTGGTGCTCATTATTCTCATGTCTGTCTCCATTTCTCAGCGTAATATGTTCTTCGGTATTCCTCCTCTCCTTTCACATCCAGGATTCCATGTGAGGGATCGCTTTATAACGCAGTTGGATGCTTTTTCAATATGTGCCCTATCCACTTCCAGAAAGTCTTCCTGATTTCTTCTTCCGCTTCAGTCTGGTTTATTCTCTCCAATAATAGGTTGTTGCTGATAGTGTCTGGTAAATGGATCTGTGCAGACAGCTGTTACTAAAAACTGATATCTTTTGGATGATGACTTCCGTAGTTCTCCAACTTTCCACTCCATACAGTAGAAATATCTTGACATTTGTATTGAAGATACAGATTTTGATATTGGTTGACAGACAGTTGTTTTGAGTTCCAGATATTCATCATTTGTAGATATGCTGCTCTTACTTTGCCGATTCGCACATTCACATCTGTATCAGATCCATTGTTCTGATCAATGATGTTGCCCATCTATGTAAATGTATTTACACCATCCAAAGCTTCTCCGTCAATTGTGGTTTGATTGATGAATGTTGTGTTGTATCGGATAATCTTGCTTCTCCCTTTCTGTATGTTGAGACCTACTACTGCCGAGGCTGCTGCTGAGGTTGTTGCCACACTGGTCATCGTCTTCTGTATTTGTTGTTGCGGGTGAGATAGAGGAGCCACATCATTTGCAAAGTCTAATTCATCCAGTTGCATTGTAGATGTTCACTGTATCCCATGCTTTCCCCACCCTCGATGTTGACGTCCTCATAATCCAGTCGATCACCAGGAAAATGAGATAGGGTGAGAGTAAGCAACCTTTGATATTAGTTATAAGCATAATATAATTCAGTAATTATGCAATATAACAAATAAATGATTTATTATTATTTCTTTTTTTATGAAGATAAATAAATAAATAATCCTCGAATGTCATCATAAATCATTAAGAGAATATGATAAATTGAAAGATGAAAACATTTCATAGATTTCATAGATCAGAAAGGGGTTTTGTAGATATTTTATAGTCATTCAATAGTTGAGATCACGAATCAGTTGAAGTTAGACAATCATGGAAAACCTGAAAGCACTGAACGGCCGTTTCGTCCTATTGTGGGACTCCTCAACAGTTCGCGTCCACGATCCCACCAAGCGAGATTTGAATCCAGGCCCTATCAGTCTCACGCGCGAACACTTAACCTCTAGACTACTGATCTGGCATCTAACGATATTAATGTTTAACTTCAATGAATCCATGAAATTGAGCGACACACCCACAATTGCCATCAATGAGTTATTATTTCACAACAGACCCAATTGAACTTCACTGATTACTGCTTCTCACTTAAACTTTACGAAGTAACTTTTTAAACCAGTCACTGGTGAGCATATGTTGATTATTATCAGAAGGGGTTTTTGTGGATATTTTGAAGTAATTTAATAATTGAGATCATGAGTCAGTTAAGGCTAAATTATCATAGAAACCTGGAAGTACTGGATGGTGGGGCGGGATCGTGGATGCGCACTGCTGATAAGTCTCACAATAGGACAAAATGGCCGTCTACTGGTTTCAGATTTTCCATGGTTTCATAGATTATCTATGAGAAAGACTGTAATTGATCAGTCTCTCTCTTATTGACATATGTGCATCTTGTGAGGATTGCCTCAATATTGCTTTAAGTCACAAGCATTATAAGCAAAGATGGATAGTGGTGAACAATGGAATCCAGGATGCGCATTTCGTCCTAAGTGGATAACGTGATGTCGTTTGAAGCTAACGGTAATGGGTTTACGTCTCGGAGGGAACATCAACTCTGAGATCTAGGTACATTCAACTGATAAGTCCCAAATAAGACGAAGTATGCGTCTTGAATTCCAATGCTAGCCACCATCCATCTTTGTTATAGTAAGTTTGAATTAGTTAACTCGAACCTTTATCTAAAGTAAGTCAACTTATGACAGTACATATGTTTACCTCTTACCTATATTACTCTAAGAAGAGAACTGACTTCAAATAGAGTATTATTCATAAGGGTGGTGAAGTTCAGACAAACTATTACATCAGTTTCAAAATGTAATGTCTAGTAAATCAAGCTACCCACTTTTTGAAAGAAAACTAGGCGATAGACAACCATTTGTGATGCCATATTCTGTCATTTATCCTATCAATTATCCCATGACAGAATTGCTAATGAGGACAGTGAACCGATGAAACGTTTACCAGCACGACGAGCCTTGATCCAACTCTCACCCTTTATTTGTCCTTCACTCTTAGCTCTGCCCGTTGAGTATAGGATACAATCTAAGCTGCTACAGTATGAATCATGTATTTCAGACATACGGAGTCTATATATATAAGATGTGATTACTTAATAGTTATCCAGTAGGAATATATGTAGTAATATTCCACAAGTAATTCTTAGCAGTTACCATTCATTAATTCTTCGTTAGAATATAACATATATGTATCTGAGAGAAGTTTTTTGGATATCATACTATAGTTGAGATCGATAGGTCTTGGGCGTAAATCTTGCAAGGTGGTATCGTGGGTGCGCACTGCTGAAGAGTCCCATACCAGGACGAAACGGCCATCCAGTACTTTTAAGTTTTCCATAGTGGTCTAGCTCATGAGTTGAAATATATGTACTTCTCTCTACATTATGCAGAAATATATATTTGGTAGACTACTTAAATATCTGAATAACCATTTTTGTTTGTTCAAAACTTGAAATTATGACCATAGTGTTTGGGTTATTTTCTGTCATTATCTCTTCCCATTGTAGAAACAAGAGGTGATTACTATCGAATTGACACATTAGATATATTAGGTAATAATAAGAGATATCATGGAAACGAGACTAACTATGAAGCACTTACGAATGAATATAAAATGGTAGATAATCATAGGTTAAAAATAATTTTATGCATGTGAAGATGTCTCAGGTATTTGGAGTTTGACAATGTTTTAACTTGTAACACATTTTACTATGAATCGTGACTACCTAGTGAAATCAAAAGTCAGAAGCGAAGAGGTTCGAAGATATATTTGACAGGCTATCAATATATCGCGAAGCGACTGATGTAAACTGGCTAGCGATTGTAGGGGAAGTTTAGCACGGTGTTTCCACTCGTGATTTGGTGCAGATGCATGACCGAGCACCTTCAGCTAGATGAATCTATTAAAATTAATGTGGGCAGCATCCAATGTCAACGACTTACAGGGCGCGAGACTGATAGGTCATGGGTTCGAATCCCTCGGGGAGCGGGGTCGTGGATGCGCACTACTGAGGAGTCCCATACCAGGACGAAACGGCCGTCCAATGCCTCCAGGTTTTCGATGGTGGTCTAGCTTCAATTAACTCATGATTTCAACTATTGAAATTACAGAGCTATTGAGTTTAGGGGATTTATTTACCGCTAAACATGTTTATCAGAGGGTATAATATGAGACTGAGATTAGCATGAATTCAAGATGAAGGTAAAGACTACAGATGAAGATTTATTGTAAATCCAGAATAAATAAATAAAAACATTTGTTTGAATACAGTGAATTTGAATGAATTTTTTCATAAATTGAAGTGAATAGACTTGCTTACGCCTGCTACCCATCATGGAAGGACATAGACCGCCCACCACCACTCTCAATCCAACTCGGTCCTCGGCAATCTTTTCCACTTGTTTCTAGTTGCTATTCATCCTTTTCATGTCTGTATCCAAATCCGGACGGTATATATTCTTTAGTCTTCCCCTTTTATGTTTCCCTTCAGGATTTTAAGTTAGTTTGATCATATCCACAATGTATATCTTATCCAACTGAAGCGTTTTTTTCCTAATTTTTTTTTCAGCTGGAAGCTGGTTTGTTCTGTCGTACAGTAGGCTGTTGCTGATGGTATCCGGTCAATGGATGTTGAGTATCTTGAGTAGACAACCATTTATAAATACTTGTACCTTCTTGATGGTGGTTGTTGTAGTTCTCCAGGTTTCAGCTCTTTACAGTAGAACTGCCATGACGTTGGTATTGAAGATTCTGACATTGATATTGATTGACAGATAGTTGTTTTTCAACAGTAGTACTGCCCTTGTTTTGTCAATCCTCACCTTTCCATCTACATACGATCCTTCTCGTTCACTGATGTTGCGCCCAGATACGTGACTGTTTCCATCTTTTTCACAGTTTCTCTATCAAGTGTGATTAAGGTTGATGTTCTGTGTGTTGTATTTAAGGATCATGTATAACCCACTATTTAGCTAATAATTACACATTTTTGGACTCAACTTAAACTTTATTCATTAAATGGTGATATTTTTAGATATAAAAAACAATTCAAGTTTTCCATTGGGATATTAGAGATTAAATAAAGGAATATATAGCATACAGCCAAAAAAGTTGTTCATTTATTTTTTTAACCATTTAAAAGTATATAACAAGGTGATTGTTGGATAATCGATTGAGTTTTCACAATTGATTAATCACTGGATGATGACCAATGTCATATTTGTCAAGTCCGAGTCCAAGGTTTCTTGTTGACTACCTTCAACCACAATCTAATCTCAACATAGTGCAGTCGATGTCGAGTCAGTTAGACTAGTGGCTACATTTCAACTTGGTCGATAGTATTCGATCCACACTATGAAGGATCTGTTCAGCATGACATTGATCACCATCCAATGATCACTCAATTGTGAATACATCTCAGTCCTATAGAAGGTCGGTCGCGGCACTGATGGCCCAGTGTGAACATCTCTGATTGTGAAGCTGGGTGACATGGAATCAAATCTATCAGGGAGCACCAGTTTCCTTAAGATTACAGTTACATCTCGTTGACGAGTGCCAAAGAGCACGAAACCTAGGTCCAGGGTTTCCTCTTGGCTACCTCCAATCACCATTCTATCTCAAACGAGTTCTTCTAATTTTTTTGTATTTCAGTCAAACTCGTTCGAAGTAAAGAACGATGTCAGGCAACGTTGCTTACTCTCACCCTATCTCATTTTCCTGGTGATCGACTGGATTATGAGGACGTCAACATCGAGGGTGGGGAAAGCATGGGAGACAGTGGAAATCTAGAATGCAACTGGACGAATTGGACTTTGCAAATGATATGGCTCCTCTATCTCACCCGCAACAACAAATACAGAAGACGATGACCAGTGTGGCAACAACCTCAGCAGCAGCCTCGGCAGTAGTAGGTCTCAACATACAGAAAGGGAGAAGCAAGATTATCCGATACAACACAACATTCATCAATCAAACCACAATTGACGGAGAAGCTTTGGATGGTGTAAATACATTTACATAGATGGGCAACATCATTGATCAGAACAATGGATCTGATACAGATGTGAATGTGCGAATCGGCAAAGTAAGAGCAGCATATCTACAAATGATGAATATCTGGAACTCAAAACAACTGTCTGTCAACCAATATCAAAATCTGTATCTTCAATACAAATGTCAAGATATTTCTACTGTATGGAGTGGAAAGTTGGAGAACTACGGAAGTCATCATCCAAAAGATACAAGTGTTTATCAACAGTTGTCGAACCCAGGGCTTTCAGTCCAGCGCATGAACGCTTAACCAATGGACCACTCATTCGGTATCTGACGGTATCAATGTCTAGCCTCGATCAACCCACGAGATCGCGCGACCATATTCCTTTGTACTGAGTTAGATACTTGTCTCTACCCAACACGGATTAACTCCACTGGTCACCGTTTAGCGTTCGAGCGCGATACTGAAGGCTCTGGGTTCGAGTCCTGCGAGCGGGATCGTGGATGCTCACTGCCAAGGAGGAGTCCTACAATAGGACGAAACGGTCGTCCAGTGCTTTCAGGTTTTCAATGATGCTTGACCATCAATCGGTTCATGACCTCAATCAAAAAGCTGATATTGACATAGAACCATAGATGATATAACTCAGTACACACAGAATGGAGAACATCACCTTGAAAAAGATGAAAGTAGTGAAAACCAATCAAAATGGGTCAAGAGCACAATAAAAATTGAGTTAGAGAAATAGTAAGTGCTGTTACTATTACTTATATCACTTCAACACTGTTTAAAGCAAAATCGAGTAATCCCACTGTTACCTTAGTATAAATACAAAACAGAAAAAGTGTATAGTGATCTAGAGTCACAATGTGAACATCAAAAATTCTGATATGTAGATTCATTCAACTGATTAGTCCAAAGTAGCATGAAATGTTTCTTCTGTGTTCCACTGCTAACCACTATCCAGATTTTGAAAAAAAGAACCATTGTTGAGTAGCGATTCATAACAACCTCTTCCAGAAACATAACATCTCAAAACCCATAACTCTTGAACAAGCTGTTGGTAACCTGAATTTAATGGATTACACATTGAACGTGTATTATGAATGATATTGAGTTTGAGTGTCAACATGAATAACAGTAGCAAAATTCAGATATATTAAGTTGATGAATCCTCAAATGATATGAAATGGTGTAGTAAAGGAAAATACAAATGAGGACATTCGACTATAATTAGCACAAAATTACAGAGTTACTTGATGAAATAGAAAATCCATCGTCTAATACTTCATTTGTAACAGGTTCATTAATTGTCTCAGACTTCATCAAACCTGGATTTTCATACCAATTACTTTCAGTTCTCGTTCTTCCCTTCTTGGTCCTTTTTAATCTTTGGCTGCCAGACATTCTATTCTCAACTCACATGGCCAAGTGCATACAACCACTGATAGGGAAGTCCTACTCACTGCTTACTTGTAGCATTACTGTTGTATACGAAATTGAAAGGACGAAAAACGTATGTCCGGCACCTTAACCGGGTTTGTGGACACAAAGAGTCCATCTGGTTGAGTTCGAAAAACACCGATTCCAAACCAATGGTTCACATTGGCTTCAGTATCCTGAAGGAATGAATAGCGTATAAACTAATCGTTGGTTATCATGGGACTGCATCTCCTCACATTGCTCCATTACCTTATGAATCAGAATTTCAGGTTGAAAGCTATAGGTTTGACCACCTAAGAAAACCACCTGTTTAATGCCTCTTTATGCCAATGTTTCATGTGTTTAAATGAATAAAGTTCTTGTCTCATGTTATATACTACTTTTGTCGATATAAGTAGCACACACTACAATGGTAGTGTACTGTATTTGACCATATTGATCAATATTAAATACACAAGAACAAAATACAATTTTGATAAAAGTGCATTTATCTATGAATGATTTCATTTGATAAACAAATTTTTATCATCATTATTGTTAGACAAAAACTAGAATAAATAAACAGAAGTATTTCTTTTTAGTACTTTCCTACGTTCATTTCCTTCAATCATTTGGTTGTTGTTTTGTTCTTCTATATCTACCTAATGGTATAGTTGGATTCTGCATAGCAACTATCACATTTCATTCATTTTAGATAAAAAAAAATCGTATATATATATATGTAATACAGTGAATGTTTGCTTAGGTTTGCCCCCAAATACCCAGGTACGTCCGAGAGTGGGGAGAGTCCGCTCTCCCTCTCCAAATGCTCGCACATGGCCACGCGTATATAGCCTCTGCTAGGGAAGTCCTACTCATCTTAATATTGTGCTACCGTCATTAAGTTAAATCGATGAAACCTATCTCATTCTTTCAGTGATATCTCAACACAACTTTAAGACTTCTTGTTAAATTCATTGGTTTTACAACAACGTTTAAGAAAAGTACTTACTAGATCCTGAATTTGATGCTTGTCTATGTTGTAGCTATATACTTTTGAAGAGTTCATTAGTGAGTCATTCAACTGACAAATCCTAGACAGAACAAAATGCATGTCTTGGATTTCACTTCTAGTCACCATCGTTCTCTGCTTACAATGCAATCCACACAAAGTGCGCATATCTCAAAAAGTGACTGATCAATTACAATCCCTAATAACAATGAGAAGATACAAGTAAACAATACCAAGTGAATTTAAACTTCACTTCATTTCACAAGCTGGTGATTATCTGAACTCATTAGCTAACTGGATAACGCGGTCACGTTTGAAGTGAATGGTACTATGTTCGAGCGTCAAAGTAGACAACAACAAGTCTGGGATGTATGTACATCCAGCTGACGAGTCCTAAGTAGGATGAAACTCGCGTCCTCGATTCCACTACTAGTCACTATTCATCATTATAACTATTTAAGTAGTCTTGAAAATTGTTTCCATTCAAAGAACATTCATTTTAATACTTTAATCAATTATGATACTTCTTTCTGGCTGTTGTCTAAATTGAGTTCATATTATGTAACATTCTTCATTTATTCCAATATTACTCAGAACACTTATGTCTTGATCATTTCAATTTTAATCGTTACAAATAGCTTATTTTTATTATTCTATTCATCATTATGTAACCAAATAATCCATCATGCATAAATGAATTCTTATTCTTAGACCAATATGTCTATTACAAACCTTCACATCTCGTGTGGGGGAAGGGGGGGGGAAGGCGTGGAATACAATCACCATTTTGCTCAATGATTTAGACTTCGAAAATGATCTAGTTTTTTCTATCCTATACACATCAACAAATACAAATGAAGATAACTTGTATAGTAGAAGCTTCTGCATCAGTAGATCTTAACATATACTAGGGTAAAACAACAACATCCTCAAATACAACACACAGAACATCAACCTTAATCACACTTGATAGAGAAACTGTGAAAGAGATGGAAACAGTCACGTATCTGGGCAGCAACATCAGTGAACGAGGAGGATCGTATGTAGATGGAAAGGTGAGGATTGACAAAACAAGAGTAGTACTCCTATTGTTGAAAAACATATGGAACTCAAAACAACTATCTATTAACCAATATAAATGTCAGAAACTTCAATACAAATGTCAAGACAGTAGTACTGTATGGAACTGAAACTTGGAGATTAATCACAAATATCATCAAATAGGTACAAGTATTTATAAACAATTGTCTATGCAAGATACTCAATGCCCGTTGGTCGGACACAATCAACAACAATATACTGTGGGAGAGAACAAATCAAATCCTAGTTAAAGAGGAGATTACGAGAAAACTCTGGAGGTGGATAGGACACATATTACGATGCAAGTGCTAACTTGGAACCCTGAATGGAAACGGAAGAGAGGAAGACCAAAGAATACACTGCGTCGAGAATTGGAAGCAGTAATTATTTGGATGAATAGCAACTTGAAACAACTGGATGTGATTGTTCAGGAAAGAGTTGGATGGAGAATGCTGATGGTCGGCCTATTCTTTTCCATGAGGGTTAATTGACGCAATTAAGTAAGTAACAAACGACTGGTCACTGAGTAGTGACACTTTACTATTGATCGAATTCTACCGAATAAATTGTATTATGGGTACTAGTTATTGAAGTGACTGAATATCACTTTTCGACGTTAGGTATCTGAAGATAGTCAGCAGGGAACTCTGATACTAGGTTTAATCTAATGATTTTTTTTAAAATCCCACAGGGAGCATCAGTCCTTTCAAGGGTGCTAACAATTCTTGCTGGTAAGTGACAAGTGCCATTGTGGCATAAGCTACTTATTTCGACAGACATAAGTAGTATCTAACACCAAGTGGAGAAGTGGAAACCTTGGCAGTCGAAGGCTATGAAGGTCAACTTGAAGAAAACAGCAACACGGTTGAAAAAGAATTGTGACTAGCAGAAATCATATAGAATATGTGGGACAGACGATGGAAATTTGCAAATCGATCCTGTCTTGCGAGATTTGAACCCTGGAACCTTTCGGTCTCGCATGCGAACGCTTAACCTCTAGACCACTGATTGTTTAACTTCAATCAATCCATGATCTTGAGTAATCATTCATTCATTGTCTAAGGTAGATAACTGTCTCACACCCGACACGGATTCCAAGTACATGTATCCAGATTAACTATTTTGAGAGTTTATTATTTAAAGTAGTGGAGCAATGTCAGAAGATGCAGTCTTATGGTAACTGGTGACCAACAATTGGTTTATACACCATTAATTCCTTCAGGATCCTGGAGTCCTTGCGCACCATTGATTAGGAATGAGGGTTTTCCAACTTCCCTAGGTGAACCTTCTATGGCAATCAAGTCGATCAAAAGCATCGGACATTCGCTTTTCATCCTCTCAAATTCAAAAACACCCCCGCCGCGAGAAGGTAGTGTGTAGTACTTCCCTGTCAGTGGTTGTATGCACGTGGCCATGTGAAAGCATTTCGAGAGGGAGAGCTGTCTCTCCACACTCATTTGGGGGGGGGAATACATACATTTGTACTAAGCATTACATAAATTCTGGCCTACATAATACTGATAAACAGTTAAACATACTCTATAATAATAATAAACATTGTATTAATCAAAGAATATTCAACGTATATTGCATGAACATAATAACATAAATACACTTGGTAAATATCATATGGGATCATGGGTAAATAAACATTTTTTACGTATCTGGGTATTATAGAAATGAATGAAATTTATGTATATTCCTGTGGGGCGGGGGTGAGGGTGGAGGTGGTGGTGGTGGTGGTGGTGGTGGTGTAGGAATATATGGAATATCCATTGATGACGTAAAAATGAATACTTTAATCAATTATTCAAAGATAAATAAACAAATCTATATACTACTGAATTCATTTTTCAATAGTTTATATGTTTGTTCACAATATTGATAAATTAGGTTTACTAATAGTGACAATAAATCAAATTGTTTAATAACAATACCTTCAGGGATAATGAAGATTAAATCAACTGAATCTATTCTTTTGTTTTGTTTTATAAACATCAATTTGAAGTATTTTAGGGCTAATTCTGTTTATGTTATGGTAAAAATCATTTATAATCAGTGGTAAAGATAATTGATTAGATTTATGATAGTAACCAATAATGGATTGATTGAAGTTAGACATTAACACCGTTGGATTCCGCCCGGCTCAGTGATCTAGTTGGTTAAGTGCCTGGT
This sequence comes from Schistosoma haematobium, assembly GCF_000699445.3. Lineage (NCBI taxonomy): Eukaryota > Metazoa > Platyhelminthes > Trematoda > Strigeidida > Schistosomatidae > Schistosoma > Schistosoma haematobium. The sequence continues at coordinate 22,201,926 of NC_067201.1, forward strand.
GCGAGACTGGTAGGTCCGGGTTCGAATCCCGCGAGGTGGGGTCGTGGATGCGCACTGATGAGGAGTCCCACAATAGGATGAAACGGCTGTCCAGTGCTTCCAGGTTTTCCATGGTGGTCTAGTTTCAATTGAATCATGATTTCAACTATTGAACTTACTACAATCTCCACAAAATCTCTTCTGATATCTATTACTATTCGTAGAGGTTCGTGTTATCGGCTTACTGATATTCAAGACTGAATGTTGATGAGTTTTAGTTAGCACAAATAAATATATCATAAATTTTACAGAATAAATGAATTGTAGATAATTGAGAATAAGCAGAGAAGGATGTTGGGTAGAACAGCAGGTTGTGGATTTGAATTTGAGGAGGCAGAGTCGTGGATGTGCACTACTGAGGAGTCTCATATAGGGACGAAATGGCCGTTCAGTACTTTCAGGTTTTTAATGGTGGTCTAGCTTAGATTGACTTGTGAATTCAAATTATTCATTCTTCTGAAGCCGCATTTTTATCTTGTTAATTATTCACTTATTAACCCTGACTGATTTTATGTGATCGTATGTGTGTGAAATACTTACCCTATTCATTGTGTGTCTGTAATTCGGTTTTGTCTGAATATGAATACTGTGTCACGCTTTGTCGAATTGAGTTGGTTCACTTGCTTTCTCCATTTCGTCTTGCTTCGTTTTTCTTTCTCCTTTTCATCTCCTTCGCTTCGTTCCCTTGATCATCTATCCAGATCAATGAGTGTATGACATGTACTTATTCAAACTCCATCCGTTATTCACCAACTCGATTTAAGTTTGTGGCATGTATATTTCGATAAATGTCATTCATACGATCGAATTGGAGCCAGATACAGGGACACTAAAACTCATTAGTTGGATATGCCTACATCAAAATATAAATGTTCACACTAGAAATTGAAACCATTACCTTTTGCTTTAAACGTCAACGCTATATCTACATGGTTACTGCGTTTCGATAATCACTCCCTTTCTGAATGGATTTCAACAAATTATAGTTGACTTATGTGCTTGCTGAACGAACTCCACTCCTATTTTCTATATAGTCTTGTGTGTATATATATAAAGGTAATCTGCACGGGATACACATATGACAAAAGAGATTGATAAATAAAAGTCATTAAAACCTAAAACTAGAAGATTCAAGTAGCTCTCATAAATGAATTATCATTCATCCCCGTTGCACATACCATTGGATATTGAAAGACAATATTTCACCATATGCTGTGAATAACAGCCTCACATCAAACATGGTTGAATTTCCTTGGTCATGGCTTCTCATCAGAACTAGAGGAATCGTATCTTGAAGCTGGCCGTTAACAAGAGTACGATTATTATAATGGGCGGTTTTTGGGAGATTATAGAATTCTTATGGAATTTGATCGAGAAAATATCGTGAATCGATTGGAGTTAGATATGTAAACCAATAGTTTCCAGTTCACCTGTCTAGAAATTAAAGCGTTGAAGAGCGAGACTAGAAGTTTTAGCTTCGCTTCCTTGTGATGTGGTCATGGATGAGCACTACTGAGAAGTTTAATACCACGAAGAGATAGCTGTTCTGTTTTATCTAGTTCTCAAATGCAGTCGAACTAACATCCATTCATGATTTAAATTACAAAATCCCAGTGTAGTGAACATGAACATCAATAGGGACAACCGAACGCATTTGTACACAAAATTACGGAACATCTTACTAAAATCTGAGAACCATACAGTAAATACTTCATTTTCAATCAATTGCCTTGAACTTGATTGTTCCTTTGCAAATGTCAATCATTCGTCTCAGACTTCACCGTTCCTTCATTTCCATACCAAACGCTTTCTATTCCCGTTCTTTCCTTCTCGACCTTCTCAATCTTCTGCTGCCAGATAATATATTCCTGACTTATGTCGATATAAATAGCACACATCACACCAATACTGTCTTCGGTTAAATTATAGCATAGGGACTAACTAATCAGGATCATGAAGTCTACTGTGTATGTTTTTACACAAAATGTAAAAAATGAATAACATTTGACTTTCACCACAGACAACTGTAGATTCTTCTACAATTTTATCTCTTTAATTCTTTAGAAAATTTATTACCAATGGGTTTACATTACGCAAATCATCAAACTGCATCACGAGGCAAGCCCTGACTTGGAATTCTGAAGAGAAGAGAAAAAGAGGAAGGCCAAAGAACACATTTCGTGTGGAAATAGAAGCAGATATGAAAAGGATGAATAACAACTGGAAACAGCTAGAAAGGATTAACCAGGATAGGGTTGGATGGAGAATGCTGGTTAGAGGCCTATGCTCCTTCACGAGGAGTAAGTTACAAGCAATAACAAATAGTTTATTAAATTTTATAAATGAAGATGAATGATGGATAGAAGTGGAATCAAGGACTCATGTTTAATCAGATGGATGCACCTGCGTCCCACAGTTGATGTCTACTCCATGACTGATAAATTGCAATACTATACATCAATGTGAAAACTTATAAAACCAATGCAAAATTGAATTATCACTGCTCCCTAATGCACAAACATGTGGCTATGTGGACTCGGTAGATAATTGGACAATGCGAAGTGAACGGTACTGGGTTTGAGTCAGAGTGAACATTAACACAGATGCAAGTACGTCTGTCTGACGAATCTCAAATAGTACGAAACAGGCGTCCTTGATTCCACTGTTAGCCACCATCCATCTCTGCTTATAATGCTTGTGACTTAAGGCAATATCGAGCCAATTCTTACAGGATGCACATATTCCAATGGGAGACTGATCAAATACAGTCTTAAACATCAGTGTGTAGATTCACACAACCAATGCAAAAATGAATTAATACTTCACCCCATTGAACAAGTTAGTGCCTATCTGGACTCAGTAGCTAATTGGAAAATGCTATGGCATTCAAAGTGAATGGTACTGGTTTCGAGTCCCAGATGAAACATTCACATAGATACAGGTACATCCAACTGACGAATCCTAAATAGAATGTAACACGCTTCCCAAATTACAATCCAGAAACTAGATATTAGACTTTGACCAACATATAAACTTCCTAATACTATTAAACTCGAATAGGTTTCATTATTTTCATTTATTGTCTAAAAATAGTGGCTTCAAAATCATACTCAAACTTGTCCTAATACTTTCTTATCTATTTCTGTATCTGGATACAGAAAAAAGAAGAAAAAAAGAAAAGAAGATTGTTACACGCACATTCAATAACAAATCAAAGCTGATAGAAAAAAAAGGTGACAAGTAGACGAATATCATTTTATTTCTTATCCAGGTATTAAGGAATCATAACGAGGCAATTTCTTACGTGGAATCCTTAAGGGAAGTGGAAAAAAAAGCCAAAGAACACATTACGTTGAGAAATAGAAGCAGATATGAAAAGGATGAATAACAACTGGAAGGAACTAGAAAGGATTGCCCAAGACAAGTTTGGATGGAGAATGGTGGTGAGCAGCGTATGCTCCTTCACGAGAAGTAACAGGCGTAAGTAAGTAAGTAAGCAAGTAAGTATTAAGGAATAAAATCGATTCATTTCATTTTGCAATTGGATAATGTTTATTTTATTTTTGTCCTATCAACAATAAGAGAATGAATTGTTTATTATAGTTAGATAACAGTTTTTTTCTAAAGTTTATATGATGAAATTGCCTGAAATTAGTCGCTATGTAATCACTCTACACACAAACGCAAGCACACACACATGCACACGAACATAAACATATATTTCCTATCTTTCTTAAACAGATTCGCATTTTATTACAATCCAAATGGTATGTTGATGGTGGTGGTGGTGGTGTTGAGGGGGGGGTGTTAGGAAATTTTCACAGTCATAAAAAATAATGGTTATTTGTTATGTTGGTAACAATTATTTTTTTAAATATTTTATTCAATAATGTTGTCACTGTTTTCTTTTTGAAAAGAGAAAATGGATCAGGAAAAATTGGCGGCATTTTTAACGATTGATTTATATTCATATTGTGTGTGTGTGACTGATTTTATTTTTATAGAATTCTATTTTAGATATAACCTTCTAGTTGATATTTACTCACTTACTTACGCCTGTTACACTCAATGGAGAATAGGCGCCGGCGAGCATTCTCCATCCCACTCCATGCTGGGCATTCCTCTCTAGTTCGATCCAATTGTTCTTCATTCTTCTCATGTCTGTCTCCATTTCTCGGAGTAATATGTTCTTTGGTGTTCCAATTCTCTTTCAACATCTAGGATTCTATGTGAGGGATCGCCTTGTGACGCAATTGGATGCTTTTTCAATATGTGCCCTATCCACTTATAGCTCTGCTTCCTGATTTCTTCCCCCGCTAGAATCTGATTTGTTCTCTCCTATAGTTGTTGCTGATAGTGTCTAGCAAACGGATCCGAAGTATTCTGTGCAGAGAGCTGTTAATAAACACTTGTATCTTCTGGATGATTACTTCCGTAGTTCTCCAACTTTCCACCCTATACAGTAGACTTGTCTTGACATTTGTATTGAAAATCCTGACCTTGGTGTTGGTTGACAGACAGTTGTTTTTAGTTCCAGATGTTCATCATTTGTAAATATGCTGCTCTTACTTTGCCGATTCGCACATTCACACCTGCATCAGATCCACCGTGTTCATCAGTGATGTTGCCCATATATGTAAAAGTATATACATCCTTCAAAGCTCCTCCATGAAGTGTGATTTGATTGATGAATGTTGTGTTATATCGGATAATCTTGCATTTGTTTTTGTGTACGTTGAGACCTAGTGCTTCTGAGGTTGTTGCTACACTGGTTGTCGTCTTCTGTATTTGTTTTTGCAGGTGAGATAAAAGAGCCATATCATTTGCAAAGTCTAATTCGTCCAGCTACACCATAGATGTCCACTGTATTCTATGCCTTCCCCCCATGTTGACGTCCTCATAATCCAGTCGATCACCAGGAAAAAGAGAAAGAGTGAGAGTAATCAACGGTGCCTGACATCAGTCTTTACTTCGAACGAGTTTGTCTGAAATACAAAAAGAATGAGATGAACTTGTTTTAGACAGAATAGTGGTTGGAGGTAGTTACATAACAATTACACAATAAGTATATATGTATAGTATTAGTTCATAAATAGATCCCAACAGTTACCATTCATTATTTCCATCGGGATATATCATATAGTTTTTAAACAAAACTATCATGTTATTCTACTGTCTGTCTTATTTTTGCATATTTCCTATGAACATATATATATATATGTGTCAATGTTTTTCTTAGAGTATATACCAGTTAAAAGAGAATAGAGCTTAGTTCGATTAGATTGACAGTTACTCACCTATCTACAAACCAAAAACATCTTTGAAAATAGATTTCATTCATTTCCTTTTTCGAATCCCTTTATACATATAAATCTGTTGAATACTTTAGTTGTCAATTTTATATACAACAATGAGAAGTTGTAGTTCATCTGTAAAATATGATGTATATTTGCGCTATACATTTTGAATAATCTAGTTACACATATACATATGCATATCTCATTAGTTGAGACCATTAGTTCATTGAAGTTAGAACACAACCATGGAAAACTTGAAAGCATTGAATGGCAATTTCGTCCTATTGTGGGACTCATCAGCAGTGCGCATTCACGATCCCACGTCACGGGTTTAGAACACAGGACCTATCATTGTCTCACGCGAGAGCTTAACCACTAGACCACTGAACCGGCCGTCGTCCAACGGTGTTAATGTCTAACTTCAACTAATCCACAAAATTGAGCGACACATCCATCATTGTCTTCAGTGAGTTACTATCTCACAACAGACCTGGTTGAACTCCACTGGTCACTACTTCTCACTAGAACTCCAGGAAATACCTCTGGAAGCCATCCACTAGTGAGCATATGTTGATTAATAACAGAAGGGGTTCTGTTGATATTATAGTATTACAATAGTTGAGATCATGAGTCAATTGAAGCTAGACCACCATGGAAAACGTGGAAGTACTGGACGGTCATTTCGTCGTAGTATGAGACTTAGCAGTGCACATCCATGACTCCGCTCAGCAAGATTCAAAGCCATGGCTTTCGATTTCTCTCACGGAAGCTTAAGGTCTAGACCACTGAGCCCGTATTTATTGGATTTCTAGTGAGAAGACATGAACAGTGGAGTTCAACCGTGTCTGTTGTGAAGACAATTGTGAACGGTGGTGCGATTTCATGAATTGGTTGAAGCTAGATATAAACACCATCGGATGCCGACCGGCTCAAAGATTTAGCGGTTAAGCGTTAGCATAGGAGATCGAAGATTTCAGGGTCCAGTCTTGCGTGAAAGACCTTGGGTGCGCACTGACGTGGAGTCCTATACCAGGATGAAACGGCCGTTCAGTACTTCGAAGTATTCCACGGTGGTTTAGCTTTAGTAGACACATGAATTCAACTGCTAAAATTACTAAAATCATAGTCTTCCATTTTTATCAAAGTGTTAATTTAAACTGACATAAGACAGTTTTTAGTCTATAAATATGTCAAACACCTTAAACATAAGTGATGTTATATGTCGAAACTCGATCTTTGACTATGGTAAACTGAAATGAACAATATTATTTTTCAAATCTAAAGGTGTGATATATGTGTTTATTTTGGTTAGTGTTTTCTACAGGATGGAGTTGCTGACAGCCATGCTTAACCCTTTTCCTTTACTCCGGTTTGGGACGGAAATTAACCAAAGAAGAGCTATAGGGCGGAGTTTATATATATATGAATCAACCTCGTTATGATAGAATTCGGAGGTCGATCAACTATTGCTTGATGAAATTCACAACCATCTTATATCATATTTCATAAGCAAAGAATTCGACAAAACTTGTTTGCATCGCTTCTACATCTTTTCCGCACTGAACATTAATTAACATGCCATCAGCTATTGAAGGATTTCATGTCAATAATTTCTGAACTGAGATATATTTGGTAATTCGTCGTCAAGGAACATCTAGATAAACAGTTATTTAAAAAATAGTACTCTGTTTAGCTTTTCATTGAACACCAATAATTTTTGTTGGAAACACTTTGAATACACATGTGGTTAGTTAATATCAGTCGATGGACTGTTGAAATAACTACAATTCATAAGTCCTAGATTCCACTGCTAGTCATTATCCATCTTTGCTTAAAAAACTTATGATTTATGAATTTAAACTTCACCCCATTTCAAAAGCACGTGGCTATTCATACTCAGTAGCTAAGTCGATCACGTGATGGCGTTTGAAGTGAACGGTACTGAGTTCGAGTCACAAAGTGAACATTAACACAGATGCAAGTCATCCAGCTGACGAGTTCCGAATAGGATGAAACGCGTGAACTCGACTCCACTGCTAACCCTTATTCATTTTTACTTATAATGCTTGTGATTTAAGACAATATCGAGGCAAACCGCACAGGTTGCACATATTTCCACAAGCAACTGATCAATTACAGTCCTGAACATTAATGGGAAACTTTCAGAGTGTCAGAAACTAACAAGCTTCTATTGGAAATATCAGTTATATCAACTATACGATTACATATATCGTACATGGTTCACAAGTGACATTTTGTAGATCTAACCACCTCAATCCACACAAATAATGTTGAAGCAAAATGGTCGAAGCTAAAAGAATTTATGCGATCACAGCTTCATAGGTCGACTATTGTGGAGTCATATGAATGAGTTCCGGTATTGTATACATTAAGATTTCAGAGCTACAAAGCCTCTTTCTAAACTTGAAAAGCTTTTAAATCATGTTTTGTATGATATATTTGTTGGGGAAGTTAGGCCACCAGAACTCACTTGGGAAAGGACGTAATTTTGTAATTGTATTTAGAAAATTTTGATTTCTTTGTTTTCGCGCCAAAGGCGCTCTTGTCACCCTCATATCGTATTTCCCACTGGGAAATATTTTAAATGCTATTGGTCCGTTGCGTCTTTTAGTATGCTATTTGGTAACTCGCCCCAAGGACGGTTTTGCACTGTATATATATATATATATATATATATATATATATATATATATGTGTTTTGAATTATGTTTGTTGTTATCGTTCGTTTCTGGCTGTTTGCGGAATATACTTCCCATCCCAAGCTTGGACTTCTCCCTCTAGTTAGCGGGGATGGGACGCATCAATGACTAGCTTACTGGTCTTTGGTCACCGTGTCTTGTTCTCGTTCACCGATTAAGTGAACTCGTGATAGCTTCAAACCTAGCAATATTCTTATTCTATACCTACTGATTTCTGATTGGCTGAAATTTCTCAAGTCCATTTGAGATTCCTTTCAAAGGTCGTTCAACAATTATAGTCTCATCAAGTTGATTGAATTCTATCGACTGATTAGCTATAACGTCAATAGTCTAAATGACTGCATATCTCATGAATTATATTTTTATGTTGGATAACTGAAGTGAATGTCATAGAAAACAATGGTTGATCTAAATTTCGAGTTAGTTATCATTCATCAGCAAGGCGTAACCATCCATAGTGTTAAATTATTAAAAATACCGGTATAATAGAAGTTTCTTAGGATTGAAGAAAAGACAAATATAATATAAGTTACTATTCAGTAACGGATCAATATGAATCCTCCAATTCTGCAAGAGTTAAGTCTCAATGTGACTAGCTTCTCAGGTAGACAGACTGAATGATACACGATCAAACCCCACAGGGAACAACAATTCCATCAGCATAGCTGGTAGACTCCGTTGACTAGTCGCTACTTGTACGAGAACTAAGTCATTAGTTTCTAACTAAAATGTGTTGAATGTTAAAATTGTATTAATTGTCCAGATTCCCATTGTAATAAAGAATAATAATTAATTAAAACTAATAACAGCAAGATCCTTTGAAAATCATATTGTTTACTTGAATCTTCCAATTGATGCTTAGGACTAAGATTGATCAGTGTCTTATTGACAAATGGGCATCCTGTGTGCATTGCCTTGATATTACTTTAATTCACAAGCATTATAAACAAAGATGGATAGTGGCTAGCAATAGTCAAGAACGCATGTTTCGTCCTATTAAGGACTCGTCAGATGGATGTATCTGCATCTCAGAGTTGATCTTTACTATGGAATTCGACTCTTCAAACGCTATCACATTATCCATTTAGCTGCTGAGTCCGAATGGCCACGTGCTTGTGCGAAGGGGTGAATTTTAAATTCACTTGTTATTGTTTATTTGATTCTTCCCATTAATGTTTAGGACTGCAGTTGATCGGTCGCTTATTGACATATGTGTATACTGTGTCTATTGCCTCGATACTGTCTTAAGTGGATAACGCGATGACGTTTGAAGCAAATGCTATTGGTTTCTGGTCAGTTGTGGGATGCAGATACATCTAGCTGACGTGTCCCGAATAGGACGAAACAAGCGCCCTGGATTCGATTGTTAACCACTATCCATCTTTGCTTATAAATCCTCATGAGTTGTTAGCGTTTTGCCTCGATATCGCAATACACACAGTCAGCATATATGCCATATAGTGGGTGAATGCTATGTATAAGAGCATGATTTTTACTAAGGATTTAATGTCATTCATCTAAAGTTATCCATATTCGTTATCTATGAACAATCAAATGTGACTCACTTCAATTCATCGACTGGAAAAAAAACCCAGTTGAGATGGAAGTTAGGACTTGAAATGTAATCTTCAGTGAAGATTATAATGTTATATGCGGTGTAATGAACGAAAACATATATGGGGATGACAAAATGTAATTTAACATACTGTTGGGGACAGTTGAATCCCCAGAACTCACTTGAGAAAAGGACCTAATTTTGAAATTCTGTTTAGAACACTTGAATTTCTTTGTTTTCGGGCAAAAAGCGCTCTTTTCACCTTCATGTCATATTTCCCACTTGGGAAGTATCTTAAATGCGATTGGTCCACTGTGTATTCTTAGTATGCTATTTTGTAACTCTCCCCAAGGACAGTTTTATGCTGTATATATACGTTTTAATTTGTATCTATTGTCGTTTTCTGGCTTTTGCGAAATATACTTCCCTATTCCAAGCTTAGACTTCTTCCTCTAGTTAGCGAATCTGAGACGCATCGTATAGCTAGCTTATTGGTTTTTGGTCACCGAGTCTTTGTTCCGTTGCCAGATGAAGTGAACTCGTAACCGCTTCAAATCTAACATATACGTGTGATACTTCATTAATTGTCTCAGAAATTATTGTTCCTTCATTTCCATACCGGTTACTCTCTATTCTTTTTCTCTTCTATTTGATCTTCCTAGGATTCTGCAACAGTGTTTTTTTCTTATTTTCGATCGATGTTACATACTACTTATATCTTTCAATATAAGTAGTATACAACACAGAAGAATATATACAATCGATAAACGAACGTGACATTGTAAGAAACGTCTTAATACTACAAAAACATTGAATACTATATACTAGATAAGTTATAAATTAATGAAAAAAAAGCACATTAAACCTCGCTTCTTTTCTATTAACCAATGAGGTATCAACCAAAACTAGCCGGGTTTACTTCCATCAGCAGCAAACTGGCAGCACGAAAAAATGAAGAGAAATACCTGAAGGACGTATTTAAAAAGAACGGCTACCCAATCAACTTCATCAAAAAATACGAACAGCACGCAGCATCAGAACCTAAGTCAAGCACAGAAACCAACAAAAGGATCGCCCCACCATATATGAAAGGCAGATCAGAAACAGCAACGAAACTGCTCAAAACCTTCGGGATAGGTATAGCACAAAAACCGACATAATCACCACAATCAATCCTATGCAAACCAAAGGATGAAACAAGAAAGAAAGACAAATCGAATATCGTCTACAAAATAAATTGTGCCAACTGCGAAAAACATTACATCGGACAAAGCGGACGCCCCCTTCACCTTCGCCTACATGAACATCAATTAACAGTCAAACGCCATGATGCTTACTCACTTATATCAACACACCTGGACAACTGCAGACACTCATTCGATTGAAAAAATGTGGAAATCTTGGACAGAGGAAATTCCAAAAACGCTAGAGAATTTTTAGAAGCCTGGCACTCAGGTCAATCAGCAATCAACAAGCACATTGATTTCGATCCAATTTATCAAGCAATCAGGAAAATCATGCACATATATAGGAACAAAAATCAAACCCATGGGGGACACAACCAAAGCAGAGAAGAAAACAATGACAAACTTAAGGTCATTAAGAACCGATCAACGTCGAGGTGTACAGAACAAGCTGGGAAACGCATATGGAGAAATTCGAACACTTCACTTCTATCTGAAGTTTGTGCTGATGATGTCGTTCAGAAGAATGAATGAAAGCTCCACGGCGAAACCATCCAGCTCAGAGAACAAAACTCCATCAAAATTCCATCAATCATAATAGAGTTCCTTACAATAATAATAAAAATAATAATAATAATAAACATTTAGAGTAAACATTAGTTACTGCATAAACAATTGATCATAACGAGAAAACAATTATTTAGACAAATCAGAGATATGTCACATATCATTTCAAAGTAGGAGAAAAAGAAGAAAAGAACCAAAAGGGGGACAGTATTATTCATTATTGAATGTAATCAACAAATTGATCAATATGAAAACTAAAAAAGGCAAGAAAATTGATCAGTTTCTCTAGTCAATTGTTGTTATTGATTGAGATCGTGATGTTGAAAACCTGGAAAACACTGGACGACTGTTTCGTCCTAATGTAGGACTCTTCAAGAGTGTGCATCCATGCTTCCGTTCACGGGATTGTTAATGTTATCATTGTGTTTTTATTCTTTTTTTTGAGAAAATTAATTTCAGAGTGAGAATAGGTAGAAATTGTAATAATCTTATTGGTTGAATTCATGAGTTGAACTAAGCTAGATCACTATTGATAACGTCGAAGACACTGGATGACCATTTAGTTCTAGTATAAGACTCTTCAATATTGCATAAATACGATCACACACATGAGACTCGAAACCAAGAACATTGATCTTGCGTGAAAACATTTAACCTCTAGATCATTGAATCATTATCCAGCATTCGTTCAAACAGTCATCCAACTTCATGTATATTTGTGGATGGTTACTGTTGAGATGGGATTTAATCACTGAAAACTGCATTATACTCCTTCTCTACTCTACAATGATTGTCTTCATCAATCCAGTTTAATAGATATGTTCATTATGTACATTATGACTTCATGTTCTTCCATCACTGACTGTTGTTAGTTCTAATGCCGTTGGAAACCAAGAAACACTGAATATCTGTGTCTTTTTAGTATAGGACTCCTGAGAAGTGAGGATTTACGACTCTACCACAGGAATTCAAACCCATAACCTTAGGTCGTGAGTATAAGCGCATAACCTCCAAATCTAATTTTGTACATGTTAAGTTTCAATCAGATCGTGATATTGGTGAACAGTCTCCATTGTTTATGGTAGATACTTATCTTACACCTGAAATGATCGAAATTCACTGAATAAATCTTCTCACTAAAACTCCTAGAATTGAGCCTGGAAGTTAGTTAACAGTAAGTACATGTAGAAGAATTAATAATCTCAACAGAAAACCTATATTAAAAATACCTGTTACTGTAACTCAATCTTACCTCATTGTAGTTAGTCTTTGTTTAAGTGAAAATCCAGACGAAATGTGAGGATGGCTGTTTCTTGTAGTTCTTCATTTGTTCTCACTTACCATTATAGATCACCAACGTAGATGATATATGTCGAATGATTGGAGGCCAAATCAAGTTGGACGGGAATGATGTGACGAACCAACTAATTCCCAAGTCACACCTCGCGGTCAGGATCTCACGTGGATTACCCTTTCGATGCATCAAAGTACTATGGCTACTTTGATGACCGTATAACACAGAGGATGTTACTACAGAAATATATTAGTAAGAATGAGTACAGAGAAGAGAGTGAGACCACCACCGCATGGGTCAGTCCATGACATGCGATTGACTGATGCGCATGGGTTGTCCTTGACCTTGACGGGGATCGATGATCTGTTCAATATTCACTGACCCAATCTCCGGATGACTTGACTAGCGCTCACTGACATTTCACTGGCCCTACACCATTTATCTTTCAGTACGAATATTTCACTCTTTTTTCAAGAAAAATATGTTTATTCTGTAATTTTGCATTTTTTTAAAATAGTGATTCGCATTTCGACAACAAATTGAGTGGCAAGACTGTATAATTTATGCACGAACCAATCAGATTTACGATGACAGATCTTGGATTTTGGCGCGAAATTCATTCATGCATTTGGTTAAATACCATCTTGGCATGATGTAAACTCTAAATCTAATCCATATCTCTAACCATCCTTATCCTTCACGGAGATTTATAACCCTCATTTAGTTCTAGTGAGTAGTTGAACATTCTCAAGTCCATTTTAGCGTCGTGTCACTTCTTTCTTGTAGTCTGTTCCATGCTCTCTGTCAAAATGTCGTGTTTGTGGCGCGATGACTTTCAAAGCTCCGTTGAGCTGCCAGGCCATCAAAATCCGACGTACACCAAGCACCTGGGACGTTCAACATCTGCGCTCCAGCAACCTGCCGAGCCATCTACATCCGATATCTGCCCAGCAGTCGTACATCACGCCTCCCATCTTCATTGATAGCACCCTCTCAGACAACGTCACTCCTCCGGAACTATCCACTCGATGTTACCTATCCATACCAGACAGCACCAACTAACACCTTAAACCCAGACCAGTGACGGCATTATATTCAAGACTTGGATTTGATAGTTTTATTTAAATGCTTCAAAAATATACCCCTAAGTAAAACAAACACTTCAAATCTATTGAAACAAATAAAAAAATTTATGATTAACTTCATGCTCTAGGGGGTTTTACAAGGAAGTACTACAAGATTGTATTGTTATCATCATCTACCAATCTTTTAGCAAGCAGTTATACAATGACTGACTTATATGCCTGGTCCTTCGTTGTAACTGACTGACTTATATGCCTGGTCCTACGTTGCAGCTGACTGACTGACTATATAATGAAAATCATGAATTCTATTATGTACCACTGGATAACACACACACACATACTCAAACTTTAGTGTTTACATAATTTATTACCAATCAATGAGTGTTTATATTAAGTGAATTGATGAAGTGATGTCTAGAAGTAATTGATCAAATGTGGTCCAAATAGTAAGTAAACTATCTTGAGTGGTCTTGAACAGAAAAAAACAAATCTATGCATAATAATCAATAATACTGTCATGAACGAGAACACCAATAGGAGACAATCAAATGTGTTTGAATAGAACATTACAGAATCACTTAGTAAAATCTGAGATCTATACAGTACAATCCTTAATTACAAAATGTAAATTAATTGTCTCAGACATTGTTGTTTCTTTGTTTCCATAGCAATCACTCTTTGTTCTCATTCTCTCTTCTTTGATCTTGTTAACCTTCTGCCTCCAGGCATTTCAATTTCGATTGATGATATGTACTACTTATATCTATCGACATCTGTAGTATACATCATAGTTGTCCCCTTCCCCCTTTAAAGCGGTGGTTTTGCATGTCGTACCACTTCTTTCTTGCAGTTTGTCTTAATATTACCTTCTAAGAAAAGATGGATAGTGGCTAGTAGTAGAATCCAGGACGTGCGTTTCGTCCTAATTTTGAAACACGCCAGTTTTATGTAGCTGAATCACAGAGTTGATCTTAATTCCATGACTCGAACCCAGTATCGTTTTATTCAAAACACCATCGCTAGTCAATGTATTTAACTACTATTTTAAAGAAAAAAGTTAACTGAATTCAGACAAAAATATGTACCAGCATCTTGTAGAGTATGCTAACATTGTGACTCGAACTCAGTAACGTTCGCTCTAAATGCTCACGTAAATGAGCAAACTTATGGAATTTTAAATTAGCTTGGTATTGTTTTCACAATTGATTGATCACTGGGTGGTGATCAATGTCATGTGTGTCGAGTCCTTATTTAGTGCATATCGAATGCTATCGACCATGTTGCAATGTGGCTACCAGTCTAGGTAACTCGACACTGCGTGCACTATATATTGAGATTAGATGGTGGTTGTCGGTAGTCAACAAGGTGTACCTGTTGTCTTGAGGGAACTAGTTCTCCCTGGCGGATTCGATCCTGTGTCACCCAGCTTCACAACCAGCGACGTTACCACTGAGCTATCCGAGCCGCGACCGATCTCCTGTAGGACTGAGATGTAATCACAATTGATTGATCATTGGGTGGTGATCAATGTCATGTGTGTCAAGTCCTTCATATTTCAGATCGAATGCTATCGACCAACACGAGATTGAATCCGTCAGGGAGCACCAGTTCCCTCAAGATTACAGGTAGACCTTGTTGACGAGTGCCAAGTAGCACGAAACCCGGGTCCAGGGTTTGCTGTCGACTACCTCTAACCACCATCTAATCTCGGTATTGTTTGTTTGTACCTTACCATTGTTGTAAAGGTCTGTTATTGACCAGTCTCTTATTGGCATATGTACATTCTCTACGAATTGCCTCGATATTGCCTTAAGTCACAATGATTCTAAGCAAAGATGAATAATGGCTAAACAATGGAATCGATAATGTGTGTTTCATCCCGTTTGAAAGTCATCAGCTAGGTATACCTGCACTTCACAGTTAATGCTCACTCTAGTAGTCGAACAAAGTACCGTTCGTTTCAAAACACTATCAATTTATTCATTTAACTATAGATTCTTGATAATCACTGACTTATAAAAAGAAATCCAACTCAACAATGCCAAATAAATTTACATAACATATGATCTTACATGTTTTCTTTTCCATTACAAGAAAAAAAAACAGCTACTCAATGTATTTCACTACTATTTTAAGTAGGATAAAAAAAATTTATCTAAGTTCAGACCGAAATGTATACTCTCCCTCTCTCCCCCCTCTCTCTCTCTCTCATATTTATATACATACTACATACCATAGTAACACAATACATATCAAATTGTTTGTCACATCGATGTACTACAATGCGTGAATTCATTTAGACTTCATTGTGTTCGTTTCTAAGTTGTTCTTTACAAATCATATGATACTAAGTAGTAGTAGTAAGTAGTATGTATTAGTAAGTAGTAATGATAGAACGAATTGAATAAAATATATAAATATCCATTTCAATGAAGTGATATTTATTGTTTCCATATGAAATTTGGGATTATTTATTTAATTGATTCTATTGTTCTATGTAATATAATAGATAGATATTGAATTAGCATAGTGATTAAACAAACCTGGCAACAAAAACAAAAACACCAAAAAAAAAGAACACAACGTATTCCATAGTAAATGCCCCTATTTAAATTCATAATACCAACAATAAATCAACATAAAAAATGTGAAAATATATTTCGTTGGCTTGTTAAAGATTCTATGGATGATATCACATATGAACAATTAAATGAGAGAATACAAAGTATATTCTATAAACTGGATTCTTATAATAATAATGATTTCATCAAAGAGTTTCAAGTATTATGGTATGGTAAGTTGATATTGTTCATGATGGATTCATCTAATCACTATAGTCACATAGATACATATATTAGATATGTTCCCCCTCCCTCTTCAAGTGGAGCTATTTACTTGGGATGTATTTAAAAGGTCTTATTCTTGCACTTACATAAACATGTACTGATACTATGCCTTGATACGGCTGAGGGTGGGGAGAGTCAGCTCTCCTTCATGAAATGCTTTTAGTATGGGCCCGTCATTTCGCGTCGTTTAAGTCGGACAATGTTGTCGAAAGGGCTCTCCCCTTTAGTGGCCCTAGATCTGACTCCAATGTGATTGTAATGATGATTGTTGTTGAAATATATATGTCGCCTATCCTCGTATAAAATCATCGAATTTAATCGCGTTAGTCAATAACGGAATTAAATAAGTCAAATAACGAGAATGGACTTTTCAATACAT
The DNA here is from genome assembly GCF_000699445.3 of Schistosoma haematobium. Lineage (NCBI taxonomy): Eukaryota > Metazoa > Platyhelminthes > Trematoda > Strigeidida > Schistosomatidae > Schistosoma > Schistosoma haematobium. The sequence continues at coordinate 22,218,892 of NC_067201.1, forward strand.
ATATTTTGTATATGAAATGACTGGAATAGAACAAAGCAAAACGACGCGCAATGGAGATGGATGGTAAGCCAACTTCCATTTAACCAAACGTTAATCAATATTTATAGTTACACAAAAATAGGTTACAGACATGTGATGAGTAATGGGATAAGAGGTGTATACACACCTAGGCACTCATATAAAACCAGTCAAGACTGGATGAGCGAATAAATGACAAGGTCAGAATAAGACTCATGTAGAATGAATAGAATGCGCTGTCCGAAAGCTAGAATAAGGTATATGGGCTTAACATAATAACTGACACTACATGCTCTTACATGGCCATGTGTATACAGCCACTACCACGGAAGTCTTACTCATTATCTTCTTGTCATTGGAGTATTGTTTACGAAATTGAGAAAACAAAAAGTAAATATCCAGTGCTTTAACTGGGTTAGTGGATGTGGAGCATTCACCTAGGTGAGTTGGAAAACACCGATTCCAAACTAATGTTGCAGATGAGCTCTAAGATCCTGAAGAAATATATAGTGTATGAATCAATCATTGGACATCGGCTACCATGCGACTGCATCTCCTCACGTCGCTCCACTGATTTGTGAATCAGACTTTTAGGTCGAAGGATCATGGTGTAGCCCTTCTAAGAAAATCACCTGTTTTGGTTTGAACACCCAAGTAGTATCACAGCCCACACACAAATCAACTGATTTGTGTAACGCATAAGTAAATGGTGCTCCTTTGTACCAATATATATGTGTTCAGATAAATAATAAAAATGGTAGGATTAAGGAATTACAAAGATATTAGTTGTATCAACCATATTCACTACAGTAAAGTAGACGATGAAAAACTACTGCCTCTCTATATACATTTAAGATCTTGTGATGGTAGAGAAGATTTGTGAATGATTTTTATGAAGTTCTGTTCTCAGAACTATCAATAAGAACAGATCAACATCGTGGTTTATAGGAGAACTTGTGAACTATACGTGGAGAAATTTGAACATTTCACTTCTAACTAAAGTTTGTACTGATGACTTCGTTTAAAAGAACGATGCAAGTTCCATAACTAAACCATTCAGTCTAGAGGACAAAACTTCATCAAAAAAACATTTAGGATCAACTATAAAAAATGACTTCCAAAGGGGTATATTCAATCTGTCTATTTATTATATCCTACTATTGGAATAATCCATAATTTGAAAAGTTCCAAACCACGGAATTCAATGAAAGGATCTACTCGTTTATTCAGTAAGGAAATATAATTAGGTTGACGTCATAGACAGATTCTAATGATCGATTACGTAATGTAAATAATAACGATAAAGGATTACTTACTTACTTACTTACTTACTTACTTACTTACTTACGCCTGTTATTCCTAATGGAGCACAGGCCGCCGACCAGCATTCTCCAACCCACTCTGTCCTGGGAACGATAAAGGATTGTGTATGTTCAAATAAAAAGTTCACCATTAGAAACCAGGAAGCATTGAACAACCGTTTCGTCCTAGTATGGGACTGCACAACAGTGATCACCCATGATCCTGCAATTCAACAGTCTTAAACATCAAACGGAAGATTCAAGTGAATTTAAACTTCATACCATTTCACAAGCTAGTGGATATTATGATTCAGTAGTTAAGTGGATAATACGATGGCCTTTGAAGCGAACGGTACTGGGTTCGTGTTTCGTAGTGAACATCAACACGGAAGTGAATTTATATCCATCTGATGAGTCCCAAATAGGACGAAATGGGTGTGCTGAATTCCACTGCTAGCCACCATCCATGTATACTTCTATTAATAGCTATCGATAGCCGATTCTTACGTTTTCATACTACTTTCTCCAACTTTATTTCATATCTTTCTCTTCAAAATGACTTGAATAGACAATGTTTTTTCTGAGAATGTCAAAGTCTTCCTCAACCCATATTTAACCATAGATCCTACGTCTTTGGTAGCATAAAGAGTAAATAAGATTCATTTTTCTGATAAACGGAACAAAACTAAGTTAAAACAAAACTATACCTATCTAGAATAGACGGATTTTAGCTAGTAGAGTAATCAAAGACGCTCTTTTCGTTCTATTTAGAACTCGTTAGCTGGATGTACCTGAATCATTCCATGACTCGAACCCAGTACCGTTTACTTGAAATACCATCGTGTTATCCACTTAGCTACGGTGTTCTGATAACTAACGAGTCCTAAATAGGAAAAAACGTGAGTCCTCGATTCCACCACTACTATCCACCATCCATCTCTGCTTATAATTCATGTGAATTAAGACAACATCGAGGCAATCCTTATAGAATGTCAATAAGAGAAAGAGAGTGACTGGTTCATTGCGACCCTTAACATCATCAGAAGATTCCAATTACTAACTTACTTACGCCTGTTACTCCCAGTGAAACATAAGCCGCCGACCAGCATTCTCCATCTCACTATGTACTGGGCCTTCCTTTCTAGTTCGATCCAATTGTTCTTCATTCTTCTCACGTCTGTCTCCATTTCTCGGTGTAATATGTCCTTTGATCTACCTCTTCTCCTAAGCCTTGAGGGGTCCATGTGAGGGTTTGTCTTGTGACAGTTGGGTGCTTTCCTCAATGTGTGTCCTATCAAATTGTCGCACTTCTTCCTGGTTTTTACTCATGCTGAAATCTGGTTTATTCTCTCCCACAGTACGTTTTTGCTGATAGTGTTCGGCCAACGGATCCGAAGTATTTTGCGTAGAAGTCTGTTAATAAACACCTGTATCTTTTGGATGATAGATTTCGTAGTTCTCCAAGTTTCCGCCCCATACAGTAGAACTGCGTTGACATTTGTATTGAAAATTCTGACTTTGATGTTGGTTGACCGACAGTTATTTTGAGTTCCAAATGTTCTTCAGTTGTAGTTATGCTGCTCTTACTTTGCCAATCCATGCCTTCACATCTGCATCGGATCCACCGTGTTCATCGGTGGATCAATACCAAACAAATTTCATCACATTGTTTGAGATGAGCTTCAGATGGCCAATATGACTTGTAATCACCTATAACTATTTCATTTAATTCAACATACTGAAGTGTAAATTTCATCAAACACTTCATTTCAAGAGTTTGAAGTTATTATCATCTAACCTTCTATGAATAGATCAGTTTAGTTGGATCTAATATGTTAAATTAAAAAAAGCACTAACATAGTGAAATTTACGACATCAAATGAAATCTTCCGTCAAAACTATACTGTAATATACCGTGTTCATGTACCAAAACAAATACGGGAAGGAACTGAAAATACTGAATTCAACAGACATATTAAACGATTGAAACTTTATAAGCAAAGACGGATGGTGTCTAGTGGTGGGATCCAAGACACTCATTTCGTCCTAATTTGAGACTTATCAACCTGATATACATGCATCACAGAGATGATCTTCACTCCAAGGCCCGAACCCAGTACCATTCACTGCAGATGTCATCATGTTATACATTTAACTACTGAGTCGTGATAACCACCTCATTGTGCAATGTGGTGAAGTTTTAAATTCATTTGATATTGTTGTCTTGTATCTTTCCATGGATGTTAAAGACCGCAATTGATCAGTCTTTTATTGATATATATGCATACTGTGCATGTTACCTCGATGTTACCTTAATTTACAAGCATTATAAGCAAAGATGGATAGTGGCTAGTAGAGGGATCCAAAATGCGTGTTTCGTTCTATTTGGGATTCATCAGCTGGATGTACCTACATCTTAGTGTTGATGTTCACACTGGAACAAGTGAATTTAAACATTGTAAATAGTCTTAGATACAATTATGGTTTATTTCGTTGGTTCCAATTACGTACACCTATTCATTACTGAAGAAATTTCTTCTGGTTCTACATTTATCCTGGAAATATTGATAAAAACTGGACTAAAATGAAAAGACTGATTATTGAGTAAGAACAAATAGAACATAGTTTCATTGATTGGTATTAAAGTATTAGATGACTTTTACAAAATTCTTCAATAGTGAGCAACAACGATCCAGCACGTGCGGCTCAAACCAAAGATCATTGATCTCGTGAGTGAACGCTTGACCTCTAGGCAACTGAGCCGCGATTCAACACTGTTTATGTATAAATTCAGTCAGTTTTGAATGCGAGACCGTGGATGCATACTGTTGAGGAGTCACATATTAGGATGAAACAGTCGTTCAAAGATTCTAGGTTTTCAATGATGGCTTAGCATAGACCGACTCACAAATTCAACTGTTATAATACTAAAATCTCCATAAACCCCTATTTTGATCTTACAAAATGTAGAAACTTCTCGTTCAGTACTTAAACATATACAATTAAGATCAGCAATTGAGCTAGTTAGCATTTTAATCGTCTGTGAAATCAACAAATTCAAACAATTCTTTTAATGTTACAATACTAAGCTCAGTATGAAATGAAAGCTTAGCTATTTGTATAACAAGATTTGACAACTACTTTGTCGCAGTGTGAATTCACGAATATAGGACCTTCATTCTCATGTACGAACGTCTAAATTCTAGACTGATGAGCCGGAGTATAAAATGGAAAGGAACTCAATGAAGACAACAGAGGATGGTCACCCAGTATCGAGAATTGGTTGATTGAACTTATAAATATACAATAATGACCTCCAACTCAGTAGTCTAGAGATTGAGCTTCAGTGCCCGAGACCAAAAATTCTGGGGTTGAATTCCTGTGATACAATCGTATATACTCACTTCTCAGGAGTCCCATACTGAAAAGACACAGATATCCAGTGTTTCTTGGTTTCCAACAGCATTAGAACTAACACCAGTCAGTGATGGAAAAACTATGGAATCATGCTTACCCAATTCAATTATGTGAACATAATTAACAATACCTATTTGCAGTTTACCTAATAAACTAAGTTGATAAAGACAATCATTGCAGAGTAGAGAAGGAGTATAATGCAGTTTCCAGTGATTAAATCTCATCTCAACAATAACCAACCATAAATATAAATGAAGCTGAGTTAAGAATCTACTGGTTAGTTAACATCAAATATCTCATTATGACTGACGGTTTGAACTATTTTGTTCTTAGAAAACCAGGTGGATTGAGTGATTGTATACAGACAGAATGTGGACATACTAACAATGGGTGACTGAATCTCGAACTGCAATATCAACAATGAAATGATTCATAGTATAAACATGATACAAGTGACTTGTTACTGGATCCCAAGTAACTCGATGAATAAACGAAAGTCTTTTCGTTTGTTTGGTAGTACTGTAGTGGAGGTGCATCTAACTGACGAGTATTGAATAGAATGAAACACATATGCATACATAATAAATGTCTTATTGAAATCGCCACTGTCGGTAGGTGATTCAGCGGTCTAAAGTTCAAACGTTTGTGTGCTATAATAATTGTCTTATCTTTGATTGTCTGTGGCAGAATCATGAATGTACATCCTTCGTAAGTTTCATACTAGGATGAAAAAACTGTCAAATACACTCTTATATTATTTGTTCGAATCTTTCCATTAATATTAAGGACTGTTATTAATTAATCTCATTAGGTAAGTGAAGTGTAAAGCAAACAGTATTGTGTTCGACTCTCAGGTTGCCCCCCCCTTCCAGTCAAATAAGTTGATGAAGCCTAGTAGACTCTTCTGGAGAAAAACAGGCCGCACCGAAGTACAGCACAACTACCGGGGCTAGGATAGCTGTTTATGTAATCGGTTGGAGTTTAACCCGTAGGGATCAACCTCATACATTCCATGAACCACTTTTGTGAATTTTTTAAATCGTTTTTCGATCCAAGAGTAATTATGCTGTGATTCTTTATGAATTTCGCATTCGATATGTAGATATCGTTCGAATGGTTGATTAACCCAATCTTTACCACCTGAATTACCTCTCACGTTAGTTCATAGGATTGAATCCCATTATTCAGGAGACACGACAAGGATGTTTATTTATTTATTTTAACACAAAAATATTGATACAAGGAGGCACCAAATACATATGCGCCACACAAATCTCATTTCATATGTGTAAGGGCTGTGACACTGCCCGGGTGACCAAACCGAAGCAGGTGGTTTTCTTAGGAGGTCACTCCCGGAGCCTTCGACCCGAAGGTCTGATCCGCAAGGCAGTGGAGCATCGTAAGGAGATGTAGTCCCATGGAAGCCGGTGACCAACAATTGGTTCATACGCCATTTGTTCCCGCAGGATACTGGAGCCCATGTGCATCATTGGTTTGGGATCCGGTTAAAGCGCCATACATTCGCTTTTCGTCCTCTCATTTTCGTAAACAACACCTCCGGTGAGAGAAGGCAGTAAGTAGGACTTCCCTGGTAGAGGCTATATACGCGTGGCCATGTGCGAGCATTTGGAGAGAGAGAGCGAACTCTCCCCACTCTCGGCCATACCAGGGCATTTGGAGGCACGACAAGGATGTGTGAATAAGGTTTCACCTCCTGTTCAAGTCCCAAAATAAAACTAATTTCATCTTTTGAATTCATTCAATTCTTTTAATTTCTAGATGGTGAAGATCTATGTCGTATTATTTCCACAGAACATCTTCATGATGCTATACAAACATTAGGTGGATTAAATGGTAATGAAAAAAGTATCCGATTTTATATAACAACAAATGATTGTGAACAATTCAAGAATCAATTGAATAGTTTAATAAAAGAAAAACAACCTAATGAATTACAATTACCCGATTTACCAGAAACATTAGATAAACTTGAAATTGATGAAAATGTTAAACATAGTAACACTGATCTAAATCACATAGAAACAAAATTAGATACAAAACAATCACTAATCGATAAATCAATATTATTCGATAAAAAAACGAATGAAATTGATCTAGATCATCATCCTATTGTACCTAGTGCACCAACATTAATGGATTCCAGTACAATGGATTTATTATGGTCATCATTACAATTACCACAATATAATATGAATTATATGAATATACCACAAAATGTTCATACATATACTACTTATACACCATGTACACAAGGATATTATTTATATAATAAAATGAATATAAGTAAATTACCATCATCATCCCTATCCCTATCCCCATCTCCATCATCATCGTTGTCGACATGTCTTCAAACCTATTCAATGAATGATCAGAAACGGTTGACAACCAATACATATAATACAATATTACAATTACCTAGTTCATCATTTCATTTAAACAAACGAAATAATCCATATACAAGATCATGTATTAACTTAGCAACCAAATCGAATATTACTAATATTAGTAATAGTAATGGTAAACATCAAATCGATATATCGGCTATTATTATACGATTACGTCATATGGGATTTCAACAAAGTGATATCTATTTAAGTAATATCATCAGACAATATAATGGGAATATAAATCCTATTTTAGATAGATTATCATTTGAAAACAATAAGAGACCATAATGTATCTGTACTGTTTGTTTATTGATTTGATAACTTACATATGGATTATTATTTGTATGCTTGAAATAAACTCATCTCTTTCATCATTCATGGTTGTTTTTTATCGAATTTCAGTGGTTGAGATGATGAAGTTAGATCATAATGGAAAAGTTGGAAGGATTAGATGAGTGTTTCGTCCGATTGTGGAACTCTTCGATAGTGCACATCTACAATTCAATTCACTGGATGGGAATTCAGTACTTATCGCTTAATTTCTATACTACTGAGCTGGCCGATGTTCAATAGTTTAATGTCTAACTTCAATTATTCACGAAATTGGGTGATACATCCTATTATTTAGCATTCGTCAGTTGGATATCCCATCTTCGATTCTTACCAACTTACTTACTTACTTACTTGCGCCTGTTACTTCAAATGAAGAATAGGCCGCCAAACAGCATTCTCCAACCCACACAGTCATGGGAATTCCTTTCTAGTTCTATCCAATTGTTATTCATTCTTTTCATGTCTGTCTTCATTTCTCAGAGTAATGTGTTCTTTGGTCGTTCTCTTTTCTTTTGGCCTCTAGGATTCCGATTGAGAGCTTGCCTTGTGACATAGTTGGATGCTTGCCTCAATGTGTGTCCTACCCACTTCTAGCGTTTCTTCCCGATTTCCTCTTCCTCCTCCACTGGGATCTAATTTGTTCTCTTCCATAGCAGGTTATTCGTGATAGTATCTGGCCAGCGTATCCGAAGTATTTTGCGTAGACAACTTTCAATAAACATTTATATCTTCTGGATGATGGCTCTTTGATTCTACTGTTCAATATATATATATGAAGATTATTGAGAGTTAAGCTTTTTCAGATGTTTCTTCATTTCTTCATTCTCCATTCAACTCCATTTTGATCAATCCTTTCTAGTTGTCGACATTTGCTATTCATCAGTTTCATGTCTGATTCAAACTTCTGAAGCATTATATTCCTTGATCTTCGTCTTTTCTATTTCCCTTTGAAATTCCAAGTTATCGCTTACCTCGTGATACAGTTTGATAATTTCCACTTGTAGCTCTTCAAATGGTTACTACCAGTTCCATTCGTCAGCAAAATAAGCCGGTACCATCTAGGGGTGAGGTGGATGCTCCTAATATGACTAGAAACTTCACATATAAACCGATACATTCAAGCAAAAAGATGAATGAAATTCAGTCAGATTGTTTCGTCTTATTTAAGACTCGTCAGTAGGTTATCTTGTCTTGGATTTTACTGTTCAATATGTTTATGAAAATTACTAGGAGTTAAGCTTTTTCAGACGTTTCTTCATTTTTTCTTATTATATCACCTCAATCATAGCGGGGTATCAAGTTTGGTTAAAACTTTTTGATTGAGATCATGAACCGATTGATGTTAGACCACCATTGGAAACCTGGAAGCACTGGACGGTCGTTTTATTCTATTGTGGGACTCCTCAGCAGTGCGCATCCACGATCCCGCTCGCGGGATGAACTGATGAATTGATATTGTGATCGAATTATCATTTTGAAAACGTCGAACTATTACTGATGAATGTACGTTCATAAAAATAGGAAGAAATTGCTTCAAGGCTATAGGTATAACATTTTCACGAATCTTTGAGGATTTAGCTGATGAATTAGTAGAAATCACAATATTCATTCATAAGAAGAAGGTAAGATATACATACTGAACAAAAGTGAAAGATTAATCAGTGATACACACTAAGGATTGATAGTCATACTCATGGAAATAATTCAAAGTTTGTCGGTCATCACCATAATCATCAATTTACGTACGCCTATCATCCGTCGATGAGGAGAATAGGTCACTCACCAACATTCTCTATCCAAGTCTGTCATGGACAATCCTAAAAAGTTATTTCCAGTTGCTATTCATCATTTTGATGTCTACTTCCAATTCTCAAGGCATTGTGTTTTTGGTCTTCCTCTTTTCCGTTCCTCTTCAGGATTCTATGTTATCTTAGTTTGATGATTTCCACCTGTAGTTCTTTTAGGGTTACTATCAATCCCAAGCCCAGATAAAGTAAGAAGGTTGGGCATGATGTCAACAACTTCACTCCTTAGAAACCAATGTCACCAGAAGACGCTAAGTCAAACTAATATAAAGAGTATGATTGGTCATTTGTATTTTTAATGCTCATAACTAATAAGTTCACGATATATATTGAATGGATCATGTATCTCACTTTGTTAATCCCACTTTTAGTTTGATTTTACTAACGGCGTAATATAAAGTCAGATACAGTGAACTTTTGTATATTCATTCATTTCATATGTAAGCACGGATTCGAAATACTCGTTTGGCTTTTGCCAACTTACGTCACCTATAGCGAAGGAGAGATATCTGTCTATCAATAAAAGGACGAGTATACTGCGCGTTAGTTCGTTCTGTTCTACTTTACGGCTGCAAAACGTGGAAGATATTCGTAAGCTACCAATATTTGACCACAGATGCCTTAGGAATATTGCTGGCATCTTCTGGGATCACCATGTAAGTAATAGTGAGGTTAGACGTAAGGTATTACGGAATGATGATGGTAAATCAGTTGATGAAGTTGTGAGATGGTTGGGTCATGTGTTGTGTATGCCTGAACATCGATTACCACGACGCACAATACTCACTAGTGTTGGAGACGGTTGGAAGACAGTTAGGGGTGGCCAAACCAAAACGTGGCATCAGTGTTTGAAGTCACTAACTTCTAATCTGAGCCATGTTGGTAGATACAGACTACTTGGTTAGGGTCCGCGTGACTATCGTAACCAATGGTTGGAGACTCTTGGTGACATGGCTCAAAATCGACCACAATGGCGTAGGTGTATACACTCTCTATCTTCCCTTAAACTAAGAGATTAAAATCGCTTCATATCTTTCTTTCTACTAACTAATTCTTTCTTCCTGTACTATATCCTTATTACAATCTTTCTTTTACATATCACCACCTCTGAATTAACTACTGCTATGAATCCGGTGTTCATCTTGTTGTGTTAATGAGGTATAGCAACTTGGACCGATGCATATATGTGACTGGTCCTACGTTGTAGCTGACTGACTGATATATGTGTACTAGTTAAATGTTATACAACAATAATTCGTTTTATAGTTGAATTCATGAGTCAATTGAAACTAGACTAATATAGAAAACCTGGAAATAATGAACGGCCGTTTCGTCCTGCTATGGGGTCAATGATCTAGAGGTTAAGTGTTCAAGCGCGAGACTGATAGGTACTGGGTTCGAATCTCGCGGGGCGGGATCGTGGATGCGCACTACTGAGGAGTTCCATACTAGAATGAAACAGTCGTCTAGTTCTTCCAGGTTTTCTATAGTGATCTAGCTTCATTTGTTTCATGAATTCAACTATGAAATTACTAAAATCTTCACAAAATCCCTTCTGATTTTAATTAATTAATCATTAAGTAGTAAACAGTGTAATGTTTTTTGGTAATTACTACCAGTCTAAACGACTCAATATCACTTGTACCAGGTTTATGTGTTAGGTGGTTGGAGTTAATTGACCGGAAACCCATTAACCTCATTTTTATGCTTATGAGAATTTGTTAAGAAAATGCCCCTGTACTATTTGGGGGTGAGATGGATGCTCCTAATATGATTCGAAAGCGATTCACCTACCTTCTTAGTCTGATGTATTAGCACTGATCTATTTGGTTCATGACTGATTCTATTTAAGACAACTAACTTCATTGATGATGTTAGAATCTGAATTTTGATCAGTCTTTGCTGTCGACAAATTTCAGTTGGTAAAAAAACCCAAGTTCTGGATCCTCCTGTTATAATGAGTGTGAACACAGGCGGTGACAACCAAATATATATTGTAATACGAAATTTCAGATTCTCTTAGTAAGATTTGAAAATCATATAGTAAATACTTCAGCAGTTATTCTCTCTTTTCGTCCTCTTTTCTTCGATCTTGTTAATCTTCTACAATCAAGCATTTTACTTTCTATTGGTGGTATATACTACTCATATCTTTCGATATCAGTAGCACACACCACACACTGCTATTTGATATCTTTCTATTCTAAATAGAATCTATTTAGTTTAGATCATTTTTGTTTGATTCAACGTAGGTTACAAACCGAATAGTTCATAAGTAACATCCTTCATTGTATTCTAGATTTAAACCAGAAGGAAGTTTTGTAGAGATTGTAATCATTCTAATAGTTGAGATCATGAATCTATTAAAGCTAGACAACAACTAGAAGACTGTTTCATCCTATTGTAGAAACACCTCAACAATGGCAATAGGTTCTGGGTTCGAATCCCTACGAGGCAAGATCATCAATGTGGACTGCTAAAGAGTTTTGTTCTCTGAGTTGGATGGTTTGGTCGTGAAGCTTTCATCGTTCTTCTGAACGACATCATCATCAGCACAAACTTCAGGTAGAAGTGAAGTGTTTGAATTTCTCCTGAAGTTTGTGCTGCTGATGATCTCGTTTAGAAGAACGATGAAAGCTCCACGACCAAACCATCCAGCTTAGAGAACAAAACTCCACAAAAATCATCCACCTGAGCTACAAAACTTCTCCACTGTTAAAGAGTTCTTAATTTACTTCAATATGAAACTATACCCTCCATGATATAACAAATAATAAATCACTCATTAATAGATCATACTTTCATACTCTGATACTTTCTTCCATACTATTCATAGAATGAATTTAATGATTACTATAAATAGTAGTTAAGTATATGGAACTAAATAGATCATCTCAATGATTGATCAACATAGTTTCAATTAGTAAACATAGTAACTATAAATCTAGTTCTTTTTTTTTATTGTGATCTTATGATCCATTGTGATTGACAATGGTTACAAACTAATCAATAATGGTAACATAAAAATCAATAATTTTTTTTGTTTTTTTCTCTAGAATGAAAATATGCTTTTTGTTAATATAATGGAGGCAATCAAATATACCTGGATACAAGATTACAGTTAAATATGAGAGTCATACAGTAGATACTTCATTGGTATAATGTCAATCAATTGTCTCTGACTTATGTGTTCTTTCGTTACCATACCAATTCATCTCTGCTCTCGTTCTCTTCTCATTGATCTTCTTAACCTTGTATTACCAGGCATTACATTTTCGATTGATGATAAATACTACTTATAACTAATTGACATCAGTAGTACACACTACAATCAACTAAGTGTTCTTGTTATTCAATGGTTTTTGATTTATATCAGGTGGGCTTTTGTGGAGATTGTAGTCATTTCAATGGTTAAGATCATGGAAAACCTGGAAGCACTAGACGTCCGTTTCATCCTATTGTGGGACTCCTCAGCAGTGCGCATCCACGACCTCGCCCCCTGTGAGATTCGAACCCAGGACCTACTGGTTTCGCGCGTGAGCACTTAACCACTAAACCACTGAGCCACTGAGACCACTGAGAAGTAGTGACCAGTGGAGTTCAACTAGATCTCTTGTGAGATAGTAACTCACTGAAGACAATGGTGAATGTGTCGCTCAATTTCGTGGATTAGTTGAAGTTAGACATTAACACCGTTCTGGGTTTGAGTCTCGCAGGGGCTGAGATCGTGGATGCGCACTGCCGAGGAGTCCCACAATAGGACGAGATGACCGTCCAGTGCTCCCAGGTTTTCCATGGTGGTCTAGCTTCAACTGACTCATGATCTTAACCATTGAGGATCTTGATTTGATTTTTTTTAAACTACTCACCAAATATTAGCAATTATCTGTTGTGTAATTCCAGTGTTACTGATCCGTAATAGAGTAGATGAAGTGATTAACTAGAAGTTGATTTGTAACATTAAACTCCTTAGAAATGTTCATCCACGATCTAACACGTAGAACTCAAATACAGGATTATCAGTTACACGCAAACGCCTGAACTACAGACTAATGAACTGGGATTTAATGGTGTTAATATCTAACGTCAATCAATCTACGATACTGCTCGACTATTACTCATTGTCTTCACATTTGATATGCTCAACTTCACTGGTCATGGCTTCTCATTAAAACCCCGAAAATTACCGTTAGCTCCCGAGTCATTGGTCTGGAGGTTAAGCGTTTGCGCGAAACCGAAGGTTGTGGGTTCCATACCCACGTGCGGAAACGTAGATATGCGTTGTTGAGAAATCTCATAGTAAAACGAAATGGCCGCCTAGATATAACAGGTTTTTGATAGTAGTAGTATAACCTTGAGCTATTCATGATCTTAATAAAAAATCAACAATCTCCACAAATCAATGTTGACATTTAATACGACATTCTTGAAGATGTTTTTAACCAACGAATTCTAAGCCTTGTAAGATCCCAAAGAGGCGGAATCTACTATGTAGAACAACTGTAAAGGGGTAAAACAGGCAGTAGCTTCAAATTGTCAGGGATTTCTGGGCACTAAGAAGCATCATATTGAGGAATGGATCTCTTCAAAAACCCTGGACAAGATTCAAGAAAGTAAGAACAAGTGGACAGCAATTAACAACAACCAGCAAAACAAGAACAGAGAAAGTCAAGGCAAAAGCTGAATACACAGAAGCAAACAAGTGAATTAGAGTTGACAAGCAGAAATACGTGTATGACCTAGCAACGACGGCGGAAAAAGCTACAAGAGAAGGAAATATGAAACAATTGTATGACACAACGAAGAAACTAGCAGGGAGATGTTGTAAACCAGAGAGGCCAGTCAAGGACAAAGAAGAAAAGTCAATCACTGAGATTCAAGAATAGAGAAACAGATGGGTAGAATAGTTCGAGGAACTTTCAAATAGACCAGCTTCATTGAATCCACCAGATATCGAAGCAGCACATACAGACCTTCCTATAGATGTCGCTGCACCAACGGTCGACGAAATAAGAATGTCCATTAGACAAATCAAGAGTGGGAAAGGAGATGAACCTGGCAATGTACCACCTAAAGCACTGTAGTCAGAAATAGAAGTAACTTTAAATACGTTCCACGTTCTGTTCAAAAAGATTTGAGAGGAACAACAAATGCCAACGGATTGGAAAGAAGGACACCTCATTGAGATACCAAAGAAAGGAGATATGAGCAAATGTGAGTACTACAGAGGCATCACACCACTATCCGTACCAAGAAAAGGTTTTCAACAAGGTGTCGGTCAGGCGGATGGAAGATTTAGTAGGCGCTCTCTTTCGAGATCAACAGACTGGATTCCATAAGGATCGGTCGTGCACAGACGGAAACGCGACATTACGGATCGCCGTTCAACAAACAAGTGAAAGAAACTCGTCACTGTACATCTACTTCTTTGACTATGAGAAAGCATTTGACAGTGTAGACAGGTGAACATTATGGAGGCTTCTTCGACAGAATGGAGTACTTGAGAAAATTGTTAACATCATACGGAATTCACACGACGGACTACAGTGCAAAGTGGTGCATGGAGGACAGCTGATAGGCTCATTCGAATTGAGGACCTGAGTCAGAATAAGCTGCTTAATTTCCTGCCTTATCTTTCTTCTAATGGCTGATGAAATTCTGAATACCTCGACATCTGAGAGGAAGCACGGAATACAATGAACAGTACCATAAGATAGAAAACAACATTTGTACAAGAATTAGCCAAATGTGTCTATGAATGAGGGAGGTAGTAGTTAATAGACAGGGAATAATTCAAGAATGGTAAATTGTATAATAATAGTTCATAGGTCAACATAAAGCTCATAAAAAGAGGAGCACGAATATGAATAGTTTAGTCACTTTACAATTATACAATAAAAGTATCCGTAGAGTATTAGTCCAGAAATAGATTCCAACAGTTACCATTGATTATGCTAATCGCGACATAACATATACATATGGTTTTCAAGTTGAATGAATAGTAGAATTAAACTATAGATTCTATCGATGTATACCTTATCAATATTGACTAAGCGACAAGCAGTTCTCTCGTTCATTACTTTGAAATTTACTTGCTTCCTTACATAGGCCTGTAATCCATCGTCGAGGAGAATAAGCTGATTACCAGCATTCGCCATCAGACTCTGTCCAGACCAAACTTTTTCAGTTGTTATTCATTCTTCTCATATCTGCTTCTATTTCCCGTTGTAATGTGTTTTTTGGCGTTCCTCTTTTCCGCTTCCCTTCAAAATTCTAAGTTAGCGCTTACCTCGTGAGGCAGTTTGATGATTCCCGTAATGTTTGTCGTATCCACTTTCAACGTCTTTTCCTAATTTCCTCTTCAACTGCAAGTTGATTTGTCCTCTCCTACAGTATGCTGTTGCTGATGATATCCGACCAACAGACATTGAGTATCTTATATAGACAATTGTTTATAAATACTCGTACATTTTTGACAATGGCTGTGATAATTCTCTATGTTTCAACTCCATACAGTAGAACTGTTTTGCCATTCGTATTGAAGATTGTGACTTTGATATTGGTTGACAGACGGTTGTTTTCAGTTTCATATGTTCTTGAATTGTTGAAATGTTGTTGTTGCTTTTCTAGTCCTTGCCTTTACATCTGCATCGGATTCTCCTTGTTCATCGATGATACTTCTCAAGTATGTGAAGGATTTCACATCTTCCAGAAAATAAACATTCATCGTATAAACTATTCTTGTGGAACAAGCTATATTGTTCTCATGAAACATTCTCTTTCGTGATTAATACTCAAACAGTACTTCAGACGGCCATCTATAAATGAATACAAACAAGTCAATAGTCTCAATTTTCAACAGCTAGTGAACAGTTATCATTTACCTTTACCAGAATTCTTAAGTAATGTTACTCACAAATTCAGATAAATTGGCTAGACCAGGGTTTGGTTTTAAACATCATGCACATCTGACCAAATACAATGAACTCACTAGCTTGGTAGTTGATATGTGAGGGTTTGAAGCGATTAGTATTAGCTTGAGATGCAGATCGATCTAGCTAATGAATTCTAAGGAGGATTCCACTGCTACCCATGATCAAAAATGTACTAAGACTTTGATTAAAGTACAGTGACTAGATGAAAGTTTATATAATAAGACTGGCCAAAATTAGTGTTTCGGAACGTTGAACTGGGTCACAATGATTCAAATCTCACAAAATTACAGATAGGCAATGTTGATATGTGGTTAACCGGTATGAAAGAGACTAAGGCCGGTGTTCTTCCTACTAATGGCAACTAATCAACTTTAAACTCCGTTACTGAATGTTATTTTTATTTGAATATTCCTCCTACGAATTAAGTGTTAAATTGGCCAAAAACAATAATAATAATAATAATAATAATAATAATAATAATAATAATAATAATAATAATAATAACTGAATTTGAATAACATAGACGCTTACAGATTTTGTGTTACGGATTATGCTACTTGTGAGTAGTATAAAAAAATAAACTAAATAATTTTTGCTGTATAGAGGGTACTATTACTCTTCACTATTGGACGAAAATGAAAAATATGATTGAACACGAAGTATTAATTCTTAATTAATTTTCATATCCAATCAAATACAATCATAAAATATGATCGCTAACTTGAATAACCAACAGTAATAATAGTTGAGAAGATTGTTAGCTCAGGTGGATGATTATAATGGAGTTTTGTTCTCTGAACTGAATAGTTTAGTCGTGGAGCTTTCATTATTGTAAGGAGTGATAAAAGGCATTAGGGTGAAGTGGCTGGTACTATGTCAACCTCATATAGGTTATTATATCCTCTGAACAGACCAATTTATACACTCTTCTCAAGCCACACTTTAACCTAGTTGATATTTTGTTTCATAACCGTGACTGTTGTTATTTGAGTGTATGGGTGTTAGACGTTTATCCTATTCATAACGTGTCTCTAGCTTATTTTTGTCTGGAGTACGCTTGATGAAAATGAGCTGATCCATTCGCCTTCTCCACTGCGCATCACTTCGTTTCGTTTCACTTTGCCTTGTCCACTTCGTTTCTCTGATTATCTGTTCTGATCAATGAGTGTATGAAATATACAAATTCAAAATCCATTCTCTTATTTGGCTTATTTTATTCTGTTATTCTCTAACGTCAGTTAAGTCGATAATTATATATAAGGGTAGCTGGAATGTTTATTTTGATAATAATCAGCATACGGTTTGACTGGAGTCAGATAAAGGCCGATTAAACGAGAACCAGATTTAGGATGTGCGGTTTATAAACATCACAAAACTCGTATACTCACAATAATTATATGCTAATAAATGACAAGTTTTAAACTTTTAGTTAGAAGCCGTGACTAATGGAGCTTAGACAATGGAATATGGTCACATATATTAAGAATCGATTACAGTTAGACATATATACAGTATTGAATTCCAGATGTGATCTAAAGTCTAAGCGTCCATGAAAGTAATCGTAATTCCTGAGTATGATTCCAGGAGATGGGGTTGTGGATACTCACTATTGAATACTCTCATAGTAGAGCAATACACCTTTCTAGTCTCCTCAAGCTTATAATGGTGGTCCATCTGAGGTAAAACTGTAATAAATATAACCTGAAAACTGAATCAATCTCCTACGTACATGATTGTGGATGTGTACTGTTGAGGAGTTCCGTACTGAGGTGCAACGGCCTTTCCGTGCTTCCAGGTTTTCAACAGTGGTCTAGCTTATATTAATTCATGTATTCAACTTTGAAAGTACTACAATCTTCAAATATCCCCAATATTCATAGTAAATAATTGTAATTAGACCTCTTGTAGTTATTCTACTTTTAATACGTAGATATTCAATAAAAATCAATATCAGATGGGTTTTGTGGATATTATAGTAATTTCAATGGTTAAGGTCATGAGTCAGTTGAAGCTAGACCACCATGGAGAACCCCATGATCTTAACCATTGAAATTACTATAATATCCACAAAACCCATCTGATATTAATCAACATATGCTCACTAGTGAGTGGCTTCAAGAGGTATATCCTGGAGTTCTAGTGAGTAGTAGTGACCACTGGAGTTCAACTGGGTCCGTTGTGAGATAGTAACTCACTGAAGACAATGGTGGATGTGTCGCTCAATTTCGTGGATTAGTTGAAGTTAAACATTAAGGCCGTTGGATGCCGGCCATCTCAGTGGTCTAGTGGTTAAGTGCTTCGCGCGCGAGACCGGTGAGTCCTGAGTTTGAGTCCCGAGAGGCGGGATCGTGGTTGTGCACTTCTAAGGAGTCTCAAAATAGGATGAAACGTCCATCCAGTGCTTCCAGGTTCTTCATGGTGGTCTAGCTTCAATTGACTCATAATCTTAACCATTGAAAAATAAATATAAAATTGAAATCATGTGTAAACAAGGATAAATGAATCAATGGAAAAATGAAACTTCTGTTAAAATGTAATAAAAATACTTCATCCTGTATACACTATTGAGAGATATTCACAGATCTCTCATCATATGTATCAAATGTATTCAATTTCTATAGAACATCCTATGAATGCATTAACCCAGGGACTAATATGTATCTAATTAGATAGAATTCATCTAGAAATAGTCAGAAAGTTTTCAAGTGTATGTTTTTTTTATATTGAAATCATGAATTGATCGATGTTAGACGATCATTGAAAAGTTGGGAGCATTGGATGACCGTTTCGTTTTATTATGGGGACTTTTCAGTATTGCGCATCCACGATCCTGTCCGAGGGGTTAGAACCTGGGAGATTCGATCTTCTGAGCGAATGCTCAATCACTAGACCAACAGTTTAGAAGAACCTACACTTTAATATTTGATTCAGTTATAAACAGAAGAAAAAATTTGGGAATAAGAGACTGATCATTTGTGGACTTAAACATCAATAGGAGGATTCATGTTAACAATATCAAGTGAATTTAAACTTCACCACATTGTACAAATTAGTAACTATCAGAAATCAATAGTTAGGTGGATAATGCGGTGATTATTTATTTTATTTTATTTTAACACATAGATATTGATACAACGAGGCACCAAATACATATGCGCCACACAAATCTCATTTGATATGTGTGAGGGCTGTGATACTGACCGGGTGACCAAATCGAAACAGGTGGTTTTCTTGGGGGGCCACACCCGGAGCCTTTGACATAAAGGTCTGATCCACAAAGCAGTGGAGCATCGTAAGGAGATGCAGTCTCACGGTAGCCGGTGGCCGACGATTGGTTCATACGCCATTTGTTCCTTCAGGATACTGGAGTCCATGTGCACCATTCGTTTGGAATCAATGTTTTCAAACTCCCCTAGGTGAACCTTCCATGTCCACCAACCCGGTTAAGACGCTAGACATTCACTTTTCATCCTCTCAATTTCATAAACAACACCTATGGTGCGAGAAAGCAGTGAGTAGGACTTCCTTGTCAATGGTTGTATACAAGTGTCCATGTAAGAACATTTCGAGAAGGAGAGCAGACTCTCCCTATTCTCAGCCATACCAGGGCGTTTGAAGGGGGGGGACTGATAATAAACGAATCATTTAAATACACATTCATATAACATACAAGTTAACTTTATGGCATCGTTTCTAGTCATTTTTTTGTTTCATTTATAACAAAATAAAAGACAACAAACCAAAAAACAACTTACCAGATTTACGATAAAAACAGTGAAAAAAAAGAAAAAAAAGAGAGAAAAAAAGAAGAAAAGAAAACATGTTTTCATTTCATGAATCTGTCTCAAAACTAACAGAAATCACTATAGAGTCAACAAAACATGTAACCATTTAGGGTATATAAATAACAATAACAAACTGATACCTTCTACTTATCATTTGATATTACTGATTTATTGAATCATTCATGAATCATAGAAACATTTGGATCATTATCTTTATTAGTTTACAATTATTATCATTAAAACGTATAAAATCTGAAGAGAATAGCAACAACAACAATGGAAGTACTGAACAAAATGGAGACCATCATGATAGTTCTCCTTATCCAGTAGTATTCCATGGAAACTCGACTGATGATGAACTTTATGAATATGAACTTTTGAATCAAGCATCTAATGAAATGAAAGAAGAACTACGTAAAGAACTTGAACAATTTCAACAAATATTAGATGAATTAACTAGAAAATTAAGATCAATTCCCAATTCAGCAAATACATATATGATGAATATATTATTCATGAGTATTTGTATCATTTCATTGAATCTATTTATTTATGTATAAATATAAAACTACTTATTATGATGATTATAAGTAGTTTATGTTTGCTTTGTTGTAATATTGAATATAATTTATTAGCAAAGTTATGATTATAATGCATAATGTGATTTTCTTTTATTATAATGGATAAAATGATTGTAATTTCAATAAAATCATGATTTTTCCCCACCCTTAAATAATTGTATTTTTATACTACTTAAATACTTAATAATAAGTAGTTAAAATATTGTTTTCTAATTTTGTTTTTTTGGGGGGGGAATTATATGACTTAGCTCTTATTCATTTCTATTTATAAAACATAATTATCAGTAGAGGGGTTGTGGTGATTGTTAAGTTTTTGATTGAGATCATGAATCGATTGATGTAAGACCACCATTCGTGGATTGGTTGACGTTAGACATTAACAACATTGGATACCGGTTCAGTGGTTCAGTAGGTTAAGCGTTCGCGCGCGAGTCTGAAGGCCCTGGGTTCTAATTCCACGAGCGTGATCGTGGATGCGCACTATTGAGGAGTCCCACAATAGGACAAAATGGCCGTCCAGTGCTTTCAGGTTTTCAATGATGGTCTAACATCAATCGGTTCATCATCTCAATCAAAAACTTAATTAGTTAAATTGAAATAAGTTGTTTAGATCCTTTGAAGTATATCGTCTGTCAAATATAATGAAATATAATAGAATTTTATACACATTTATTATTTTAAAGGTAATTTATAATCACACATAGATTTTTAGTACGGCGTCGAGTCGCGGTTGACTATGATCACCACTACAGGAAGACTACGTGCCAGTTAACCGATAAGATCCCCGTAATCCAAATATCAGAAGGCAGTTGATGGCTGTAGTCGAGATGTATTTGCTGGTGATCTCGTAATATTGAAAGAATACCGAGATCGTTCCATTACACCAGTCGCGTTCACTTGATAAAAGTAGGTCACTACAGATTATAATTGGTATCAGATACCGATCTATTGAGTAGTCCTCATTAGAATCGCTTTGAGAATATAATGAGTAAAATTACTACAATCTCCACAAAACCCTCTTTCTGATAATAATTTTCACGTGTTCTCTTCTGAATAGCTTCAAGATGGACTTGATGTAGTTCTAGTGAGAAGCTGTGAACAGTGGAATTCAATCCGTGTCGGGTATGACATAGTTGTCTGCCTCAGACAATCGATGAAGAGTTGAGCAAGATCATGGTTCAATGGAAGCTAGACATTAGCACTGTTGGATACCGGTTTCAGTGGTGTCGAAGTTAAGCGTTCTCGCTCGAGACCAAAGGTCTTGGATTCGAGTGTCACGTTCGGGATCGTAGATGCACACTGTTGAGGAGTTGAGTTGGTGGTTCAATGCAGTCAACAGGAAACCCTGGACCCGGGCTCAATGCTATTTGGCACTCGTCGGCAAGGTGTACCTATAATTTTGAGGGAATTAGTGCTCCCTGACGGATTCGATTGCATGTCACCAAGCTTCACACTCAGAGACGTCACCACTGGGCTATCAAAGTAGCATGTAACCTGGGTCCAGGGTTTCCTGTTGACTACCTCCAACCACCATCTAATCTCAATATGGTGCACAAAATGTCAAGTCACCTAGACTAGTGGACACATTGCAACTTGGTCGATAGTATTCGATCTGCACTAAGAAGGACTTGATACACATGACATTGATCACCACCCAGTGATCAATCATTTGTGACTGTTGAGGAGTCACATATTAGGAAGAAACGACAATGTATTGCTTTCGTTTTCTCAACGAAATCACCATTACGACCCTGATTTGTCTACTTACTAGTCTATGTTTAATACGTAGAGAGAGAGAGAGAGAGAAAGAGAGAGGAAATGCTGCCTCGATCTTGTGACATGTTAACTTACTTAGTATAACTCTAATTCTGTTGTTATTTCGATTTCTCTCCGACTTCTTTGCTGTTCTCTTTAATTCAATCTTTTGCTGGTAGATATTCCACTTTTAATTGCCGCTACATGCTACTTATTATCTGTCAGTATAAGTAGTATACACTACATGAGTAGTTAACTGATTTTAAATTAGGTATGACAATCTTTGAATTAATGTACTTACTAGGAATTCCCGAAACAGTGTAATTAAAGCAAGACAGATCGAGAAAAGCACAAATGAACTTAATGTGATTGGGATTCGGAATCGGCAGGTTGTAGTGGCTGATCCTATGTTGAGTCCATAAAGATTATTCTAGCCCTTAAATGAACTGGTATGGTCGAGTGTGGGGAGAGTCAATTTTCCTTCTCCAAATGTTCTCACATGGACGCCTGCATACAAACACTGACAGGGAAGTCCTACTCACTGCCTTCTCAGCACTGGGGTGTTGTATATGAAATTGAGAGGACGAAATGTGAATATCCAGTGCTTTAACCGGGTTGGTGGATATGAAGGATTCACCTAGAGGACTTGGATAACCCTAATTCCAAACTAATGGTGCATATGGACTCCAGTATCCTGAAGGAATAAATGGCGTATGAACCTATTGTTGGTCATTAGCTACTATGGAAATGCATCTCTTATTGTGGAGAAGTATAGGAAGACCACCAACATTCTCCATTTAACCCAATATTGGGTAATCCTTTCCAGTTGTTTCCGGTTTCTATTCATCCTTTTCATATCTGCTTCTATTTCCCGACATAATGTGTTGTTTGGTCTTCGTCTCTATCATTTCCCTTCAGGATTCCAAGTTAGGGCCTGCCTCGTGATGCAGTTTGGTGATTTTTGTCATGTACTTCCTAATTTTCTCTTCAATTGGAAGCCAATTTGTTCTCCCTCACAGTAGGCTGTTGCTGATAGTATGCGGCCTTTTTGTTTATCGATGATGTTAACTAGGTACGTGAAACTTCTCATCTCTTACAAAGTTTCTCCACTAACTCAGTGGGTTTCATCAAATACTGACACCAAACCAATCACAATCGATGGAGAAACTGTAGAACAGGTGGAAACATTCACGTCTCTGAGTAACATCATCTATGAACTTGAAGGATCTGATGCAGACGTAAAGGTGAAGATTGGCAAAGCAATAACAGTAGTCCTACAGTTGAAGAACACATGGAACTCAAAACAGCTGTTTGTTAACAAATATCAAAGTCACAATCTTCAATACAAATGTCAAGATAGGTTTGCTGTATGAAGCTGAGACGTGCAGAACTACCACAACCATCATCAAAAATGTACAACTATTGATAAACAATTGTCTATGTAACATACTTTGATCTCACTGAACTAATGTCGAGTTTTTCATTAATCAACAAACATTGAATAATATCAGTAACAAACCTCACTAGTCATAATTTATATCACACTCTGTAAACCACTGGGAGATAAAACCCGACTCACACATCCTTTTCATACCTCCTGGATAGTGAGACTTATCCCATGAACTAATATGAGTAGTAAACTGGGTGATGGAGATCGGACTAATCAACCACTCGACTGATACTCATAAACGATTACAAGTGCTACAAAGAAAATTAATAGCACATCTTTAACTGCAAACTCAGCTATCCCTCCTCCTGTAATAGTGCCGTGTTTCGATATAGCCACTTCTTCAGAAGATCCCACTAAGTCTTACCAAATTCATTTAGGCTGGAAGATGGTGGAGGGGGGGGTGAGAAACCACTACAAAAGGAATTGATTGAGGCTTTTAGAAAGAAAATAGCAAATCAGACATGAACTATATCTATGACACATATATCATTGTTTTGTATTTCCAATCATGTTTTTTTGTTGTTGATAAAAACAGAACAAACAAGTCATCATTGTCTTAACATGTTTACTATTTTTTCTGAATTGAACAACAAAATGTGACGATGATGGATATTGAGTTATATAGTAACTAACATGGTATTGAACTATGTAAGGTGTAAGTAAACATGCCAATATTAAGCTATTGATATATGTAATGGGAAGATCGATTGGAGAACTTATGTATGTACACCTGTTACACCTCATTGAGTAGCATAGACTAACCATTAGCATTCTCCATTCAACTCTGTCCTTGATCATCTATTTCATGTCTGCATTCAATTCTCAACCTGTAGAGTGTTCTTTGATCGTCCTCTTTCCCGTTTCCTTTCAACATTCCAAGTTAGGGCTTGCCTCGTGATGCAATCTGATGTAATTCTACAATGTATGTCCTATCCACTTCTACTGTCTTTTTCCGATTTCCTTTTCAAATGGAAGCTGATTTATTATCTCCTACAGTAGGTTGGTTGTTTTGGATGATGGTATCCAGCCAATGAACATGAATAAAATATGAAAACTATACGGATCTTCCATCAGTTGTCTCTTAAAGACTCTATCGATTCTTCATTCTTGTTATTATTTTGATTGCTTTCAATTTTCTTCTATCTTTTTTTTCTTTCATTTCATTCTTTTCAGGTATACTGCTTTTGCTTGGTGCTACATACTACTTATATCTGCCAACATAAGTAGCATATACCATCCCGATTCTAGAAATAAGCAGTTCTGGTTTACTATTCATTTTAATTCTGAGAATAACCTCGATGATTTGGATAGTATTTACCATTGGGATGAGTATTCTTTTTTTACTTTTCAGCGTTACAATTTGCTAATGCACGGAACGATGACACTAGGGATAATTGAAGCTTAGTACAAGAGAATAAGTATCATAGATATCTTTCATGAGATGAACAGCTGAAGGATGGAATCAAACATTAGAAGGCAAGTAAAAGTAAATACATGTGCACTACACAAGTCACTTGATTTGTGTGTGAGTTGTGATACTGCCTGGGTGCCCAAACCGAAGCAAGTGGTTTTCCTAGGAGGTCACACCCGGAGCCTTTGACCTAAAGGTCTAATCCACAAGGCGGTGGAGCAACATCAGGAAATGCAGTTCCATGGTAACTGGTGACAAATAATTGGTTTATACGCCATTTGTTCTATCAGGATCCTGGAGCCTATGTGCAGAATTAGTTTGGAATCAGGGTTTTCTAACTTTTCTAGGTGAATCCTCCATATCTACTAACCGGGTTAAAGCACTGGAAATTCGCTTTTTGTCCTCTCGATTTCATAAACAACATCTCAGTAGTGAGAAGGCAGTGAGTAGGACTTGTCTGATAGTGATTTTATTCGCGTATCCATGTGAGAGCATTTGGAGAGATAGAGTGAACTCTCCCCACCCCAGGTCGTACCGGGGTATTTGGAAGCGTTCCATATATTTTTTATCGTGAAGCATGTATTATATAGGTTAATTGAAACGTTTACTAACCTTAAACATGTACGAACTGAAGTGTAGATGAGAGTTCTATGCCAACGACCTATGAATTCCAGCAAAATCACAACAAAAAATGCAGTAGTAACCTGAAATGAAAATATTCAATTAGTATGAATTTAAAATCTGTTTACTTGACAAACTTATATAATTCAGGTATGTCCAGCTGACGAGTCCCAAATAGGATGAAACGCTCATCCTGGATTCCACAGCTAGTCACTATCCATCATTGCTCAATTATGTCTATTATTATTTATTACATCATATTTTCTACACGATTGTGAATGTAGGCAGGTGATCGGAAATCATATAATAAAAACGTGATCATTTTGTTCCGTGTTAGTTGAGTGTTAAATTCATATAGTACAATCCACAACTGAAGAAGACAAGCATGAATTTTGTACTGTGCTGCATGCCTAAACACTTGTGGTGAACAGGATCACGAGTGTGGGGGAGGACAATCTACGGTATTTTAACATTACAGAACATGTCACTAAAATCTAAGAACTATACAGTCAATAGTTCATTTGCAAAATATCATTCCATCGTCTCACACTTCACTGTTCATTTCGCAAATATCAGTCCATTGTCTCAGATTTCATTTTTCATTCATTTTCATTAAAAATTGCGGCGCGCTGACCTCCATAGACTCGTCGACCTACCGGGGCACTAACATCCGACATCCACTCGGCACCTGGGACGTTCAACGCCTACACTCCTGAGACCTGCCGAGCCATCTACATACGATGTCCGCCCAGCAGCCTCACGTCCCACCGTTCCTCTGAAATACATTCTATGCCTAACCATCGTTATATACTACTTACGTGGATATAATTAGCCTACACCACACATTCACTCTATTTTATAAACTGTAATTTATGTAAATGACGCTTAGATGAAACAGATTCATTCGAGGAATCATGAAAAATGGGTAAGTTTGAAATACTCATAATTCACTTCACTTGTGTGGTATTATGCAACAGTCTATCTAATCTCAATCATAATTATTATTTTAATAATTAAATTCATCAGTCAATTAAAGCTAGATCACCATGGAAAACCTGGATGTACTAGACAGACTCTTCGTTCTATTATGGGCTCGCAGGTCCTGGGTTCGAATCCTGCTAGCGAGATCGTGAATGCACACTGTTGAGCAGTCCCATTCTAGGACGAAACGGTCGTCATGTGCTTCTAGGTTTTCCACGAACGGTCTAGTTTCAATTGATTCATGAATTCAACTATTAAAATTACTAAAATCTCCACAAGACCCCCCTCCCTCCTGAAAATAACAACTAATACCAACTAATTCACTTGGTATTGTTTTACTTGATTCTTCCAATTGATGTTTTAGGACTGAAATTGATCAGTTTCTTATTGGGATATGTGCATACTGTGCGTAAGCCTCGATATTGCCTTAATTTACAAGCATTATTATTGGCAAAGATGGATACTGGCTAGCAGTGGGATCCAGGACGCGCGGTTCGTCCTATTTGGGACTCGTTAGCTGGATGTACCTGCATCTCATAGTTGATGTTCACTCTGGAACTCGAACTCAGTACCGTTCGCTTCAAACAGGACGAAACGCGCGTCCTGGACTCCACTGCTAGCCACTATCCATCTTTGCTTATAATACTTGTAATACCAACTAATTTTCAATCAGATTTTCACTAAAATAATAAAAAAACTAACATCATCCATACAAAAGATAATGAATGGAAACATGTTTGTTTGTTCGCAATATGAACATCTAAATATTATTTGGAATGACATGTTACAGTCAAATGGTGTGTGTGTGCGCGTGCGTGCGTATGTGACTGTGTGTGTGTGTAAATGAACATGTAGATGCTTGGCGTCTATAAATAAGAAGTGACTATTCATTATAAATTCTGATTGATCGTTGGTGTAATAATTGTGGAACATCATTACAATGTTGATGATTTGCAGGATCTTTGTATTATGCTTCATTATTGAAATAATATCATCACAAATGGGACTTGTTCCAGTAAACCATGATCCCAAAGATGTATCCATTCAAACTGATCGTGGTAACTAGTATTCACTAATTCATAACTTTGTTTATTCAGATGAAGATATAGATCCACGTCCTATCGTATTAGAATTAAAACATGAGGTTACCAAATTAAAAGAAGTCCTTGATACTTTAGTCAATAAAATAAACGCTATACCACCTTCAAGTATAGCAACTAAATACAATCATAATGGATTATTGTCTAGTATATGTATTATACTTATAGTATATTACCATTTACAGAAATCTTAATCATATGCTTACTATTATTAACCATTTTGAAATAAAGATATATTGTAAAAGAATCTGTCATTTTCAATAGTCTATATGATTGTATTCATCAAGCAGATATGATAGCATTATCAATCATTATGATCAAAAACAAATGTGTTACCAAGGGGATTATTCGTCTGAGTTCGAATACATTACCCTAGGTTACAGTTTGTATAACCTTTATGATTAAGATCATAAACCATCACCGAAAACTTAAAAGTACTGGAAAGTCGTTTCGTCCTAGTATAGGACTCCTCAGCGGTGTGCATCCACGATCTCACTCGTGGGATTCGAACCCAGGGCCTTCAGTCTCACGTGAGAACGCTTAACTTCTAGACCTCTAGATCCCATCACTTTAGTGACCCTCGAATACCTGATTTCAGGTAGATTGTAAGAACGATTATGATTGAAATATACATGTCGTCAATCCTCGTATATAACTATCGACTTAAATGGCGTTGGTGAATAATGGGATTGAAATAAGTCAAATATAAGAATGAAGTTTTGAATATGTATGTTTTATGCAGTCATTAATCTGAACAGACAATCAGAAGGACGAACAGAAGGAATCAAAGAGAAGAGAGGACAGAAAAGTGAAATGACACGTAGTGGAGAATGCGTATGAGCTAACTCGATTTAACCAAGAGTTAATCGATATCTATAGTCCAACAGAAGCAAGTTATAGATATGTGATGAATAGAATAAGAAGTACACATGCATGTCCTCATATAACAACAGTCAAAGTTGATAAGTAAATAAGTGATAAGATGAAAATGTGATTCAAAAAGAATTAAGAGATTAACCTGTCGGGAAGCTAGAATAAGCTATGTAGGCCTAACATAGTAACTGACACTACAATATCAGTTTTGATAACATTTAAGTAGTAAGCTGAACTTGAAGCAAATAACTGAGTTCATATGTAATTATTTATAACACAATACATTATGGATATTTCATCTTGTTCATCATAAAGGTACACATAAACAATTCTGACATGTTTGTTTCTTGTTGATCACGATAAGGTCCTCCTCTACAGCACATTCTAGTGCACGCAACTACTCACTTCCTTTTCGTGGCGAGAATGTTGTTTACGAAATTAACAGGACGGAAAGCGAATGTCCGGCGCTAGAGTCCACCTAATAGAGTTGGAAAATCCTGATTCTAAACCAACGGTACACATGATCTTCAGGATCCTGAAAGAATAAATGGTGTATGAACTAATCGTTGGTCACCGGCTACCATGAGACTGCATCTCCTTACGTTACTCCACTACCTTGTGGATCAGACCTTTAAGTCAATGGCTCTGGGTTTGGCCCCCTAAGAAAACCGCCTGCTTCGGTCTGGGAACCTGGGCAGTATCCCAGCACTCACACAAATCAAATGAGATTTGTGTGGCCCATATATATATATATAAGATACCCCCTTGTACCGATTATCTATGTGTTCAAATGAATGATAAATAACTACACGCAACTACACAAAAAAAGTGGGCATGCATCATTCTTAGTTCACAAGATATTAATACTCATAGTATCGTTACTTTACTTTGATTAGGTATTCACTGTCATGATCGCCTAATATTTGGGAATGATTCAATTCTGTCGAATAATTTGTGATGTAGACATTACTCTACGTACATCGAAATTCACTTCTTCTTTCCTTTGACATGTAATGCTGAAAGATTAAGCCAATAGACATTTTCGCTTCAACCAAGTTAGCTGTTTGTTGGAACTCATTCACTGGATATATCTATATACTTGATATGAATAAGTTTGATCATAAAAAATGGGATCGTTGTTATCAGATGTCAAACTCAAGGAACTTAACATTAGTTTGTTTTGAGCCAACGACAATTGTATCTGTATGCTAAAGTGGTATGGCAACTCGAACTGGTGTACATACATACGAAGTTCTACGTTATTACTGACTGACTGACTATCTGTTTTAAATCATCCATATTTCAGATTTACCCGAAATGATGTTTGGAAAATTAGGGATTCTTATCGATTCCAAGTCGATGTTATGATAACAATAATCTCATTATCTATTATTGATTTTACGACTCACTACTTTACGATAAATTTCTTATAATTTCTTATATGAATTCTCTACTCTAAAAATCTCATATTCATTAGTATTCAGATTATAATTGATATATAACTCTCTATTTTGAACATTTATCATTGTTTTTGATCGAGATCATGAATCGATTGATGTTAGACCACCATTGAGAAGCTGGAAGCACTGGACGGCCGTTTCGTCCTATTGTGAGACTCCTCAGCAGTGCGCACTCACGATCCCGCTCGCGGGACTCGAACCCAGGGTGTCCAGTCTCGCGCTAACGCTTAACCTACTGGATCACTGAACCGGCATCCAGTGGTGTTATTGTCTAACCTCAACCGATCCACGAAGTTGCACGACACCTAAACTGATCATTAGCATGTGCTCACTAGTGACTAACTTCGTGAGAAAATTCTCGGAGTTCTGGTGAGAAGCTGTGACCAGTGGAGCTAATCCGTGTCGGGTAGAAACAAGTGTCTAACTCAGTACAGTGGAATATGGTCGCACAATTTCGTGGATTGGTTGATCTTAGACACTATCACCATTGGATGCCGGCTCAGTGGTACAGTAGATTAGGCGTTCGCGCGCGAGACTGAAGGGTCGGAATCCCGTGAGCGGGATCGTGGATGCGGAATGCTGAGGAGTCCCGCAATAAGACGAAATGGCCGTTCAGTGTTTCCAGGTTTTCGATGGTGGTCTAACACCAATCGGTTTATGATCTCAATCAAAAGCTCAACAATCTCTACAACCCCTGAGCTGATAGTTTTTCACTGTATTCTTGTAAAGCATCGATGAGTTTGTTAATTTAAAACGTTAAAACGAAGTAACCAGTGATTATTGTTTACTTCTCGACAAAGTTGCCAAAAGGAAATGTTGATGAATTTTCTATACACTATTTACACAATTTAGTACTTGTTATAACCTACAGCCTTGTATCCTTATCAATATATGACGTAATGATACAGTCAATTACAGAACAGTGAATTATCGACTAGATCAATGATACATAAAACAAGTACGAGCAGTCTAAAGTCCTTATCGGTCCTTCTCTCAGCCAAGCCCCGCCTGCCTGTTGAGTCTACAACACCAATCTCAGCCTCTATGATATGAATCATGTCTCCCATACATATTGGGTTTATATACAAACCAAACAGACCACATCACACCATAAAATAGAAAATAACATTTGTACAAGATCAAGCTAATACTGGCTGTCGATGTGGAAGATTGTCATTAATAGACTGGACATAACTGAAGAATGGTAAATTATACAATAATAGTTTATAGGCCAGAGTAAAGCTTGTAATAAGAGGAGTATAGATAAACATAAACGAGAACACTAGTGAGGACGACGAAATATATTTCCACACAAAATTAAAAAATTTCTTACTAGATTCTGAGAAGTATACAGTAAATATTTCATTTGCAAAATGTAAATCAATCGTCTAAGGTTTCATTGTTTTTCCGTTTCCACACCAGACATTCTCTGTTCTCGTTCTCTTCGATTCAAACTTCCTAACCTTTTGTTGCCAGGTATTACACTTTCGAATGATGATACCTCAATTCCTTCCTTCCTTCCTTCCTTCCTTCCTT
Source organism: Schistosoma haematobium (assembly GCF_000699445.3). Lineage (NCBI taxonomy): Eukaryota > Metazoa > Platyhelminthes > Trematoda > Strigeidida > Schistosomatidae > Schistosoma > Schistosoma haematobium. Next base: position 22,250,662 of record NC_067201.1, read on the forward strand.
CCTTCCTTCCTTACTTACTTACTTACTTACTTACTTACTTACTTACTTACTTACTTACTTACTTACTTACTTACTTACTTACTTACTTACTTACTTACTTACTTAATTACGACTGTTACTCTCAATCAATTATACGCTGCCAAGCCGCATTCTCCAACCCACTCTGTCCTGGGCTTTCTTCTCTAGTTCTATCCAATTGCTCTTCATCCTTTTCATATCTGTCTTCATTTCACAGCGTAATGTGTTCTTTAGTCTTCCTCGTTTCCTTTAGTATTGAGGATTCCATGTAAGGGCTTTCTTTGTGACGCAGTTGGAGGCTTCCCTCAATCTGTGTCCTATTCACTTTTAGCGCTTCTTCCAGATTTCTTTCGCTGCTGTAATCTGGTTTGTTCTCTTCCATAGTAGGTTGTTGTTGTTAGTGTCTGGTCAACGAATCTGAAGTATTTAGCGTAGACCGTTGTTAATAAACACTTGTATCTTCTGGATGATACCTTTCATAGTTCTCTAAGTTTCCACATCCATACAATAGAATTGTCTTGATATTTCCATTAAAAATTCTGACGTTGATGCTAATTGACAGGTGTTTTTACTTCCAAATGTTCTCCAGTTGTAGATATCCCATTCTTGCTTTGACGTTTCGCGCCTCCATATCTTCATCAGATCCATCATGCTCATCAATGATGTTGACCAAATAATTTAAAGTTATTTACATACATCATATCATCAGTAAAGAACTTCCTTAATCATAAATCATATCAATAATCACATGAATAATCAAGTAATAAAACAATTGAATTGTACCTTCACATCAACAACAACAACAATAACCACAACAATAACAACCAAATGCAACAAATCATACATAAAGTATATCTATGATGTATTTCAATCATTTTGTCATTCATTTCAATCATGTTTCTTTTTTTCTTAAATGGAAAACAAATTTTAAACAAGTAAATCATAATAATAATACTTCAAACATGTTTCATTGGTTTGTTTATATTGAGTCGATGATGCATGTTGAAATAAGTAGTATATAAATAAACACTAAAAATATTAAGAGGTATATAAATAAGTGAAGTATGTTCTCCTATTCTTTTATTATTATTATAAAAACAAAATTGATTGACTATTGATTTGAATCCTGAATATGTTCCGGAGAATATTAATATCTATTTGGTTTATTATATCATTATTCATTACAAATGGAAGAATTGAAATAACCGCTGAACAATATATAAATGCATTTGATCGATTTGGTAAGTAACACTTGTTTCTATGGAATGAATCATATTTCAGATAATCTTAGTAAAATATATCAACAAATGAAAGATACACTTGATAATCTAACGAAAGAAGTACTGGTAACTGACATCACAGGCTCCGCAAAGAAATCGATTTCGAATGGATTATTGACTAGTACTTCAATTGCATTATTCACTATCATTACCTTGAAATAAACCTGTACAAATCTAGTTCAATATAAATACATATATATATGGATCAGAACTATTCGTTTGTTTGTTTAATAGTTTAATAGTTGAGATCATGAGTCAATCGAAGTTAGATCATTAGGGAAAATCTGAAAGTATTAGACGGGTGTTTCGTCCTATTGTTGAATTCTTCAGTAATGAGTATCCAAGATCCTGCCTCAAGAGATTCGAACCAAGGATCTACCGAGATCAATATATTATATTCAAGTATATTGTCAAAGTATTATTATTTTTTTATTATGGAGAAGCTCTGGAAGATGTGGAATCTATTATGTATTTGGTTGGACAGCATCATTGGTGAATAAGGAGGATTTGATGCAAACGGAAAGGTATAGATTGGAAAAACAGACACAGAATTCCTACAACTTAAGAACACATAGAACACAAAATAACTGTCTATCAACCAATATCAGTGTCATAATCTTTAATACAAACGTCAAGACGGTTCTACTGTGTGGAGTTTAAACGTGGAGAACTACTATAACCATCATCAAGAAGGTACAAGTATTTATAAACAATTGTCTACACAGGATACTCAATGCCCGTTGGTTGGAAACAATCAACAACAATATACTGTGAGAGAGAACAAACCAACTTCTAGCTGAGGAAGAAATTAGGCGAAGACGTTGAAAGTGGATAGGACACACATTGTGGAAATCATCAAAATGCATCACGAGTTAACCGCTAACTTGGAATGTTGAAGGGAAACAGAAAAGAGGAAGATCAAAGAAAACACTACATTCAAGAAGTGGAAACAAACATGAAAACGATTAATAGCAACTAGAAAGGATTGCTCAGAACACAGTTGGATGAAGAATACTAGCGAGCGGCTTATGCTCTTCCATGGGGGCAAGAGGCATAAGTAAGTATGTAAATACCGGTAAGCATAGAAAAAATGTTTTGATGACACCACTTTAAAACAAAATGTACTCGACTTCAGTATTACAAGTATACTACTCTAAACGTTAATTATTTTTGAAGTGCTTCATATATTGTGATATATTTAGTGGTTGATGATTATCCCTCGTGGAGCTGCATAGGCCGATCATCAGAATTCTTTATTCAACTCCGTCCCGATTATTCCTTTCCAATTGCCATTCATTCTTTACACATTTGCTTCCAATTCTGTTTCCTTTCAGGACTCCAAGTTGGCGCTTGTTTCTTGATGTAGTTTGATGATTTCCACAATGTACCTTCTATTCATCCTCAACGCATTTTTACTATGAGACTGACCTCCTATAGGACTGAGATATATTTGCAATTGATTAGTCAATAAGTAGTGACCTATGAAATACATGTCAATTCCTCCGTATCTCTACCCGAATTCTATCGATTATGTTGAAAGGAGCATCAGTTCTTTCAAGATTGCAGATTCACTTTTCTGACAAGTGTAAAACACCTCAGAAACTAGATCCATGGTATTCTGTCAACTACCTCCAAACACTGCCTTACATCTGAATATAGTGCACGTGATGTTGAGTCACCATGAATAGTAGCCATATTACTACATTATCGATACAATTTGATCAGCACTAAGAAGAGTGTGATATACTTGATTATGGTCACTACTTAGTTATCATTCACAACAACACTTAAAGGTTGTTGTAATATTTATTTAAACACATAAACATTGGTACAAGGAGGCACCAAATAGTTAAGCGACATATAAAAAATTCGATTTGTATGAGGTCTGGGATGCTGTCCGGTTGCTCAAACTGAAGCAGGTTGTTCTCCTAGCGGGCCACACATAGAGCATTCGACCTAAAGGTCTGATCCACAAGCCAGTGGAGCAATGTCAGGAGATGCAGTTCCATGGTAACCGGTGATAAATAATTGGTTTATACACCATTTGCTCCATTAGAATCCTGTAGCCCATGTGCAACATTGATTTGGAATCAGGGTTTTTCAACACACCTAGGTGAATCCTCCATATCCACCAACCTGGTTAAAGTGCCGGACATTCGGTTTCCGTCCTGTTAATTTCGTAAACAACATCCCAGTGTTGAGAAGGCAGTGAGTAGGACATCCCTGCCAATGGTTGTATGCACGTGGTCATGTAGGAGGATTTCGTGAGAGAGAGCTGACTCTCTCCACTCTCGGCCGTACTAGGGCATTGTTGGCTAATATCTGTCTTCAGACATTCTGTTACTTAAACAGATACTTTTGAAGGATTAATGAATTGACTATTCAAGTATTTACATATCTAATAAATAGTAAAGTTTTGTTGTGGCTTAGAGTGGAATCGAGAAAGCTTGTTTCGTAATATATAAATGGCATCAGTTTGATACATCTTCATCGCAGTGTTGATCTTTACATTGGAATCCGAATGAACCTAATGTGTTTCTATTTATTTAATATCGTATGTGAAGAACATTTCAATTGTTCTTAATTAGAAATCACCGTAGGGTACCGTCAAATTTACCGATTACACTATAGGAATTATACATTATCTGAATACATTGATAATTAAATATCAAATGCCTGTTAGTGAGTAACTCTCTCTCTCTCTCTCATACTTGGCATAATTGGACTCCAATAGTCATGACTAGAAGTTCGGAAACTTTCTTTCCAAGCACGTAAAGATTTATGAATGTTACTAATATCTCTATTAGATCAAATGCTGACAATCAATTGAAGCATCGAAACATTGCAGAATTGTTTCATTCTTTGTATGGAGATGTTTAGAAGTGAACTTTGATACTACTTCATGATAACTATCAACTACTATGAAATCATGTTCAATATAACTAACTAACGATTGTCTCTAATCACTTGACATCGAACTTACATTATAGTTCAACAAATCATCAGGTGATTGCCCCCAAATGTCCTGGTATGGCCGAGAGTGGGGAGAGTCCGCTCTCCCTCTCCCAATGCTCTCACATGGCCACGCGTATATAGCCTCTGCCATGGAAGTCCTACTCATTGCCTTCTCGTGGCGGGGGTGTTGCTTACGAAATTGCGAGGACGAAAAGCGAATGTCCGGCGCTTTAACCGGTTTGGTAGAGATAGAGAGTCCACCTAGAGGAGTTGGAAATCCCTGATTTCAAACCAATGGTGCACATGGGCTGCAGGATCCTGAAGGAACAAATGGCGTATGAACCAATTATTGGTCACCGGCTACCATGAAACTGCATCTCTTTACGTTGCTCCACTGCTTTGTGGATCAGACTTTCAGGTCGAAGGTTCGGGGAGTGATCATCTAAGTAGAACACCTACTTTGGTTTGGGCTCCCAAGCAGTATCACAGCCCTCACACATATCAAATGAGATTTGTGTGGCGCATATTCATTTGTTGCCTCGTTGTACCAATACCTGTGTGCTGAGATTACTTGAAGCAATAGAACATAACTTTACATAAACAATAATTCACTCAATACTGAAATTGTTTATCTATTGAAAGCTATAAAACATTCAAAACAATCTAGTCGATATGTTATTGACAATATGGCATGAACAAATGAAATGATAATGATATTCGTTTGTTAATTTAAAGTAAAGAGATTAGATGATACAATTATTTTCTGGATTGTTTTGAATGTTGGAGAGAATTTGTAAGTTTACGGTTGTAGAGATTGTTGAGTTTTTTTAAATTGAGATCATGAACTGATCATTGTTAGATCATCATTGAGAACCTGGAAATATTGGACGATGGCCTAGTCATAGTAGTCTGAAGGTTAAGCCTTCAAATACCCTGGTATGGTTGAGGGTGTGAAGAGTCAGCTGTCACTCTCAAAATATTCACACATGGTCACATGCGTACAACTACTGTCAAGGAAGTCATACTCACTGCCTTCTTATGGCACTACTGTTGTTGATGAAATTGAGGGGACGAAAGATGAATGTCCAGTGTATTAATCGGATTGGTGGACACGGAGAATAATTGGAAAACCCTCATTCCAAACCATTGGTGCACATCGGCTCCAGGATCCTGATGGTCATCGGCTTACATGGAACTGCATCTCCTTATATTGCTCCATTGTCTAAGATGGCCACTGGCCTTCTTTATTTAAAAAGCTTATGACCTAAAGCTATATCGAGACAATACACACAGGATGCACATATACTAACATGAGACCAATCAATTGCAGTCCTAAATAACAATGGAAAGATACAAGTAAACAACAACATACATAGTATCTCGAAATCTGCTTGTTGTATGACTAACTAGGTCTACAATACTTTGAATTCAACTTCACTAAAAGATGTTGTACTATTGTCTTCCTTAATCTCCAAGATATTAGTACCGCTTATTTCCTAAACCCCAAATGACCAGGAATCAGTAAATTCTATGACAAATAAAACTAATTAATTCAGTCAAATAGGTTGAATAAATTCCCCCCGTAGACGGTGAGATTGTAATTTATATACGAGCCAATCAGAAGTGTTTGAGGAATTTCAAGGTCACAGTGCTAATTTCAGTATCTGATGCTCGCATACAATCGGTTCACAGCGGATTTTAGAGAAAACGTGATAACTGAGCGGACTACAACAAACATGATTACTAAGAAGTTTTTTTATTTGTGATTGTAGTAATGAAATGACTTGTGGACCTTGTACAGACTACCGTGATGATGTTGTCTTTCTATGTAATATGTGTTGGGGGAAGAAGTCTGCTCGAGCAGGAACTTTCTTCGCTCGATCCCGAGTGAAACTGAGATAAATCATGATAATTGTTGCGAATTCGATAATAAAAGCATTGGTAACACTGGCTGCAACATTTACAGACATTACTGAAGCTTCAACTGATCGGCGGTATTAGTAATATAGAGATATATGTGTAATAAAAATGACAAGTTTACACGAGTCGTTCGGAGGATTTGGAAAATCATTGAAATAGACGAAACAGTAGTCAGAAAGCGAAAACTTAACAGAGGACGTAATATTAAAGAAGACTGGGTAAGTAGCATTTCAATAAATATACCTCACAGGTAATTGAAATTTACGACAGATCAACTCAAAATGGACACTTGTAAAGGGTGAGAAACCGATAAGGAACGATAATAATACCAATTATACTGGAATACATGCAGCTGGATACTACAATATATACAGATGATTAAAGAGCCTACCGATGCCTGCATAGATTTGGTTATGTGCATCCTGTCGTTGTCTACGAGCGCCATTTCGTGAACCTTACAACAGGAGTGCACACAAACAATATTGAAGCTATTTGGTCGAGGCTGAAAGAGCTTTTGCGATGTTATCATGTCTCTAGAAGCCGACAGTTATGGAGCCATTGTTCTCAAGGTCACTCAAGGCTCATTCAAAGGTCGTCCATAAATTACAGTCTCACCGAAGACCATTGAATATCACGGAGTCCTTTCAATATAGTTTCGTATTTCTGATCAGTGTACATCTTTGACGACTAAAGAATTGGAAATTGTACCAATCAGGTTTCACAATATCCACTTATCAATCACATTACCCAGATCCAGTCGATTCGTCAAGTACCACGATGGTCATTAAATACCGGTTATGTTAACCACATCACTCCAAATATGGTTAAACTTCAACAGTCATAAATTGCATCAATCTTTAACAAAAATCTTTAACGAAATAGAAGGATTTCCTTTACATTGAACAACTAGAAATTCATTTAATTGATATTTGTTAATAACAAATCAGTCGATTTAAACTAGACCAACACAGAAAACCTGGACACATTGGATGGCCATTTCGTCCTAGTATAGGACTCCTTAACAGTACACATCCATGATCCCGCTCGCCGGTTTCGAACTCAGGACCTATCCGTCTCGCGCGTGAACACTTATCCTGTAAAACATTGAGTTGATACCCAATGGTGTTATTGTCTAACTTCAAACAATCCAAGAAATTAAATCACCATCGATCATTGTCCGCAATATAGAGAGTTCCCATAGATATAGAGAGTTCATTATTTACGCGTCAGTGAGAGCAGTCTTGCTCTATGCTTGTGAAACCTGGCCTCTTCGAGTTGAGGACGTTAGAAGACTCTCAGTGTTCGATGGTCGCTGTCTCCGAAGGATTGCTGACATCCAGTGGCAACACCATGTCAGTAATGCAAAGGTTCGGCATCGTGTGTTCGGGCACAGAGATGATAATGCAATCGATATCACCATCTTGAAACACCGACTTCAGTGGCTTGGACATGTTCTCCGAATGTCGTCCCAGAGAATTCCACGTCGTGCATTATTCGCCGACTCTGGGACTGGTTGGAAGAAGCGGAGAGGTGATCAGTGCATGACATGGTGTCGTGGTATGAAAGAAAGCTGCAAAGGACTGGTTTCCGTTGGTCCTTCACGACTCCCTGGCTGGGGTCCGAGAGATGGTGATACGCAGTGGCTAGAGACGTTATCAGATATGGCTCAGAATAGAAGCCAGTGGCGATCCTGCTGTAACCTTCTTTTACTTTCTTCATAATAAGTCGTTGTGTCTCCCTTAACTGAAAGACTTCTTATGATTGTACCTTTCCGTTTCCTCATTATTACCATTATTATTACTACACTACCTTACACCAACCTCTTCGTTATTGTTCCTTTTTTTTCACGCTCCTTATCTCTTTTTTTTCTTTCTCTTCGAATTCTCATTGTTTTGTGTGGCGCATATATATTGGCGCTCTCTTGTACCAATATTTATGTGTTCAAATAAATAAATATATAAATTGTCTTCAATGAGGTTTTCTGTGGTTGGCCTAGCTTCAATCAGTTCATGGGTCCAACGATTAAAACTACTAACCTACTTCTGAAATCAACATTTCTCTATCAAAATTACTCATTATCACCTAATTTTCAATCATGTTTTCATTATAAGAAACTAAAATCATTTTAACAATAGATGATGAATGGAAACATGTTTGGTTGTTGGCAATATGAACATCTAAATATCTTTTCAATGTATATGGAATGACATATTTCACCCAAGTTGTGTGTGCGTATGTGCGTGTGTGTGTGTGTACGTGTAAATGAGCACATACCTGTTGGGTGCCTATAAATAAGAATTGAATATCCAATGTATATTCTGATTAATCATTCGTGTAGTAATCGTGGAATATCATTTTAAATGTTAATGATTTGCAGGATCTTTGTATTATACTTCATTATTGAATTGATTTCATCACAACCGGAACCAGTTTACATAAGCGATGATACTAAAGATGTATTCATTCAACCTGAAACTAGTAACTGTTATTCTTGAATTAATAATGTACTTTTCCAGATATAACATCACTTAGTCCGATTAGGCTTCTAATACTATCATTAGACGAGGTTAAAGTAATGAGATCAATGGTTGACAATTTGATTACCAAACTAAATATTATATCATCTTCAAGTTCAGCTAATAAGCCTCTACATAATGGATTATTATCAAATCTTTGCATTATTTCTTATATTATTCTAACACTTATATTAATATTTAGAAAATACTGATGATACTACTATCAAAGATGTTTATAATTATGAATAATTTCAAAATACACATATACATTACGAATGAGTTTTTTGTTATTGTGATTGAACTACTTATATCCATTAAAGTAGTATATAAATGATAGTCAGAAATAGAATGTATTACAGTTGAAAGTCGTTAAAGGACAGAAATGGGGACAGAAAGTAATTGGTATGACGATGGGCTGATATTTGCAAATGGAACAGTCAAGTTTGAGACAATGGACTGATATTTTGGCAAATGAAGTATTTACTGTATGGTTTTTAGATTTTACTGAGATATTCTGTAATTTCGTGTTCAAATATACTCGATTGTCCCCAGTTATGTTCTTGATCAGTAGATTTTGTGTCGTTGCCAACCAGGAGGGGGAAGGGTGCTGTTCTGCGGATCTTGATGTGAGCCTGGAACTTTTGAACTTGTTATAAGTGTGGTTTGTGCCACTTATATCGACATAAGTAGTACATGATTGTAGTCAGGAACAGAATGTATTTCAGTAGGTTGTAAAAGGGCGGGAACGGGAACAGAAAGCGATTGGTATGGGAATGCAGGAGTAATGAAGTCTGGGATAAATGACTGGTATTTATGAAAGAAATAGTCAAGTCAAGAAAACCGATTGATATTTTGGCAAATTAAGTATTGTATTGTATGAGATATTCTGTAATTTCGTGTTCAAATATATTTGATTGTCCACAGTTGTGTTCTCGTTCAGTACATTATGAGTTACCTGTTCGGTTGTATTTATTGAATTCAAGATGTAGCTACGTACCACTCGGCCAAAAATATGTTGAAAAATGACATTTGTAACCGCAAACAACTGTATTATTCAAGTGATGAGATCTATCTATAAAAGCGGATACGCTATGTCACAGTATATAGATGTGTATCAGCTATATTAGGTAATTTTAATAGTCGAGATCATGAGTTACTTGAAGCTCGACCATTATGGACAACCTGGAAGCACTGAACAGCCATTTCGTCCTACTATCGGACCGGTGACCAGTGGAGTTCAACAGGGTCAGTTGTGAGATAGTAACTCACTGAAGATAATGGTGGATGTCTCAGTCAATCTCGTGGATTAGTTGAAATTAGACATTAACATCGTTGGACGACGGCCGTCTCAGTGGTCTAGTGGTTAAGCGCTCGCGTGCGACAGTGATAGGTCCTGAGTTCGAATCTCACGAGGCGGGACCGTGGATGCGAACTGCTGAGGAATCCCACTTTTAGGACGAAACGTCCTTCCAGTGTACTCAGGCTTTCCATGGTGGTCTAGATTTAATTGAATCATAATCTAATCGATCAAATATATCAAGATTATAAATAGTATTGTGGTATATGCTACTGATGTTGACAGATATAAGTAGTATATATCATCAATTGAAATGCCTGGTGGTAGAAAAGTTAACAAGATCGATGAACAGAGAATGATTAATGTGAAAACAAAAGAATAATGACGTTTGGGTCGAATGATTGACATTTTGTGAATGAAGTATTTACTGTATTGGTCACAAGTTCTAGTATTCCAAAATATATGGATGTCCCCATCAGTGTTCTTGTTCACCACGGTAATACTATCTAGTTCATATTGACATTTGTAAGTCAATGTCATGTGTAATCCTATACAATCTATACAATAATCACGAAGTAAGATACTGTAGTGAACGAGAACATTAATGGGGACAACGAAATGCATGTGAACACAACATTACAAGATTTCTTAGTGAAATTTCAGAACTATACAGTATATACTTCATTGACAAAATGTCAATCAATCATCTCAAACTTCACTCTCTTCCTTCGTTTCCATACAAATCACTCTCTGTTCCCGTTCTCAACCTTTTGCTGTCAGATATCCCACTTTCGATTGATATTACATACTACTTATATCTATCGACATCAGTAGTACATAACAAAGTACGACTGAATACCAAGTATTTTAAGTCTAAACTTCAGAGTGATTGATGGGTTATTACCAGAATGGGTTTTGTGGAGATTTTTAAAAAATTAACTGGTTGAAATCATGAGTCAATTGAAGCCAGACCACCATGGAAAACCTGGAAGCACTGGATGGCCGTTTCGTCCTAGTATGGGAGTCCTCAGCAGTGCGCATCCACGATTCCGCACCCCGCAAGATCCAAACTCAGGACCTATCAGTCTCGCTCCAGGCGTTTAACCGACTAGACCATTAAGCCGGCTGGCATCCAACGGTGTTAATGTCTAACTTCAACCAATCCAAGAAGTTGCGCCACCGTATACCATTGTCTTCAGTGAGTTCCTATCTTACAGCAGACCTGGTTGGACTCCACTGGTAACGACGTCCCCCTAGATGCGCACTGCTGAGGAGTCCCATACTACGACGAAATGGCCGTCCAGTGCTTCCAGGTTTTCCATGGTGGTTTAGCTTCAATTGACACATGATTTCAACCAGTGAGATTAATGGATTGTTTGAATAATTTGAGTTAATCGATTGAATACTGAATCCTTTTTTTTGTTTCGATGCATGTAACTATCTCAAAGACAATTGACTGTCCGGATAGACTTTCGAATCGCTTTAATTCATAAGACTAATTGTAAATAATGAAGATACTTAGATATTTGAGGCTACTATTGGTGAAAGTTTAATATCAATTAGAATAGGATACAAAATCAGGGAGTATAGTACATTGAATGTCAGTCATATTTCAGGCGCATTAATAGTATAAATTGCATGATCATAACCTGGTCTTCATATATTACAGTTTTTAAGTATAGAACCTCTACTGAACGGTTTCTGTCTTAACTAGTGTCAACTCTTGAATGAATGACTCTACAAGACAGAACAAATAATAAGAGATTCAATTGGTGATGAGACGTATAATCTATGGACGACCTTTGAGTGATGCTAAAGTGTTCACAAGAATATCCACTTACTAACTAGGAGTGAACGGTGTTTATAAAGCTGTTTAAAGGATAATGATCATGATTTATCATTGATGGTTAGGGTTAAAAATTAGATTTATGACTTTCATCACGAACTGACACCGGTTAAAATGTCAAAACGCTATTTAGACAAATGGATGAATGAATCTCCAGTTGAAATTCAAGATCAATTATCATAAATCTGATTGGTTCGTTCATAAATTATAGTCTCGCCTATAATTATTTTGTCCTCATATAGGACGTATAGCGAGACTCATAGGTCCTGAGTTCAAATCTCGCGAGGTGGGGTCGTTGATGCTGAGGAGTCCCATACTAGGACGAAACGGCCATCCAATGCTTCCAGGTTTTCCATGGTAATCTGGGAAGATACAAGCAGACAACACTAAGGGAATATGAATACATTTGGTTGTTTGTTTGTTTGGCAACTACAATATCCATGATAAGTACTTTTTACCTATTTGTTTTTGTTTATCAAGTCGTTGTTTTTATGTTTATTTTGTTTATAGAACGATTGGTTCCATCATAAAATTCATGTTTTTTTATTACTAGTTTATTACATCTAATTACAATGGTTACTGTTTTGATGGATTTATTTACTTATTTAAACCCGTAAACATTGGTACAAAGGGGGCATCAAATAGATATACACCAAACTGAGTCATTCAATTCATGTGATGGCTGGGATACTGTACGGGATGCCCAAATCAAAACAGGTGATTAACTTAGGAGGAAACACTACGAGCCTTTGATTTATAGGTCTAAGACAATGAAGCAACTTGTGGAAGTGCAGTTCCATGGTAGCCAGTGATCGACAATAGGTTTGTACGCCATTAGGATCCTGGAGCCCATATGCACTATTGGTTTGAAATCAGAATTCGCCAACTCCTCTCAATGGATTCTCCATATCCACCAATCTGGTTAAAACACAAGACAATCGTTTTTCGTCCTCTCAATTTCGTAAACAACACCGCAGTAGCGAGAACGTTGTGAGCAGGAATTCCCTGACAATGACTGTATACGCGTGGCTATGTTAGATCATTTTGAGTAGGGGAACTGACTCTCTCCACGCTCGACCATACTAGGACAATATATCATATTCATTGAAACTTTACCTATATTTTCGATAGCCTAAATCATCAACTGATCACTGATTTGAGCAATGAAGTTCAATTATATCGGATGTGAGACGGTAATCCGTCGTAGGATATGAAGGTTAGTTGCACAATATAAGGGGTTATTTGAAGTCGGGTGTGTAAAAGAATAGATACTAACCGATTGGTCTAGGTTTTAAGCGTTGGTTGGTTAGATCAAAATTTCGGGGCTCGACTGTATGTGATAGGACCGTGGATACGTACTGCTGAAGAGCCCAAATTAGTGGGAAATAGCTGTTTAGTGTTTGTTCGTTTTTTTTTATGAGGATCTAGTTCAGATCGGTTGGTCATTTATACTAAGAGAATTGGACTAAGTTTTAACCTCATTTATAAATGAGTTATTGTTGACTCTTTGAAATAACATAATATACCTACTTTTTGTTTGAAGAAATATTGTAATCTATACCTATATGATTACATGGAATGGATGTAACGTGATTAGCAACAGATATAAAGACACATGTCTTGTCCTTTCGACAATCCTCTGCTGGGTTTCCCTGCATCTTAGAATTGAGATTTATTTTGGGATTTAAACCTGGTACCTGAAGTCTTAAGTGAGAATAGGCTATTCATTCAGCATTGTTATGTCCAATCGAAATGGGTTATAAATCAATTTTAAGTGTTTAGATCTTCCCATTGTTGGCGTTAAGGACTATAGTTGATTAGTATCATTTGGCATCAATGAATCCTATGAGGATTATCATCCATCCTATATAAACTTGTGACATAATGACAATCTCTAGGCAAGATACACATATTTTTTTGGCCAAATCTGACATTATTCTGTCCAAGTTAGGTATGCAATCAAGAATATTTAAATTCTGGTGGAGTTTTGTTCTCTGAGCTGTATGGTTTGGTCGTGGAGCTTTCGTCGTTCTTCTGAACTACATCATCAGCACAAACTTCAGATAGAAGTGAAGTGTTCGAATTTCTCCATATGTGTTTCACAGCTTGTTCTGTGCACTTCGATGTTGAGTAGTTCTTATTGACCTTAAATTTATCATTGTTTACTTCTTTGTTTTGGTTGTCTCCCATTGGTTTGATTTTTGTTCCTGTATTTATGCACTTCACTTCTATCTGAATTTTGTACTGATGATGTCGTTCAGAAGAACGACGAAAGCTCCACGACCAAACCATCCAGCTCAGAGAACAAAACCCCACCAAAATCATCCACCTGAGCTACAAATCTTCTCCACCATCTCAATATTTTAATTCATTTTTGTATTGGTTGTTTGAATCTTTCCATTTATGTTTAGGACTACAAGTGACCAGTCTCTTATCAGTATACGTGCATCCTGTTCGAATCGTTTCGATATTACCTGAAGTCATAATCATTATAAATAGCAATGAACGGTGGGTAGCAGCAAAGTCTAAAACGCATGTTTCATCCTATTTTGGACCCTTCAGTTGGATATAACAGCATTCCGGAGTTGATGTTTACTTCGAAACTCAAACAAAGTACCATTCGCTCCGATTGCATTTCTATACATCAGTTGTAAGATTCAAACAACCAAAACAAAAAATGAAATAAAACTTCACCCCATTGTACAATCTAGTGATTATCAGGAATCAGTAGCTAAGTGGAATAAGTGAATGGCACTGAGCTCGAGTCCCGTAGTAATCATTAACTCTGGAATGCAGGTACATCCAACTGACGAATTCCAACTAGGACGAAACGTGAGTCCTGGATTCCACTGCTAGTCAGAGATGAAAGTGAACTTATACTTGTTTACTTACTTACTTGCTTACTTACACTTAATATACCTTGTTGAAGAGCATAGGCCTCCCACTAGCATTCTTCATCCAACTCTGTCCTCACCAATCCATCCTAGTTCTTTTCAATTACTATTTATCCTACTTATATCTGCTTCCAATTCTCAAGGCAGTGTTATTCTTTGATCTTCCTCTTTTACGTTTCCCTTCAAGATTCCATATTAGCGTTTACCTTGTAATATAGTTTTGGTGATTTCCTCAATGTACGTCCTATTCCATTCACATTAGATTATGCATATTCATTAAACCACAGAAGTGTTTTATAAACTAATCTATAATCTAAATTACATAATGACATAAAGTCATAGATTTGTCATATATGTCATACTCATTTGAATGATCCAGGAAACGACATGAAATCGTTTATCTGTCAAGGCAAATCCTATGATATTGTACCGATGTATATATATAGAAGCCCATAGTACATTTTACCATGTTGATCATGACAATGAACCTTAGAATTCAAGCATTCTTCTACATGTTTTTATTGGTTATACTACTAAACCTTGATGAAAATGATTCATTATCTAATGAAGAAAATGTAACTGAGTCTTTATCAGTTACTGAAGTATCAGAAACCACCATTCAATCAAATGATTCAATAAAACCTGATAATACTGATGCTACTGATACTGTTACTGCTGCTACTGCTACTGTTACTGTTGCTACTGCTACTGTTACTGCTGCTACTGCTACTGTTACTGCTGCTAATGCTAATGTTACTGCTGCTACTGCTACTGTTACTACTGTTGCTGCTGGTGATGATGACGATGATGATGCTGATGATGATGATGATGATGATAATGATGATGATGACGATGTTGTCAAGCCTAAAACCCTACAAAAACTGATCAAACCAAAAAAGATATCTAAACTTGGTGAATCCGAAGACACTATACCACCAAAGTATAGATCTGCCAAGAAATCTGATTACAACAAGATAAGAAACAAGAAAAAATAATTCTATGAAACTTTCAAATAATCAAAGCATCTTCAATAGAGAATGATAAATTGATGATAATGATTTGATAAACTATAATAAATTAGTTCATATCACCTATTTGTTGTTTAATATTTTGTTTTAACTAATTTTCTGTATTATATTAATCTATCCAATTTATAAACTGGTTTAAGTTAGACAACCACAGTCAGTCAGTCAGTTAGTTAGCAACAATGTAGAACTTCGTATGTACATACGTACATAACTTCGAGTTGCCATACCACATTAGCACACACATACAATTGTCGATTCAAATCCCATAGTTGTAGAAGTAGTCAAAGTATAAGCAGTAATCGGAAAGATGAAGGTTTGAAGATCTTATTCAACGAGTATAATCCAGTGAAATAAATTTGGAAAGAGACAAAAAGAAAGGGATATGAAGAGTTCTCAAGATTAGAATTTGGGAGAACATAGAAAGTGGATGCACCTGCACCATTGTAAACGATTTTGAGCCATGTTATTCAAGGTCTCTAACCATCAGTTGCTATAATCTCGCGGATCCCAACTAGGTAGTCTATATCGACCAATATGGTTCAGTTCACTTGCCAGTGACTTCATTGGTTTGTGCCATGTTTTGATCTGGCCACCTCTAGCTTTCTTCCAACCTACTCCTACAGCATAAAACATTGCACGTCAGGAGAGTCGGTGTTTGAGCATACGTAACACATATCCCAGACATATCAACTGATGATGGTTCTTTACTTGATCAATTGATTTGCCATCCTAACCTAGTACCCGTTTCCTAACAACCGCATTACTTACTCGGTAGTTCCAGAATATGCTTCGAAGACACCTATGATCGAATACTAGTAACCTACGAATATCCTTTACTCTTACCGGCCATGTTTCACAGCCATAAAGCCGGACGGAACGAGCTGCTGTGTAGTAAACCCGTCCTTTGATTGATAGACTGATATCTCACCTACGCCATAAATGACGCAAGTTGACAAAAGCTAGTTGAGCCTTCTGTATCCGTGCTGAGATTTCGCCACACACCAGACCACAAGGACTGACGAGGACTGACGCTCATCTACTTCACTCCCTATCATCAGTTGAGGTGCCGATGTAACCCAATCCTGAAGCAAAATTTTGCATTTCGAAGGGGAGAATTGTATCCCGAACCTGCTTGCATTGTTGCATAAGTTGGTTAGCAGTTAGACATCCACTAAAAATCTGGAAGCACTAGACAG
The DNA here is from genome assembly GCF_000699445.3 of Schistosoma haematobium. Taxonomy (NCBI): domain Eukaryota; kingdom Metazoa; phylum Platyhelminthes; class Trematoda; order Strigeidida; family Schistosomatidae; genus Schistosoma; species Schistosoma haematobium. The sequence continues at coordinate 22,267,612 of NC_067201.1, forward strand.
ATATTTCATTCTAGTAAGGTGACTGTTCAAGAGTTTATAATCACAAACGATCGATCTCATGATGATCACTTTAACATGAGAATTTTAAATATTAAGACTAATGAGCTGACATCGTATTCTGTAGATAGATGTTTAACTTCAATTCATCTGTGTCATTATTCTTCTATATATAACTTCCCTATAGCTGATATTGTTTGATTCGCCCACAAAACTGATGATCTTGAATTCAATTATCAATGGTATGGTCTTGGATGAAATGTAACTTAAAGTTTTAGATACAATCCTTACTTCATTGTATTTCCCTGTATTCATATGCAAGATCGAAAGTTTTTAACCAAATATACCAAGTTGGAAATAAGTCACATTTTATGATTTGTACAAAAAGAATATAATATTAGCAGAGGTAAGTCGTGCAGCGAGGACAGCTGAAAGATGCATTCCAAGTAAGGACCGGAGTCAGACGAGACTGTCTACTCTCTTCCTTCTTCTTTCTTCTGGTGGTCAACTGTATTATGAAGACCTCCACATCTCAGGGAAAACACAGAATACAATGGACAGCTCAGAATCAATTAGACGATTTGAACTTCACAGATGACCTAGCCCTCCTATCGCATACACACAAACAAATGCAGGTAAACACAGCCAGTGTAGCAGCATTCTCTGCATCAGTAGGCCTCAAAATACACAAGGGGAAAACCAAGGACCACCAATCCAATCACACTTGATGGCGAAAATCTGGAAGATGTGGAATCCTTCACGTATCAGGGAAGCATCATCGATGAACAGGGAGGATCAGATGCAGATGTAAAGGCGAGGATTGGCAAAGCAAGGGCTGCAACAACTGGAACTCTAAACAACTGTCTGTCAACCAATATCAGAGTCACGATCTTCAATACGAACGTCAAAACAGTTCTGCTCTACGGAGCTGAAACTTGAACAACTACTACAACCATTATCAAGGAGGTACAGGTATTTATAAATAGTTGTCTACACAAGTTACTCAATATCCAATTGCCGGATACCATCAGCAAGAGCGTTCTGTGGTAGAGAACAAATCAGCTTCCAACTGAAGAGGAAATTAGCAAAATCCGATGAAAATGGATAGGACATACATTACGAAAACCACCAAACTACATCACGAGACAAGCGCTAACTTGTAATCCTGAAGGGAAGCGGAAAAGAGAAATGCCAAAGAACACATTATATCGGGAATTAGAAACAGATATGAAAAGGATGAATAAGATCTGGAAATAGCTGTAAAGGATTGCCTATGACAGAGTTGGATGGTGAGTGCTTGTGAGCGGCCTATGCTCCTTCACGAGGAGTAGTGTGCGTAAATAAGTAAGTATGTATGTATGTTTTTATGTAAGAGGTAGTTAGTGTACAAGTATATTAGACAATGGAATGTAGACATTCTGATGAATATTAGGTGCGTGTTAGTTGTCACATATCCACAAGTGACATATGAACACTACCATAAATAAAACAAACTTGTTCAAAGTAACTTTACTCAAGCTATAACCTTAAGTTCATTATTAACTTTCTTCTAAACGAGTTCTTCTGGATTCAAATAGCTAATCATAACTGATAGAGTTTAGAGATGTCAGGAGTAAAACAATTATCCCAAATGATATTTTTCATTTTCCATTGATCACTCATACTACTTATATCTGACCACATCAGTAGCACACATCACACTTGTCTGCCCCTTTTAAAGCAGTCATTCTTGTGGTGGTTCTGCTCGCCATGTCACTTTCCTATTTTCTATAGTCTGTGCCAAGCTCTCCATCAAAATGTCGAGTCTGCGAAGTATTGACCAACATAGTTCCGTCAATCTTCCGGGCCATCAAAATCCGACCAACGTCCAGCACCCAGGACGTTCAACACCTGAGCTCCAGCGACCTGCTGAAACATCTACATCCGATGTATATCCAACAACCGCATGTCCCACCGCTCCTTTCCGCCAGCAGAACCCAATACAACCAACGCCACTCTCCAGGATACTCCATTCGACATCATCTCCCTGCGACAAATCGCTTCATCTAGTACCTCAGATCTAGGTCCGCAACAGCGTACACAGAACAGCACCCTTCCTACCTCCTGGTTGGTAATGACACCAAATGTAGTGAAGGAGAACATAGGTGAGAACATCCGATTATATTATGATTTTTACTCATGAAAATTCCTTTTTTTTAAAGTTTTCAACAGTAAATGTCAAGATATAACTTGTTATGATTTATCAAGCAACTTTCGTTTGTTTGTTGTTTTATCTTCAAACTATAGACACCTTCTAATGATGTTAATTCATGTTAATTCATGATAAAGAAAGAAACCTGTTGTTTTTGTTTGTTTGAGAATTGACAAGTGATGTGTATTATTATCATCATCATTCATATTAGTTAAGCAATTGTCAATATGAAATGAATAAAGTTTGTTGGTAGTAACCATTTGTTTTAGTATTGTTGAAGTTTACTTGATGTGAAAAAAGTAAGAATATGTTTTTGTTATATCCCTATGAGAATAGTGGATGGTAACTATCGGGATCCATATATGGATTAATACTACATATATATACTCCTATACCAACCGTTGTTGCTACCTTGACATGGTGGTCGGGCTTTCCTATCGTTATGAACTAGTCGAGCTATACTGATTGGAACAATCGTTCTCCAAGGTCCTACCATGCCAGACAGGTCGGTTGAAGAGTGATAAGATTAAAAGCAGCAAACTCAAGGTCTGAGGGTGAAGTCGTATTGCTGACTGTACAGAGGTGTGACGGCAGTAATATGTTTCCTTCAGACAACCAGCATAACAGCAACGCTGCCTTCCCACAAAGAAAGGGTTGGGTTAGAAAAGATCGACCCTGAAAATGCACATCTCGCCTTATCTCACAAATATCCGTCTCCAGCGGTAAGGTCTCAACAAGTGCGGAGCTAACATAAAAACTACTCCCAAAATGGTTGTGTGTGATCGACTTCAAGTGGTGATCCTTTGGGCAATGCGATCACGCTCTCAGGTCACTATGGCCACCTTTAATCCAATTCCCTTTTCAAGTACCTCCGGAAGAACCCTTCCACAGTGTGAGTAACCGGGATGTGATAACCGCCTTCGTACCTCTAGAAGCACTCGAGTTATAGTCCTATTGTATAATTGTTCAGCAACTAGATTATGAATATTCATATTTCTCTTATTATAGGCTTTATTTTTACCCATAGATTATTATTATACGATTTACCACTCTTGAGTTATGCCTAGTCTATTAATGACAGTCTCCCATAATCGCAGCCACTTTTAGCTAGATCTCCTACAAATGTTGTTCTAAATTTGATGGTGCGATGTGATCTGTTTGGTTTGTATATAAACCCAGTATGTTTGAAATATACGGTTCATATCGTAGAGGCTAAGATTGGCGTTCTGGGCTCAATAGGCAGGGCTAGTCAGGAAGAAGGACCCATAAGGATTCTAAACTACTCGTACAGGTTTATGCGTCATTGATCCAGTCGATAAATCACTGTTCTCTAATTTGAGGTATCATTACATTATAGAAATTGATAAGGGTACAAGGCCACAAGTTATAAAAAAATTTTAAGTGTTTCATTATTACCTGCTTCTAAGCTGTAATTTTGATCTTTTAAGTTAAATGTATCTACTTTTCAGTGTTAATTTTAAATAATACGACTCGATTTCAACAATTTCAGGGGCTGTGGAGATGATTAGGTTTTCAATTGAGATCATGAACCGATTGATTTTAGACCACATTTGGAAACCTGGAAGCACTGGACAACCGTTTCGTCCAATTTTGGGACTCCTCTTTGACAGTGCGCATCCACGATCCCGTTCGCAGGATTCGAACCCAGGGCCTTCGTCTTCGTGCGCGAACGCTTGACTTACTGCATCACTGAGCCGACAACCAATGGTGATAGTGTCTGACATCAACCAATGCACGAAATGGCGCCACCATCTCCCATTGTGCTGAGGTAGATATTTGTCTCTACCCGACATGAATTAGCTCCACTGGTCAAGTTTTACTTTGTACCTGAACTCTAAACAGTAGCAAATAGGATGAAACGCTATTCATAGATTTCAATATCAGTTAGTATCCAATTTAATTCATAGATTCAATAGCTAATACTTAGAATGCTTTTGTAGATCAAACTTAATTGTAAAGAATAGCTTTACCTTCTATGACAACTAATATCTCTTCAAATATCTTAGTTAAAAAATATTATGGTTATTGGCTTTTTGCTTTCACAAAGACTAGTTGTAACATGGATAGGAATGAAATAACACAATAACTAGCTAAAATATAATTTTAATATGAGTTTATTTCTTGTTCAACATTTATACATTTTATCAGAAGGGGTTTTGTGTAGATTTTAGAAATTTCACTGATTTAAACCATGAGCCAATTGAAGCTGGACCACCATGGAAAACCTGGAACCACTGGACAGCCGTTTCGTCCTAGTATGGGACTCCTCAGCAGTTTGCATCCACGATCCCGCCTTGTGAGATTCTAACTCAGGACCTATCAATCTCACGCCGGGCGCCTAACTAACTAGACTACTAAGCCGGCCGGCATTCAACGGTGTTAATGTCTAACTTCAACCAATCCACCAAGTTGTTCAAACTGACTCATGATCTCAATCAGTGAAATTTACAGATTTAACCAGTTATTAGCACTGTACACTTGAATACTTAATTGAATTCTTGACAAATGTAAAATGTTGTTCTGTTCTTCTGTTAATGGAATGATTGGAAATGTTCTTTCTGTTTTGATCACTACATTATGTGTAGTCTACTATCTCTGATTCCTCTGTGTGAAATACAATAGTCGATTATTGTTTCCTAATTTAACTGTCCTAGGCAAAGTTGGGTCATAAAGAAAGATATTGAAGTATAACTTAATATTCAGTTTAATTGAGTGATAATAAAAGCCTCATCTAAAAAATTAATAATTCTCATTTTTGTAAGAAATGTCATGAATAGAAATGTTGTAGATAACATTTACCTGAAGTAGGTAGTAAAATGTCTACGAATTTAGCACAAATAATTTGCCTACTTAATTAGTAGTTAGTAGTTAACGCATGAAGGAGGAACAAAAAGGCATCAATCAATACCAGCCGAACAAGAGCAGAAAAAGCAAAGGTACACGCTGAATACACAAAACTAAACAAGCAAGTGAAGAGAAGCACCGAAACCGACAAGCAAAAATATGTGGAAGATTTAGTAATGTCGACGGAAGACGCTGCAAGAGAAGGGAACGTGAGACAATTGTATGATACAATAAAGATATTCTGGAAATTGTCGTAAACCAGGACGACCAGTGAAAAGCAAAGAAGGCAAAGTAATCACCAACATTGAAGAACAGGGAAATAGGTAGGTAGAACACTTTAAAGAACTCTTGAATAAACCAGCCCCACTGAACCCACCCAATATCGAAGTAGCACCCACGGGCCTCCCAATCGATTTTGGCCCACCAACAATTGGAGAGATCAGCACAGCCATCAGACAAATCAAAAGCGGCAAAGTAGCAAGACTAGACAACATTCTGGCAGAAACACTGAAAGCAGACGTAACGGTCACTGCAAAGATACTCCACATTCTCTTCAATAAGATTTGGGATGAGGAACAAGTACCAAAAGACTGGAAAGAAGGACTTCTAGTCAAAATACGAAAGAAAGGCGATCTCAGCAACTGTGATAACTACAGGGGCATCACTCTTCTCTCAGTACCGTGCAAAGTATTCGGCAGGGTATTGTTAAACAGAGTGAAGGACTCCCTAGACGCCCAACTTCGAGACCAACAGGCTGAATTTCGTAAGGATAGATCGTGTACGAATATATCGCAACACTTCGGATCACTGTGAAACAATCAATTGAATGGAATTCATCACTTTACATCGACTGCATTGACTACGAGAAAGCATTTTATAGCGTGGACGGAAAAACACTATAAAGCTTCTTCGACACTACAGCATATCTGAGAAGACAGTCTTACGGATTAGACTGCAAAATTGTGTATGGAGGACAGTTCACAGACTCATTCGAAGAAAAGACCGGTGTCAGGCAATATTGCTTACTCTCACCATTTATCACTCTCCTGATGATCGACCAGACCATGAAAACGTCAACATCTGGGTGGGAAGAGCATGGGATACAGTCGACAGGTAAGATGAAGCTGGACGATCTAGATTTCGCAGATGATCTGCTTCTTCTATCACACACGCAACAACAAGTGAAGGAGAACACGACCAGTGTAGCAGCAGCCTCAGCAGCAGTAGGTCTCAACATACACAAAGGGTAAAGCAAGACTCTACAATACATCACAGCATGAACCAATCAAATCGCACTTGATAGAGAAGCTTTGGAAGATGTAAAATCTTTCACAAGCACTAACTTAGAATCGTGAATGAAAGTGGAAAAGAGGGTTGCCAAAGAACACATTACGTTAGGAAATAGAAGTAGATATGAGAAGGATGAAAAAAAGCTGGAAATAGCTGTAAACGATTGCCCATGACAGAGTTGGATGGTGAGTGCTTGTGGGCGGCCTATGCTGCTCGACGAGGGGTAACAGGTGTAAGTAATGATATTATAGTAGCAAATTGATTAACTTACAAATACTTGAATAGACAATACAAATAGCTCTATCAATAATAAGTTCACTGACCATTTATAGTAACTCCCATGACCCGTACATTTAAATATTTGAAAATGTACCGTTTGGCGTTACTTTCCTGTGTTAGACAACCAGTTAAACATTAAAGGGACTTGATAGACGTTTCTTCTTAGTATGGAACTACTCAGTAGATTATATCCACGAACCTTCCACTGAGAATGAAATTTACAACCGTCGGTTTCTCACGCGAACGCCTAACCTGTAGACCACTAGGCCAGGATCTAATAGTGTATAAATCTAGCATTAATCAATCAAAGATATTGCACTACCATTTACTATTGTCTTTGGTGGATACTTAAAACAGTTTGTGATATACGCGATAATTAACAGTCTCCACAACTAGAGTAATCACAATTATGGTATGGTCACTAGCGGCTGGCTTCTATGAGAAATTTCTGGAGTTTTAGATAGAAACCGTGATCAATGGTGTTAGATGTGAAAGAGGTACTCAATAAATGTAACGAATGACGGTTATGCAATATCGCCAATTGATTGAAATCAGTTCGACCCTCGGTGGAGAAGTCATCCTGAAGGTCTGATCAACAAGGCAGTAGAGCAACGTCAGGAGATGCAGTCACATGGTGGCCGGTGACCAACGATTGGTTCATACCCCATTTGTTCCATCAGGATCCTTGAGCTTATGTGCACCATTGGTCTTGAATCAGAGTTTTCTAACTCACCTAGGTGGACTGTCCGTGTTCACCAACCCGGGTAAAGCACTGCCTTCTCGCTACTGGAGTGTTGTTTATGAAATTGAGAGGATGAAAAGCGGATATCCGATGCTTTAACCAGGTTGGTGGATATGGAGTTTTCATCAAGGGAAGTTGGAAAACCCTCATTCCAAACAAATGGTACACATTAGCTTCAGGATCCTGATGGAGCAAATGGCGTATTAACGAATTGTTGGTCACTGGCTAACATGAAACTGCATCTCCACAAGTTGCTCCATTGACTTAAACCTGCAGGTGCATCTACTCTTTGTGTCCTCCCAAATTCTAATCTTGAGAACTCTTCATGTCCCTTCTTTTTGAATCCTCCTTGTCTGTTTTTTTCTCTTTCCAAATTTATTTCACTGGACTATACTCATTGGATAACATCAACAAACCTTCATCTTTCCGATTACTGCTTATACTTTTACTACTTCTACAACTATGGAATTTGAATAGACAATTGTATGTGTGTGCTAATGTGGTATGGCAACTCGAAGTTATGTACGTATGTACATACGAAGTTCTACGTTGTTGCTGACTGACTGACTATTATAAAACATCATTAACATACTGTTAAGCTGAAGTGAAAAACAATATCAGTAGAAGATTGTGGAGATTGTTGAGTTTAGATTGATATCATGTATAGAACAACGTTAAACCGCCATTGAAAATTTAAAAGCACTAGACGGCTATTTCATCCTAGTATGGAACTTCTCAATGAATGATCCCATACCAAAAGGACTCGGACCCAGGACTTTCACAGTCTTACGAGCAAACACTTAACCTTCATCATTATCTTCAATGAGTAACTACTTCGTAAACGAGACTGAAACTCTTTAGGTTTAAATCTCACGAAGTAGGATCTTGATTGAACACTGTTGAAGAGTCCCATACTAGAACGAAACAATCATCTCGTACTTTGAATTTTCAATGATGATCTAACATTCAATCTAAACTGTAACTAAATACATTTTCACTCATTTGAAATCAGAAGATTCATTTGTTAAAAACAAAACATACTGTATTATATGCATATTAAAAAGTGAAATCTAAATGCGTGACATACAAAAAAAATTCATAAAAATAAAGTGTAATTTTAACCTTCCCCCAACCCCCCCAAAAATAGAATATGTATTATTACATAACTATACTTGAAACATACATAGAACTAACATTTATACTCTACTTAATAAACTACTTATATATGTATGTTGATTACTTTGATTATTCTTATTATCAGTAGTATTAGTAGTAGTATAATTAGTATTAGTAGTATAAGTAGTAGTAGCAGTATCAATATTGATTAATGGATTATAGAAATTCTCTTCTGTAAATGAACTAGTTTGAGATTGTGGTAATTTTAAAAATGTTATAAATGGTGAATTACAAGTTGTTATAAATGAATTATGTAATAAAGGAGGAATAGAATGATTATTAGTTGTTATACTATTACAATCATAATGATCATGATCATGATAGATCTCATTTGATTGACATATACATGAAGAATCTAATGGATTATTATTATTATTATTCATCATCCTCATCGTCGTCGCCGACGTCGACGTTGTCATCATCATCATTGTCATAGGATCAATGATATAATCTATATGATTTGGATATGATGCCATAGATTGTTGTTGTAGTTGCTGTGGTGATTGTTGTTGCCTTGGTGATTGTTGTTCAATAGGTAATTCATATTGTAATGATTGTTTACAATGAAATGTTTGTAAATAATTCTGTTTTGTAGTTGTAATTAATTTTTTTGTAAATTTTTGTTTTAACCAATAAATCAATAAACTCATACTACTTATTAAACTAATCAATAAAAATAAACAACATAATATAATTACAGTAATTAAATATTGATTATGTTTTGATAATAATCTCCATTGATTATTGATAATTGATGTTTGATTATTGATTAATGGAATATGAATTATTTTTGAACTACTTACAATTGATTGACCATTATGAGTAATATATACAATTCTAATTTCATATTGTGAATCTAAATAGATTAGAAATATAGAAATAAACAATGAACAGAAAAGAGTTTAAAGTGATGGTGGTGGTGATTATTTGTGATGATAATCATCATTAAAACCTTCGATATGGTTAGTTACTAACTTGTTATAGGTAAACACGGATCTTGTGGAGTTCAAAATCCATAACTAGTTTAGTTTGATTCCTTCTTTCATAGCAGTCGATATCAAATAGTTAAAATGAACTCGTCATTGTCTAATGTTGTCTCTGTTAGAAGTGGTGTCATACAAGGTAGTGTCTTAGGTCCTTTGCTTTTTTTTTAGTGTTTATCAATGGTATTTGTGAAAGTTTTTGTGTCGGTAAGCCCCTTCTATATTCAGATGATCTTAAAGTAGTATATTCATTTTCTCCATATGAGCTGAACAATATGCAAAATTGCATCAATATGGAGCTTAACAAAGTAGTGTAGTGATGCTAAAAATGGCAGCTGAAGCTTAACACAGCTAATTGTAGACGGATATGCTTCGGCGACACATCACTCAACTTAGATCTTACCATAAATGAAGAAGTGTTATCTAGGTTACATACAATAGTAAGCTTAGGACTTAGGTACTCCTACGACTTGTCGTCTACAGAATAGGTATTGAAACAAACCTCCAAGTCTTAACATCTTATAGATTGCATAACTTCAAACCTTTATAACAACAAGTCACATATTTTGATGTATAAAGTTTGTGTTTGACCAGTCCTAGAATACGGCACATTTATCCTTAGTTGTGTGTGGATAAAGAATAAATTAAGATTGGAATCAGTACAGAGACGATTTACACTTTGGATTCTTGGAACTGATTGTATCATGAATTATAATTCCAGATATAATAAACTTGGACTCGACTCTTTATAGAAAAGGTGACTCAAGCTAAATCCAATCATTACTCCTCTGAAAATGCATTAAATGTTCTAACCACCTGTAAGTGTATCTTATTCCACAAGTAGTATTATGGGAACTTTAAATGTTTAACTATTCTTAGCAGTGAATTCCCTAAGTAAAATCACCTACCTGCTGATACTTTACATTAACACCGTCTCTGGCAACCTTAAATAATCTGAATAATATCTGACATGAACAGTATATCACTGAGTCATATGACATATACATTATGGTAGAGTTGATTGACGTATTTTAGTAAGTATTGCTTTGTTGTTCCATACTCTCTGTTTCCATTTTACTTTCTCTAGTTGTAGATGATTATCATTCATTTGATCTGGCACAGGAAATGATCTTAATTACATCGTTCATAAATCAACAGGCTGTCCATTTAAGAAGAATTAAAGGTTTCCGACTGATGCATTAGATTGCTGTAATATACATGTACTACCTAAACAATTACTGAACTAGTATACTTAAAACTTCCTTCTGTCACATGTTTGTCCTCTCATCACATACAGATAATCAAAATTATAGATACGTTAAGTAAGCATGAAAGAGTAGTGCCGTAAAGCTAACAGGTAGGGGAGTAAGTGTTAGGTCCCGACAAGCATAGTGAATGGTAACTTTTGGGATCAATTTATGGACTAACACTAAAAGTATATTTCTATTGTATAGTTATTGAGTAACCAAACTATGTATATTCATATTCCTGTCATTATAAGCTTTATTTTGACCTATGAACCATTATTATACGTTTTACCATTCTTGAGTTATACCCAGTATACTAATTACTACCTCCCTCATTCACAGCCACATTTGGCTAATTCTTGTACAAATGCTGTTTCATATTTAACTGGTACAGTATAGTCTGAGTGCTCTGCTAATGTATACGTAACGATACCGCCAATTAGAGAACAGTGAATCATCTACCGGATCAATGACGCATAAAGCACGTCTAGAGCAGTCTAGAGTCCTTATCAGTCGTGCTTCCTGATTAGCCCAGCTATTTACGTCCAGAACACTAATCTCAGCCTCTGCATGTATTTCATGTATTTCAAACATACTGAGGTTTATATAACAACCATACAGACCACATAGTACCATAAAATATGAAACAACATTTGTACAAGAAGTAGCCATATGTGGCTGTGAATGTGGCAGAATGTAGTTAATAGACAGGGAATAATTCAAGAATGGTAAATCGTATAATAATAGTTCATAGGTCAACATAAAGCTCATAATAAGGGAAACACGATTATTAATAGTTTAGTTACATAACAATTATACGATAAAAATATACGTATAGTATTGGTCCATAAATGGATCCCAAAAGTTACCATTCACTATGCTTGTCGGGACCTAACAGTAAGCCAGTGTGCGTAAGAGTCAGCGAAACAATGAACATGATTCATATGTACATATATATATATTTAGTCAAATGAATAGAACATTGAATCAATTAAGCGATTACTAGTGAAGCTATCCGAATGAATATATGAGTAGGCAGTAAGTAATACTCAAGTATACATACTCATACAAGTGCAACAATAATAAAAGTACAATGATATAGATAAGTTGTTATAGTACTCATGACTCTATCCATTGAACAAGTTAACAAAAGCTTTTAACCAAATTAAATGTGAACAAATTCAATTGCATATGAGCTTTTATAAGAGATTAAGCGTTCATGTGAGAGATCAATAGATTCTGAGTTCGAATCTCGTGAGAGAGTAGAATCGTAGATGTACATTGTTGAAAAGGAGTCCCAATTACTAAAACGAAATGATGGTTTAGTGTATCTAGGTTTTCTATGATGATGGATTCATGAATTCAATGAATGAAATAAATTACATTAATTTAATTGGTTAGATTTCTTAGAGAAGTTTTCATTGATATGAATTCGGTTTAAGATTAGAAAATTACCTTGGTCACTTTAGAATCTTAACTGTGAGGATTATTTATTTAGACGCATAAACATTGATACAAGGAGGTACCAAATAAATATGCACCACAATGAGTCATTCGATTTATGTGATGGCTAGGATACTGCCCGCGTACCCAAACCAAAACAGGTGGTTAACTTACGAGGACACACCTTGAGAATTTGACCTGCAGATCTAATCCATAAGGCAGTGAAGCAACTTGTGAAGATGCAGTTCCATGGTAGTCGGTGACCAACAATAGGTTCGTCCTCTATTTGTTTCCTTAGGATCCTGGAGATCATGTGCACCATTGGTTTGGAGTCATAGTTTTCCAACTCAGCTTGACAAATTCTCCATATCTAACAACACGGTTAAAGCAGCGGACATTCTTTTTTCGTTCTCTCAATTTCGTAAACAACAGTATTGCCGCGGGAAGCCAGTGAGTAGGACTTCCCCGACAATGATTGTATGTACGTGGCCATGTGAGAACATTATAAGGGGGATAGTTGACTCTCCCCACTCTCGATCGTGCCAGCGCATTTAGGGGCTAGGTTCTCTAGGTCATATCATGGACTGAATTTTTTCAGACAGTTATTGAACATGACAAAGCACTAGATATGTATTTTATCCTAGTGTAGAACTAATCAGTAGTGCCCATTCACAACTCCATCAGGGTCTCGTGATCTCATGGAGGGCGCTTAATATTTAGATAACTAAATAACTATTAAATGGTTGTAAATTTCCAGCTTTAAACATTCTCGAATATTGAGCTCCCATCTTCTAACGAGTTTGATGGGTGGCTGATTGATTACCGAAATTGCTGAACTCCACTGATCATGGCATTTTATTAGAACTCTGAGAACTACCTCTCAAAATAAGTCACTGGTGATCATACGATTCCATCAACATAAACAGATCTACTTTATTGTCGTTTCCTTAACCTTTTATAATCAATATCAAACTATACTACTCGTGAAGTTAAGTCAATAAAACTAGTGATCATAATGCAAATTAATCAAAAATTATACACTTCTTTACAGTCAAACTATCAATTGCCCCGGTAAAACCGAGAGTGAGGAGAGTCAACTCTTCCTCTTGAAATCCTCTCATATGGCCACGTGCATACAAACACTGACTTCTCGCGGAGTGGGAGTTTTTTTTTAAGAAATTGAGGTGACGAATATGTAGGATTCACCTAAGTGAGTTGGAAAACTCTGATTCAAAACCAATAGCTCATATGGGTTCCAGGATTGTGATGGAACAAATGGCATATGAACCAAATATTGGTCACCGGCCACCATGTGACTGCATCTCCTGACATTGCTCCACCTTTAGGTCAAAGGCTCTAAGTGTGACTCCCTAAAAAAACCATCTGCTTCGATCTGGGCACCCGAGCAGCATCATATCCCATACACAAAATCAAGTGATTCAATGTGACGCATATGTATTCAATAAAATCAATAAAAACTATACCTTTATTTAAATTACTTAATACAATCCATGAATTATGTAATTGTCTTTGAGTTTCTTCCCATATCTCTGTATCTAATTGACGAAATTGTACATAAAACATAAATGGATGATTAAATTTTTCAATTTTTTGATTATTATTTATCTTAAAGTTGTTGTTCGTATCTTGTTCAGTTATGAATGGAATTGTTGAAGACGAAGACAAAGACGACGATGAAGAAGGCGAAGATGAAGAAGTAGTAGTTGTTGTAACAGAAGAATCTGTACTATCATTAATCAACTCTGATTGATTTAAATCATAGATTGATGAAGATAATGGTGTAATCAATGTTAAATTTAATGCATTCACACGACCTTGGACGGAAGTGATTGTAAAAGGGATATAACCATATTCTGTAAAAATAAATGTTGAATAATCAGAATGGAAACTTATAGAGATTGTAGTAATTTTATTAGCTAAATACATGCGTTGATCTAAACTAAAAAACCATTGTCCCCACCCGTGTTCTGTTCACTACATTTGGTGTCGCTGCCAACCAGGAGGGGAGGGGTGCTGTTCTGCGAACGCCGCTGCGGATCTGGAGCTGAGGTGCTAGCTGAGGCAGTCCGGTGCGGAGAGGTGGCATCGAGTGGAGTGTTCTGGAAGGGTGGTGTTGGCTGCAGCGGTTTCTGTCGATGAAGAGGAGCGATGAGACCTGCAACTACTGGGCGGACATCGGATGTAGATGGCTCAGCAGACCGTCGGAGAACGGGTGTTAAGTGTCCCAGGTGCTGAGTGAATGTCGGATGTTGTTGCCCCGGCAGGTCGACGGAGCTATGGAGGTCAGCTCACCGCAGATTCGACATTTCGACGGAAAGCGTAGCACAGACTGCGGAAACGAAGAATGGGGCATGGCGAGCATGAACCACCGCAAGAATTACTGCTTCAGAGGGGGGACGAGTGTGCTGTGTGCTACTTATATTGACATAAGTAGTATATGATGTTAGTCGTGAACAGAAGGTTCGGCAGCAGAGAGACAAGAGGATCGAACAGTGAAGAATGGAAACAGAATGCAGTTTGTATGAAAATTCAAGAACAACGAAGTCTGAGTCATTTTGAGACAATCGATTGACATTTTGCAAGTTAAGCATTTACTTTATGATTGTTAGATTTTATTAACAAATCCTGTAATTTTGTGTTAAATAAATTCGATTGTCCCCACCCATGTTCTGCTCACTACAGAAGTACTAGACTGTTGCTTCATCTTTTCATTGGACTCCTCAGCAGTACGCATTTATGATTCAACACGTAGGACTCAAATCCAGGACTCCTGGTCTCATCTGTGAATGATTATTCTTTAGATCACTGAACTGGTATCTAATGACGTTAATGCCTAACCTAAATCGATCCACGACATTGAACCATCGTACACAATTGTCTGAGATTTAGTGAAGGATAAAGAAATCATTTATCTTCAAGATTGTAACCAAATTCAAAGCATTAATTATTAATTCAACTGATAGATATCAGACCCGTGTACTTGACTATCATTCATACCTTAACTGCAAGGTTTGATAATACAATTTGATAGCATAAACAAGAGTAAATAGAGGGTGGTTTTATTATTTTAGACCGTAATACTAACACCGAACCCTTAATCCTAATGTAGTGAATGAGAACACATAAATGGGGACAACCAAATGTATTTGAATACAAAATTACAGAATATCTCGGTAAACTCTGAGCACAGTAAATACTTCACCAATCACTCTCTATTCTCGTTTTCGCTTAATTTTCTCAACATTCTGCCTCCAGGCATTGTAATTTTAATTGATGATACATACTACTTATATCTGTCGACATCTATCCAACTGGTGTTCATTTTTCTCATTTCTGTCTCCATTTCCCAGCGTAATGTGTTCTTTAGTCTTCCTCGTTTCCTTTAGTATTGAGGGTTACATGTGAGGGCTTGCCTTGGGTTGCGGTTGGACGCTTCCCTCAATTTGTGTCCTATCAACTTCCAGCGCCTCTTCATGATTTCTTTCTCCGCTACAATCTGGTTTGTTTTCTCACGAAGTAGGTTGTTGTTGATGGTGTCTGGTCAACGGATCCGAAGTATTTCGCGTAGACAACTGTTAATAAACATTTGTATCTTATGGATGATACCTTTCATAGTTCTCCAAGTTTCCACTCAATACAGTAGAACTGTCTTGATATTTGTATTGAGAATTCTGACTTCGGTGTTGGTTGACAGACAGTTGTTCTGAGTTCCAGATGTTCTTCAATCGTAGATATTCTGCTCTTGCTTTGCCGATCCGCGTCTTCACATCTGCATCAGATCCACCATGCTCATCAATGACGCTGCCCAGACATGTGAAGGGTTTCACATCTTCCAAAGCTTCTCCATCAAGTGAGATTCGATTGGTTCATGCTGTGTTGTATTGGAGAATCTTGCTTCTCCTTTTGTCTATTTTGAGACCTACTGCTGCTGAGGCTGCTGCTACACTGGTCGTGTTCTCCTTCATTTGTTGTTGCGTGTGTGATAGAAGAAGCAGATCATCTGCGAAGTCTAGATCGTCCAGCTTCATCTTAGCTGTCGACTGTATCCCATGCTCTTCCCACCCAGATGTTGACGTTTTCATGGTCTGGTCGATCATCAGGAGAGTGATAAATGGTGAGAGTAAGCAATATTGCCTGACACCGGTCTTTTCTTCGAATGAGTCTGTGAATTGTCCTCCATACACAATTTTGCGGTTTAATCCATCTGTCGACATCAGTAGTATACATTATACTAACACTAAATTTAAGAACCTACTGATACTTTGATCATTAGAACTGTCTATACTCGATAGCTAACATGTTGACTTGATATGTACATCATGATCTTGGAACGATTTATACATCTGATCCAACTTTCAAGTGATGATATCTTCAAAAAAGGAACATTTCCAACTACATATGTATCAGATGGGTTTTTGTGGAGATTGTAGTAACTTCAATGGTTAAGATCATGAGTCAGTTGAAGCTAGCCCACCATGGAAAACCTGAAAGCACTGGACGGCCGTTTCGTCCTATTGCGGGACTCCTCAGCAGTGCGCATCCACGACCACGCCCCCCGTCCAGTGCTTCCAGGTATTCCATGGTGGTCTAGCTTTAACTGACTCATAATCTCAACCATTGACATATATATACATATATAACAAATAATATAAATATTATATTATTACCATGACTAAGAGTTGCTGTACGAAAATTTACAAAAGTTGATTCACCACGTCCAACAGCTGTTTTAGCCCATATATATAATGAATAATTAGTATTCATTTTTAAACCTGATATACGTGTTGCACATTGTTCTGGATCTTCAATTGTTATAGAAGAGATCATTTGAGAAGTTTTCTTTGAAATTCTTTCAATTGTATCAGTTAAATTATCTAAAATTTAAGAAAGAACACAATGTTTCATTAAGAAATTTGAATAAAAGGAATTCTATGAAATACAGTACAATGGAAGATGGTCGGGCAATTTTGTGAATTGGTTGAAGTTAGACATTAACACTGTCGAATGCCGGCCGGCTCAGTGGTCTGGAGGTTAAGCATTAGTGCGCGAGATCGGAGGTCCTCGGTTCGAATCCCAAGAGCGGGATCATGGATACGCACTGCTGAGGAGTCCTACAGTAGGACAAAACGGTCTTCCAGTGCTGCCAGGTTTTCGATGGTTGTCTAACATCAATCGGTTTATGACCTCAATGGAAAACCTAATAATCGCCATGATATATGGGCAAGAATGATAATGATTTGTTGTCTGCTTAGTCAAACATGTAGATAGTCTGACAGGTATCAGATGAGTTATATATTCCCTTATCCTTATAATTGTTATTGATTGTTGTTCGATTGTGTCGGGTTTTGGTGTGGAAATATAGTCACGTTCTAGTCAGGCTAATCACGCGTTTTTGGTCTGAGTTGTGTTAAAGTCCTGTAGAATAGACACTGGGAGGGAATCTACTGTAGATATTCGTCTGAGGTACATTAACGTCCCATACGTGTAAACGTGGAAGCTCAACCGTTATAACACTCCATAACCCCATACTGAGAAATACAAGTGGATACAACAATTTAGAGGTTATAAGATTCATTCTACTTCATACTTATACGGAAGATATATTGACATTCAATTGCGAGCTCCTTCTCTCTAAGGATTCAGATTCTTAAAATTCTACGGAATACGGACAGAATCTAACTTCATTTTCGGCGGGATCGTGAGTGCGTACTGCTGAGGAGTCCTAAAATGGTACGAAATAACTGTTCAGTGTTTCCATGTTTTCCATGATGGTTTAGCTTCAATTCACTCATGATCTCAACTACAAAATTAATATAATTTATTGTTCCTAAACACTCTTATATCAACAAACTGAACTAGTGGTTAAACGTTCTTTCACGAGACAGAACATCCTGGGTTCCGTTCGTATTAATGGAGTTCCGTACAAGTACTAAAACAGCTGTACAGTTCATTCAGCTTTTTCAACGGTTTTCTAGTTTTCATAGGTCCATGGTTTCAGTGAACTTGTTGAGTAAATCATAGTACCAAATTTTACTAAGAATATTTCAAATTTGAATCGCTTGATTGTTGTAGTAGGAACTGACTCATTCAAATAACACTTCGAAGGTGAACTTAAAGATTAAACCTTCGGTCGAGTGTGCTGTCACATGGCTACACGTACACAGTCACTGTCAGGGAATTCCTACTCAATGGCTGCTCATGGGGGGGGGTGTTTACGAAATAGAAATGACGGAAAGCGACTGTCAAGCGCTTTAACCGGTTTGGTAGATTTAGAGGATCTACCTAGGGGAGTTGGAAAACTCTCATTCCAACTCAATAGTGTATATGATCTTCCGAATCCTGAGGGAACAAGCGGTGTATGAACCTATTGTTGGTCACCGGCTACCATGGAACTTCATCTCCTTGTGTTGCTCAACTGCCTTATGGATTACACTTGTAAGTGAATGTCTCAGGCTGTGGATTCCTAAGAAAACTATCTCTTTGGTTTTGGGCACTCGGGAAGTATTCCATCCCTTACACAATTGAATGACACAGTTTAGCGCATAGATACTTGGTACCCCCTTGTATCAATGTTTATGTGTGAACGAAATTGAATGAAAGAGAGGGTGAGGGTGGGAGAAATGGGAAATCAGGCAACTAAAACAATTTAACATACTTAAGTATATTTCTAAATCATATGAAATTAAATTTCCATTTAAAATCATTGGCTTAATCCATGATACTTCAATATGATTAACACCAATAAATGTAATAGTTAATTCAGATACTTTCTCTGGTACACCTTCTTCAGTTTCTACAATGATTGCATCACTATAAAAGAAATGAAAATTGAAAATAGATTTACAATAAAATATAAGAGAAAAATTTTGTGGTTCAATGTAACTGTTTAATGGAAAAACAGAGAGTGTATACATCGACGAGATTGTGATCGATTCTCAGCGACGTCATGCGGAGTCACCAACTATTGGTTATGATAGTCATGAGGAACACAATCAAGTAGTCTGCATCTACCAATATGCCTAGGACTAGGAGTTAGTGATTTCAACGACTGATGCCACGTTTTTGGTTTGGCCGCCCTTAACTTTCCTACAACCAACCCCAACACTAGTCAGCGTTGCGCGTCGTGCATACATTGCGTCTAGCCTCACTATTAATTACCCGGTGATCCTAACAGATGCAAGCAATATTTCTAGGACATTTGTAGTCAAATACTATAAGCTTATGAGTATCTTGTACTCTTAAGGGCCACGTTGGTCGACCATAAAGTAGAACAGAACAAACTGCCGCGCAGTATACTCGTCCCTTAATTGACAGACCGATATCTCGTTTTCTCTATAGGTGACGTATTTTGGCAAAAGCCAAACGAACTTTTTGAATCCGTGCAAACATTTCTTCAGACACCAACTCATTAGATTTGATCAGACTTCCAAGATAAGTGAAGCTGTCGACGTGTTCGACTACTCCACCCGCTCTCCTCAGTTCAGGTGTTGATGTAGGCTAGTCTTGAAGTGGCAACTTAGGTTTAGAGGGGGAAACAACGTATTCCAAACATTCTAGCATTGTTGCCTAATGCTATCAAAAGACTCTGCATTTTATCAGCGCCTTCATCAAACAGCACTATGTTATCTGTGTATTCTAAGTCGATAAGTGGACCTCCTGGAAGGAGATCAATGCACGAGAATTCAGTCGACGAGAACGTTATTTCCATCAGTATTTGTATGACGAAGTTGAACAAACGTGTAGATAGTTGACAACCTTGATGGACACCACTTGAGGTTGCTAAATCAGATGACAGTTCTCCACAAGCTCCGAGTCAAATTGTAGTGTTCGAGTAATGTGCTTTCACAAGGTTTATGAACTTCTGAGGTACACCTTTCAATGACAGACACAGAATCTGTGAGTCCACAGAGTCAAATGCTAATTATTAAATCAAGGAAAACTATCATTATCGGACGCCGATAAAAGTGCCTCTGTTTTAGAATCTGATGAATAGTGAATATGTGGTTGATGCAGCCTCGAATAAGTGTGAAGCCAGCCTGGTTTTCTCGTGTTTGTAGTCCATGAGTCTTTGTTAAGCGTCCGATAAATATTGAGGCTAGTATTTTAGATGCTATATTAGTTAAACTAGTCCCTCTGTGATTATCACAGGATGTTTTCCCCCTTCTTATGTATTGGGAAAATCAATGATTACGACCAGTCAGATGACGTTACGTCCAACTCCCAGATTTTAGCTAAAATATTAGTCAACCTAATCGCTAAAACTGGACCATGTGCTCTTCCTCGTTTCAGATTAGCTATGGCCTTTTAAAATTCAATGTACTATTCAATGTAGTGCTACACGATTCCATAGATAGATAAATAGATAGCTAGATAGATAGATAGATGTGTGGATAGATATATAGATACTACCAAATGCCCCGGTTCAACCGAGAGTGGAGACAGTCCGCTTTCCTTCTCAAAATGCTCTCACATGTCCACGCGTACATAGCCTCTGCCAAGGATGTCCTACTCACTGCCTTCTCGCAGCATTACTGTTGTTTACAAGATTGAGAGGATGGAAAGCGAATGTACGGCGCTTTAACCAGGTTGGTGGACAGAAAGAGTCCACCTAGGTAATTTGGAAAACCCTGATTCAAATCCAGTGGTGCACATGGGCTCCAGTATATTGATGGAACAAATGGAGTATGAACCATATATTGGTCACCGGCAACCATAGAACTGCATCGCCTTACGTTGCTCGACTGCCTTGTGGATCAGACTTTTAGGTCAAAGGCTCCAGAAGTGGCCCCCTAAGAAGACCACCTGTTTCGGTTTGGGCACCTGTGCATTATCACAGCTCTCACACAAATCAAATGAGATTTGTTTGGCGCATATGTATCTGGTCCCCCCATGTAACAATATCTATGTGATCATATAAATAATGCTAGACCATCATAGAAAACCTAGAAGCACTTGATAACCGTTTCGTCCTAATATAGAGCTCCTCGTCAGTGTGCATCCATAATTCCGCACCGCGAGATTCAAACCCAAGTCCTATCAATCTCGCATGTGAAACATTAAACCTTTAAACCATTGAGTCGGCCAACATTCAACCGTATTCATATTAATTTATAAATTACTTTAAATATTACCTTTCTGGTCCAGCATATTGTATATTAAGTATACGAACCCATATTTTTAATTTTGTTTTACCCGGTAATTCATTTAAATAAACTTTATAATAATCATTGTCATATTGAATACTTGAATTTTTCATTGTATGTAAATGTTCTAATGTAGATGACCTAGTTATTGGGATACTTTTAGTATTGATTACATTATTATTATTATTATTATTATTATTATTATTATTATTATTATGAATAATATCTCTATTCATTAGTTCATTATCTATCAATGTTATAGATGACATTCGACGTAGATTTGGAAATGACCAAGATGGAGGTTGTTCAAGAATATAATCCTTGAAATAGAAAGAAAAAGTAAAGAATTTATGACTAAACGTATAATGATTTTATGATAATTTCACTGATTGAAATCACGTGTCAATTCAAGCTAGACCACCATGGAAAACCTGGAACTACTGAACGGCCGTTCCGTCCTAGTGTGCGACTCCTCAGCGGTACGCATCAACGACCCCGCACCCCACGAGATTCGAACCAGGACCTATCGGTCTCGCTTCAGACTCCTAACCACCTAGACCACTGAGCTGGCCGGCATCCAACGGTGTTAATGTCTAACTTCAACCAATCCATGAAGTTGCGCCACCATACACCATTGTCATCAGTGAGTTGATATCTCACAACAGATCTGGTAATTGTCTATAAAAGACTAATTAGTGATTTTCATCATTATACAAGCTAATGAATTTCTGGACTCAGTAGTTAAGTCAATAATATGATAGGGTCTGAGTACTAGAGTGAATATCAACTCTGTGTTGCCAGTACATCTAGCTGACGAGTCCTAAATAGGATGAGATTAACATCATGTGTAATAACGATGTTGCAGATCAAATCCTGCTAAAACATTTTTGTGTTATAGCAATTAATAAATTATCAGTAAAGTTTTAACCGGATCGTTCAGTTTTATTGGGATCCTAGGTCAATAACCTTGAAGTGCTTGACTTCAGTTTCATCATAGTATAAAACAGATTACCAACTCGCTGTGAGGAAGATACCAATTGAAGATAATGCATGATAGATACTTAATGTCGTGTGTTGGTTAAAGTTAGACTTAGGAAGCACTGCATGAAGCAGGTCGATTTTCTATAGGTTAAGTGTTCATTCACGAAACCTAAGAGTCTGGGTTTGATTCCCAGATTCAGAGTTGAGAATTCTTAGTGCTAGAAAGTATCAGACTAGAGCAGAATGGTTGTACACTGCCTCCAAGTTTCTTATGGTTGCTTAAACATGTTCGATTCTCGATTCCAATATAAGTAATAAACGCTTATATATCAAGGTGTTCAATTCTTTCTGTACTCTACTAAACACCCTTAAAGAAAACGACAACAGTTTGAATTATTCTTCACAATTCATCTAACTACAAAATGATTTTGATGGAGTTTTGTTCTCTAAGCTGGATAGTTTATTCGTGGAGCTTTCATCATTTTTCTTAACCATTGATTGATAAATTGGATTGGAAATGATGCACAAATATAGGAACAAAAATCAAACCAATTAGGAGATACAACCAAAACAAAGAAGTAAACAATGACAGGTTTAAAGTCAACAAAAACCAATCAACATCAAGCTGTGAACTATATGTGGAGAAATTCGAATACTTCACTTCTACCTGAAGTTTGTGCTGATGATGTTGTTCAGAAGAATAATGAAAGCTCCACGAATAAATCATCCCATTCAGAGGACAAAATTCTATCAAAATCATCTATCTGAGCTACAAATCTTCTCCACCATCACAAAATGATTTGAATATCAGGAGTCAGTTGAAGAAAAAAACGATTGATGTTAGACCACCATTGAAAACCTGGAAACACTGAACGGCCGTTTCGTCCTATTGTGGGACTCCTCAGCAGTGCGTATCCACGATCCCGCTCGCGGGTCTGTTATGAGATAGTAACTCCCTGAAGACAATTGTGAATGTGTCACTCAATTTCGTGGTTTAGTTGAAACTAGACATTAACACCATTGGATGCCCGCCGGATCAGTGAGTTTAAAGGTTAAACGTTGGCGCACCAGATCGATAGGCCCTGGGTTCGAATCTTGCAAGCGAGATCATGAATGCGCACTGCTGAGGAGTCCCTTACTAGGAAAAAACGGTCGTCCAGTGTTTCCATGATGTTTCAATGTTGGTCTAACATCAATCGGCTCAAGATCTTCATCAATTACTTAATAATCTTCACAACCTTATACTGATGAAAATGAAAACGAACCAAAAAAGTTTCTAACCTGAACTTTTTTATAAAATTCACATGAATCATTTGATAAATCAGCATTACACCATTCAATTCGAAATCCTTGAAATATACCATTGATTTTTAATAAGAAATTAGAATCTTTGATCATTTTCCAACTGAGTAATAAATGATTTGAACCAATATATAGAACTCTTAATTGAATTGGTATTAATTGTGGTATATCTTCACCTGAACGACCAGTAAATATTAATGGTTTAGTACCAGATGAACCTAAATAGTTTTCAGCTTGTAAAGTAACCTATAAAATACAATATAATACCCTTCCATAAATATGTATGAAGTAAATAGTATCATAGTTATAATTCAATGTTTGCAATGTTAACAGTATTAAAATGAATTGATTAGTCTTTGAATGTTACCAATGTCATCAAAGTTTATAGTGTTCACTTATTGTCCTACAATTGATTGATCATTGAATGGTGATCAATGTCATGTGTGTCAAGTCCTTCTTAGTATAGATCGAATGCTATCGACCAAGATTCAATGTGGCCATTAGTCCAAGCACCATCTTATCACAACATACTGCACGCAATATCGAGTCAATTAGACTAGTGGCCATATTGCAACTTGGTCGATAGCATTCGATCTGCACTAAGAAGTACTTGACATACATGACATTGATCACCACACAGTGATCAAATAATTGTGAGTACATCTCAGTCCTATAGGAGGTCAGTCACGGCCCGGATAGCTCAGTGGTAACGTGTCTGACTGTGAAGCTGGGTGACATGGGATCTGATCCGTCAGGGAGCACCAGTTCCCTCAAGATTACAGGTACACCTTGCTGACGAGTGCCAAATAGCACGAAACACGGGTTCAGGGTTTCCTGTTGACTACCTCCAACCACCATCTTACCACTTATTGGGTGTCCTACTCACGTTTATTTACGTATTCGGTGAATGTTGAACGTCAGAGTTTGATTTTCACCAAACATTTTACTTCAAGAGGTTTAAGTTATCTGTAATTGTCCATTATAAACATATCTAGTGCAGTTTTCACTTGATTTTTTACTTGTATCTTCTGAAGTGAATATAACTACACTGCATTACACAGGCAAGTGGCTATCAGGACTCAGTAACTAAGTGGATAGCGCGATGGCGTTCGAAGTGAATGGTAGAAGGTTCGAGTCCCCTAGTGAACATCAACTCTGAGATGCAGGTACATCCAGCTGAGGAGTCTCAAATAGAACGATACGCGCGCCCTGGATTCCACTGCTAGTCATTATCCATTTTTGCTTATGTCTAGTGTAGTATCATTATTTATTTACTTACATATGTCATCGAGAGGTAACAGGATTAAGTAAGTAGTATAAGGTTTCACTACAGTACAGATGTTTCCAATGTACAGTAGATGAATGAAAAGTGTTAGAATAGTGAGGAGGACACACTGTGAGCGTTGATGAAATTGGTAACATAAGATTGAGCTCCCAAATGTCCTGGCACAACTGAGAGTGGGTAGAGTCAGCTCTCCTACCCAAAATGTTCTCACAAGTTCACGCATGCATACAACCAGTAACAAGAAAGTCCTACTCACTACCCTGTCGCAGCATTACTGTTGTTTACGAAGGTGAGAGGAAAAAATGAGAATTTTTGGTGCTTTAACCAGATTGATGAATATCGAGGGATCTCCATAGGGGAGTTGGAAAACCCTGACTCAAATCCAATGGTGCACATGAGCTCCTGTATCCTAAGGAACATGTATGTTCTGATGTTGCTCCATTGAACCATACTTTTAGATCGAAGGCTCGGGGTGTGGCCACCATCTGTCTCAGTCTGGGCACCCAAACAGTATCACAGCCCGCACAGAAATCATGTGACTTGTGTGGCGCATATGTATTTGGTTCCCCTTTGTACCAATATTCGTGTGTTCAAATGCATAAATTAATAAATAATAACATAAAGCATATCAAATCAGGATGAATTCTATGTACTATTGTTGATTTAAAGATCAGTGGCCAATGGACAACGGCGAGATTATAATTTGTGGACGAATCAATCACGAATAAGATAACAGGTCGCAGATTTTGTCGCAAAATTCACTCATTCATTCGGATAAATAGAATTTTGGCAATAATAGCTGATGTCAGTTCGTGATGAAAACCCTAAATCTAATTTCTAACCTTAATCATCAACCGTAAATCGTAATTTGAATCCATGGCATAGGTTTATAACCCTCATTTGGTTCTGGTTATTAGGTGGACATTTACAAAGTCAGTCTGACGTCGCTCAAAGGTCGTTCATAAATTAAAATTTCGGTCAGTCAGCTACAACGTAGGACCAGGGACCTAAATGCATCGGTCCAAGTAGCCATACCTCATTAGTACAACAACATAAACAGTGAATTCATAGAAGTAGTTAATTCAATTGTGGTGATATATAAAAGAAAGATTGCATATAAGGATATAGTACAGGAAGAAAGAATTAGTTCGTAGAAAAAAAGATATACAGTGATTTTAGCCTCATATTTTAGAGGGAGACAAAGAGTGTATACATCTAAACTATTGTAATCGATTCTGAGCCATGCCATCTAGAGTCACTAACCATTGGTTACGATAGTCTCACCGGACAATCATTAAAATCTTAAGGACAATCAATAATGGTTCATCTTAGTCAGATGTTTACTAGTGTTATTTTTTTAAAATTCATAACCTTCCTAAGTATCTTATCTCATAACTGCCAAGAATCTTGGTAAGTATATTACTACTAAAACCTTAAAATCGATATCTACGAATCCATATCTTCAACTTCGATTCATTCTATACTCCTTCAATATAGAAATATTATGTTACTTTATCTCTTCCACTAGTTCAATAATCATATCGTATTGTGGATCGTGGGGTGTCTCTTCTAATTTCTACCGATTGATCAACTTCAGATATCCCAGTTATATAAATAATATACCCTTGTGGGCCAGGGTAATTTTACATTGGTTTTCAGGAGAACCAGACACCATCCGGACTTTCACGTGACAACCCAAACAGTACAGCTCAACCTCGTTTAGCAGGGAGACCAGACACCGTATAGGCTTTAACGCTGCAATCTGAATAGTACAGCTCAATCCTGTGGCGCAACCACATAGGTACCAAGCACCCTGGTGGACCATTCGCATATAGACATTCACATCACATGTATAGTTATTCTGATCAATGATCGCGTGAATCAATTATGCACAGCACAAATAGGCCAAATTTGACTTATTCCGCTTACATGACAGTCAAACTCGTTAATGTTAGCAATGGTGAAATGCTTTACAATGTCCCAGTGACGATGGCCCTTGGGAACACTGAAAAGCAACTACCAGTATGAATGAAATCGGTCAACCAGCAAACCAATTTTTTGCATGAATAGCCAGCAAAACTTTCCAAATCAATGCCAAACCATCCACAATAACAATGGCGAACCTCCAGCCTCATATGAGACCTTCAGCTCTACATAGCCATATAACTTATACTGCATACAACACATATGTAGGGTAGTAAGCTTAATAACCCAGCCTGAAGCGTTATTGCTTAAATAATGCTTAAAACCCACTCTCTGATGCTGGAATACTATAACTAGACTACCAAGGTCATTTTTATGGCATTTGCAAAATTTTCATTTTTCCGACTTTTCAGACCCTGAGTTAGGGGTAGTATCCCTTTAGATATCCCAGTACGACCCCAGTACTGTTCCTCAATCTCCAATATATCAGAACACGAACCGTTAGATGAAAATTGTTTATGGGTTCAGGAGACGAAGAAGAAGAATTTCCCAACATATCGGTCATCATACTATAGTATGATTTAACATTGTTCTTTTCAAACTCTTTCAATCTATTCAATTATTCATCAACTCTACGTTAAATTTAATTCTTACCTGATAAGTACGAAATACTTCTATATTCCATTTATCAAATTGATTTAGTTCATTCATATTTGATGATACCTTTGATGTGATTAATTCAGTTAATTCTATTCTATCGTTAGACCAATTTTTAATGATTGTGTAATTGAATACATCTTTTGATGGACCATGAATACAATCCATACAATGAATAGTTAAACGATATATTAAACCAGGACCATTATGTTGAATAGGATCCAAAGGCTGTGTTGAAAAGCAAAAGAACAAAAGGTTTTAAAGCAAAGATGGATAGTGGTTAACAGTGAAATCTAAGACTGACGTTTCGTCCTATTTGAGACTCGTCAGCTGGATGTATCTGCACCACACAGTTGATGTTTACTCTGCGATTCGAACTCAATACCGTTCGCTTTAAATGCTCTTGTGTTATACACTTAACTATTGAGTCATGAGAGCCGCCTGCTTGTGCAATGAGCTGAAGTTTTAAATTCACTTGATATTGTTTACTTGGATCTTTCCGTTGATGTTTAGAACGGTAGTTGATCAGTCTTTTATTGCCATATGTGCATACTGCGTGTTGCTGACAATTACTGGATAAGTGTATTGCCTCACACAAAAGAATATGCAAATACTTTCAATACTACAAAAAATGCATTCATTCCATCTTCAATAGGTATTCATATTACTATTATTACTGAAATCAATAGAATGTACGAAAGTCTTCACTTGACATCTCATTAATTCTATATTATATTACTCATTATCCCTCTCTCACATCACTTTTTTTCAGTATGGGATTATGGAGATTGTTGATTTTTGATTGAGATCATGAATTGATCAGTGTTAAAACACCATTGAAAGCCTGGAAGTAATGGATGGCTGTTTCGTCCTAGTACAGGACTCTTCAGTAGTGCTTATTCATGATCTCACACCAAATGGATTAGGACTTAGGATCTTCGGTCTTACGCGCAAACTCCTAACCTCTAGATCACTGAGCTGGCATCCAACACTGTTAATGTTTGACTTCAACCAATCCAGGAAACGGTGCGATTAGATACCTGTCTCTACCCGACACGGATTGAGCTCCACTGGTCACAGCCTCTCAATAGAACTCCGAGAATTATCTCTCAAAGCCCGTTACTAGTGATTACATGATACTTGTCATAATGGAGTTAAACAAGTTTTATCGATACCAATGGTGACAGTCTATATATTTCTAGTTCCATTATAAACTTCGTTTTGAGAAATGAATACACTTTTTATATATGATGTGATAACTTGATAACAAACAAACTGATCTAAATCTGGTCACAATTTGATACGTGTCCAGCCAAAACAAGATGTAACTTGCTACTGAGTGTGAACTGACAGACATAGATTATGTATGATTTTACTCCTCTTGAATGTAGACTGCTTGAATTAAGTGTGATCTAAGGTATACTCTGTTCCGCTACCTTTGGTCTAGAATCATGTATCTGGTGTATGTATTTAAGGTATTGGTCAAATATTCAGTCTAGTGGTAGTACAGTCTTGGTCATCGATCGTGGAAGTATATATGAGTAGTATAACGTGGGAAACAGAAAAAATTCTTACTTTCCCATTGCATTATTTCCTTTTTGTCTTTATTCTGTAACGTATATTGATTAATGTCAATAGTACTGTCATAGTGTGTGTTTGACCAGTTAATTATAATTACAACTAGATTATCACCGAGTAGTGACCAATTTCATGTTCCTTATATACTGATTGAATTGGATCGATTAAGTTTCACTATGGATACTGGTCTAAATTACTAGAAATTCAGAGCACTATATCGAAATGTTCATCATTGATGAACACGATGGATCTGATGCAGAAGCATATATATAATTGAAGAATATCTGGAACTCAAAACAACTGTCAACTAACATCAACGTCAGAATTTTCAATACAAATATCAAGACAGTTCTATTGTATGGGATGGAAACTTGGAGAACTATGAGAACCATCATCCAGAAGATACAAGTGTCTATTATTAGTTATATACGCAAAATACTTCGGATCCATTGACCAAACACTATCAACAACAATCTACTGTGAGAAAGAACAAACCAGATTGTAGCGGAGGAAGAAATCAGGAAGAAGTGCTGGAAGTGGATAAGATACACATTAAAAAAATCATCCAACTGCGTCACAAGGAAGGCCCTCACACGGAATCGTCAACGCCAAAAGAGGAAAGGAATACTAAAGAACACATTACGCTGGGAAATGGAGACAGACATGAGAAGAATGAACACCAGTGAGATAGAACTGGGAAGGAAGGCTCAGGACAGAGTGGGTTGGAGAATGCTGTTTGGCGGCCTATGCTCGATTGAGAGTAACCGAAGTAACATATGGAATTGTTAGGTCTTTGAAAATGGTCATCAGAAAAGTGAGAGAATCCAGTTCAAATTTTGTATAGTTTCTTGTTGAGTACTATCAACCAACTAACATCTCAGCATTATGTACAGGATGCTAAATCGATTAAACAATTTCCCACATTGGAAATCAGTCATTTGAACCTGATCAATGTTAAGGACTAAAAACAAAACAGGGAATTAGTCACTACTTAGTGATTAACAAACCTAAATACCTCAGTTCCATAAAAGATTAGCTTTGTTTTGAAAAGCTCAGTAGCAACGTCTCAAACTATGAAACTAGGTGATGTAGGTTAGAATTCCAAATGGAACACCATATCAAGATCACAGGTACACCATGCCAACCGAATACCAACTTTCATAAAAACTTAGATGAAATTAGATTTCTTGTAGGCTACTTCCAACCATCTAAGAAATTATACTGATTTTAATCTATTTATAATTGTATGTTAAACATTTCTTAGTTTCTTTTAACTAATCATTCTACAAATGTAATGCAACTTGTAATCAAAGATAATACTGAGTTATTCAGTTAATAAGAAAATCATACATTGGCTCGCGCGCGAAACTTCTAGGTCCTAGGTTCGAATCAAGCGAGTGGCGATCGTGGATGCGTACTACTAGAATGAAACAGCCATCCAGTGCTTTCAAGTTTTCCATGATGGTCTAGCTTCAATTGATTGATGTTCTCAACCATTGAAATGGATAGTAAACAAACCCTTCTGAATCATGAAAATGTCATATTAACTAAACAAATTAACGAGTAAATTGATTCAGAAGCTTACTTAGATAAAGTATTGATATATACCATGTATAAATATCATCACTGAAATCTAGGTACATAAAGTTGATGAATATTAATTGAAATGAAATATATATCTTAGATCCTTCTATTAAGTACCAAATAAGAATCTCAGTTTACTCCACTATCCAAAATAGAACCTAATTATTTCCTAATCAGTATGGGGTCGTATTTCTTCTGATTAGTGTTTTATGGCGAGTTAGTTTTCTACAGGATAGGGTCACTAACCCCATGCTCAACCCTCCTCCTTTAACCGGGTTTGGGGTCAGCAGTAACTCTAGAAGAGCTATAGGTGGAGCCTCTGCATTAGTAGGCCTCAACATACACAAAGGAAAAAGCAAGACCCTCAAATACTACACGGAGAACACCAACCCACTCACATTTGATGGCGAAACTTTAGAAGATATGGAATCCTTCACATAACTAGGAAGCATCATCGATGAACAAGGAGGATCAGAAAGAGATGTAAAGGCGAGGATTAGCAAAGCAAGGGCTGCATTCCTACAATTGAATAACATATCGAACTCGAAACAACTGTCTGCCAACCAGTACCAAAGTCAGAATCTTCGATACGAACGTCAAGGCAGTTCTACTCTACGGAGCTGAAACTTGAACAACTACTACAAACATCATCTAGATGGTACAAGTATTTAGAAATAGTTGTCTATACAAAATACTCAACATCCATTGGCCGGATACGATCAGCAAGAGCTTTCTGTGGTAGAGAACAAATCAGGAAAATTAGGAAAATCCGATGGAAATAGATGGAACATACATTACGGAAATCACCAAACTGCATCATGCAACAAGCGCTAACTTGGAATTGTGACAGAAAGAGGAAAAGAGGAATGCCAAAGAACACATAACATCGGGAAATAGAATCAGATATAAAAAAGATGAATAACAATTGAAAATAGCTGTAAACAATTGCCCATGACAGAGTTGGATAGTGGGTGCTTGTGAGCGGCCTATTATCCTCGAGGAGGAGTAACGGCGTAAGTAAGTAAGTAAGTAAGTAAGTAAGTAAGTAAGTAAGTAAGTAAGTAAGTAAGTATGGGGTTATGAATCATACAGTCAATCAATGCTAGACCTTCATTAAAAACCTTAAAACCTTAAAAGATGATTTCGTCCTAGAATAGAACGTTCTTCATCAGTATACATATCTACAATCTCACACTGAATGATCTTGATCTAATCCATACACCAAAATGATTACATCACATAGATTACCTTCCATTGTATAATTAAATTATTTGGTTTATTACCATATACTATTAAATAATCTGGATTAATGAATGTTGGCATTGGTGGTAATATACATAATTCATTAGATTCAATTGATAATTTTGGTATTATGTCACTTGGTAATGATTTACCAATAGAATTTATTAATTCAATACGAAAATGATAAATAACATCATAATTTAATTGTAGAAATGCACGTCCTATATTCAATGGTAATTTAGGTAATTCAATGATACTACTATTAAGATTATTATTATTATTATCAGTAGTATGATTATGATAATGATGATGACGTAATGATTGATTTTTAGTTTTTAAATAATCAATAATTTCCATTTCTGGTATAAGATCAATAATATTCCATTGATTTTTTATGATTGATTGATTAATGATTGATTGAGCGATAGATAATGTTGTTTGATTTAACCAATAAATATGATTATGATGATTATATTGATTATTATTGATTGATTGATTATATTGATTTGCTAATGAATCATCATTTATAGGACGATAAAATCCTGTAATATAAGTAATCATTACTTTATTAATTGGTGTATAATATAGTTCATCAAATCCCCATGTTAACATAATATATGGTGATAATGGATTATGATAATTACATAATAATTTTATTGATTTTGGAGGTTTTGGACGACCTGAAAAAGGAATAGAAAAAGAAAGAAACAAGTTCATGAAGTTATTAACAAATAGATTGAATTATGTTGCTAAGTGGAGACTACTTGGTTGGGATAGTAACCGAGATATGGTTCAAAATCGTTTACAATGGTGTAGGTACATCCACTCTTTGTGTTCTCCCTAATTCTAATCTTCTGAATTCTTCGTGTCCTTTTGTTTCTCTTTCCAGATTCATTTCACTGGATTATACTCATTGAATAACATCTTCAAACCCTAATCTTTCCGATTACTGCTTATACTGTTACTCTATCTATCACTAAGGGATTTGAATCGACAACTGCATCTCTGTGCTAATGTGATGTGACAACTCGAACTGATGTACGTACGTACGAAGTTCTACGTTGTTACTGACTAACTGAAGTGGGGTTTTTTACGGATACTATTTGTATTTACAATAGTTGAGATCATGAGACAATTGAAATTAGATGAGGGTGTTGATTACGAAATCGAAGGGACAAAATGTGAATGTCCGGTGCTTTAACCGTATTGATGGATATAGAGGATCCATCTAAGAAAGTTGGAAAACCAATGGTGTACATAAGTTATAGGATTTAGAGGGAATAAATGGCGTATGAACCAGTCGTTGGTCACCGGCTACCATGGGACTGCATCTCCACAAGTTGCTCCACTGCCTTAGACTAAGAAAACCATGTGTTTCGGTCAGGGCACCTGGGCAACATCACAGCCCACACACAAATCATGTGACTTGTGTGGAGCATATGTTTTCGGCACCCCTTTGTACCAATACCCAGGTGACTCAAAAAATAAATAATCCTATGGTTGAATTCATGAGTCAAGTGAAGCTAGACCATCATGTAAAACCTGAGAGCACTGCATGGCCATCTCGTCATAGTATGCGAGACTCCTCAGTGGTGCACGTCCAGGATCCTGTCCTGCGGGATTCGAACACAGGACCTGTCAGTCTCACGCGCGAACGTTCTAGACCACTAAGCCGGCCGGCATTCAACGGTGTTAACGTCTAACTTCAGCTAATCCACAAAGTTGAGGGACACATCCACCATTGTCTCGTGACAAACCAAAGGTTCTAGACTCGATTCCCCTTGGTGGAAATTCGTGGCTGGCATTATTCAAGAATTCCATACTACAACGAAACAGCCATTTAATGCTTCCAGGTTTTCAATGGTGATCTAACTTATATTCAATTCAGAACTTCAATACTTCACTGTTAATACTTTTAAAATCTCAGAAAGAAAAAATAATGCAAAATATATTTGATTACCTTGAACTATAAGATGAATGGAAGAATTCACACTGTCCAATTTTGTACTAGCAATACATGTATAGATTCCAGTATCACTTGGTATCAAATTGAAAATCATTAGACTTTCATTATTTGATGAAGTGATATTAAGACGATCACTATGTTCAAAAGCATCTTGAAAAGTTAAATTATCTCTGAAAGTCAGATACAATAAACGATGATGAAATGATTATTCTGAATTATGAGCAATCATGGGCTAGTATTAGTACTATTTGAAATCAGATTTAAGAAACATCTATATGCATCGGTCTAAGTTGCCATACCACATTAGCACAACAAGATGAACACCAAATTCATGGAAGGAGTTACTTCAATGATACTAATGTATTAAAGAAAGATTGTGCTAGCCAATGGAATTCTATGTACACAAGTTTTATCTTATTTCGAACACATAAGAACTCATTTATCATTCAGTCCTGAATAACAAAACATAAATCATTACAAGATACTTCAATTATAACGAATGTAATCTAATCAATAAAGATGAATTATATATAATATAATATACCCTTGTGGGCCAGGGTAATTTTACATTGGTTTTCAGGAGAACCAGACACCATCCAGACTTTCACGTAAAAACCCAAACAGTACAGCTCAACCCCGTTTAGCAGGGAGACCAGACACCGTATAGGCTTTAACGCTGCAATCTGAATAGTACAGCTCAATCCTGTGGCGCAACCACATAGGTACCAAGCACCCTGGTGGACCAAATAAAGATGAATAGAAAAGATCTAATATTATTCAATCATAATTGTTGTGTTGGCTTCCGAGAATTACAAAGGAGCCTCTAGAGGCCTTAAAAGAATCGAAGAGTTTCATCTAATCAGAATGTAATGGAGCTTTCTAGAATATCAATGTGACATTCTATTAATTGGTCAATAGCATTAAGATACCTCTTTGTGGATTGGTTGAATTCTAATGTTGATTTAACAAACGTTATTATCTATAACTATTCAATAAGCACTATTTTTAGTCTTCTTTTATCTTAATATCAGATGGGTTTTGTGGAGATTATAGTAATTTCAATGGTTAAGATCATGAGTCAGTTGAAGCTAGACCACCATGGAGAACCTGGAAGCACGGGACGGCCGTTTCGTCCTATTGTGGGATTCTTCAGCAGTGCGTATCCACGACCTCGCCCCCTGCGAGATTCGAACTCAGAACATAGTGGTTTCGCGCGTGAACACTTAACCAATATTAAGCATTTAAGCTTCTAGACATAACAATAATAATCTTCTATTTAAATGTATAGAACTTACTTTTTCCATATGATTGTCAATTGATTTTCATGTATTGGATCCGTTTCAACTTTACAGGTTAAATGAATTTTAGATCCTTCTATAAGATACTTCATATTTATTCTCTTATTATTATAAGTAGTATTATAAGTAGTATTTGTATTGATAGTTTGTTCAATTAATGGACCAGATATAATACGGGTCCGTTTTCTAATGAATAATTTCCCTTTTGATTGAGATATACCAAATATATTTGATGCTTTACATATATATGTACCACTATGTGATAATTTAGCATGCTATATTGTTAAAATGAGAAAAGAAGTATTAGTGTAGAATTGTGGAGATTGAGATCATGAACTGATTGATATTAGATCAGTATTGGAAACATGAACTTATGACCTGAGTTCGAATTACGTGGGCGGGAACATGGATGTGGAATGCTGAAGAGGATTCTTACAATAAGACGAAATGGCCAGTCAATGCTTCGAGTTTTTTTAATGGTTGTCTAACATCAGTCAATTCATAATCTCAATCAAGAAGAGAAGTATTTGTATTCATGAAATTTAAATTAAAATATATCTGTATTATGTAATACAAGTTTGATGTTAAGTAGTTGATGTGAATAGGACACATGTTAAAGAAATCATCACACTAAATCATGAGGCAAGCGCTAACATGAAATCTTGGATGGAAACGGAAGAGAGAACGGCCAAAGAACACACTTTATCGGAAATTGGAAACAGACATGAAAAGGATGGATAGCAATTGAAAACAACTTAAAAGAATCGTTCAGAACAGAGTTGGATAGAGAATGGCAGTAGTCAGCCTATGCTCCTTCACGAGGGTTAACAGGTATTAGTAAATAAGTATATTCGGAACTGTGATTAAACGGTCTATATTGATATAAGTGAATCCTGAGCAAATGACCTCAAAGTATCTCTACGAATTTAATTATGGATCAATAAAAGTATCTTCTGTTATGGTTAAGCCAGGGTTCTCGGTACCTGCGTGGTTGTGCCACAGGATTGAGCTGTACTATTCAGATTGTAGCATTAAAGCTTATATAGTGTCTGGTTCTTCTGTGAACAGGATTGAGCTGTACTGCTTGGGTTATGAAATTTAAGCGTGGATGGTGTCTGGTTCTCCCAGAAACGGGATTGAGCTGTACTGCTAGGATTATAAAGTTTAAGCCTATTTATTGTTTGGCTTTCTTGCAAGTTGAATTGAGCTGTACCGTTTGAGTTGTCACGTGAAAGTTTGGATGGTGTCCGGTTCTCCTGAAATCCAATTTAAAATTATCCTAACCCACAAGAGTATACGTACTGGTGAGAGGTCCCTTATTGGGATGAGACAACATACAAACGCTTGCTGTCTAACTTAGATCAGTTCGTGATCATAACATGATGTAATTAGTCCTCCATTTGTTCTTACACACCTATTGTTAAATTTTACTATTTATTTAAAGTATTGTTTTCTTATGAGATATTAATGAAATATGTCAGCGGTTGAGATACACATTCCCCAACTGAGAAGCTCTAGACGATTATTCCATGCTAGTACCAGACTCCTCAGTAGTGTGCGTATGCGATCACACCATTAGGAATTGGACCTAATACATATGGTTTCGCATGCGAACTCTTGATCTCTAGAGCACTGATGCAGTCTCTATTGACAGAAATGCCTAATTTCAATCAATTCACGATATTACAGTAGACTCATTTATAAAATATAGTGAATAACTCTCAAAAATGACCTGACTGATCTCCAATGATCATGACCTTTCACTAGAATTTTAAGATTTGCATAGTTTAGAACCTAGCATATATGTAAATCGGCTCGAATTCCCACAATTCGTAGAGAAAGAGGTTGTGATAGTATGCATAGAAGTGATTAGATTTATATAGCAAAAAGTATAGACAGATTTTGATTCTGAAGATCTGACCTTAAACAAAGATTGAACACAACTACCCCATTACAAACGATTCTGACTAATATCATCCAACATCTCCAATCATTGGATACTATAATCACTGAGGGATCTGTACAAGCATGACATTGATCACCACCCAGTGATCAATCAATTGTGATTACATCTCAGTCCTACAGGAGGTTAGTCACGGCTCGGATAGCTCAGTGGTAACGTCTCTGACTGTGAAGCTGGGTGACACGAAATCGAATCCGCAAGGGAGCACCAGTTCCCTCAAGATTACAGGTACACCTTGCTGACGAGTGCCAAGTAGCACGAAACCCGGGTCCAGGGTTTTCTGTTGACTACCTCCAACTACCATCTGAATCTCAATACATAGTGCCCGCAGTGTCGAGTCACCTAGACTGGTGGCCACATTGCAACATGATCGATAGCATTCGATCTGCACTAATAAGGACTAGACAAGCATGACATTGATCACCACCCAATGATCAATCAATTGTGATCTGTACATATCTATATGACTTAATCCAATGATTGTATAGACTAATACCACATTATCATTTATCCTTCAAGATTACTCATATTAACCATCAATCTTATCAATGAACTTACAAAAATATGAAGATTACCATTCGTTTCTATGATGTAATCATCTTTCATAATATGATCAATTGTATTTAATTGTTTATTATTATGATACCAATGAATTATTGCATGAGGTGAACCAAATGTTTCACATGGTAATATCAATTGTTGACCTTCAATCATATATTGTATACCATGGATCACATTAATAAATGCTGGTGGTTGATTCCATATATGAATATATGCATTGATAATATTAATACCATGGATATTATGAAGAATACATTGATAAACTGCTGAATCATGAACAGTTAAATTGTATAAATATAAAGCCTTGAATTAAAACAAACAAAAAACAAAAATAGAAATTATTTGATAATAAATTGGTAAATTCAATAGCTGGACCACCATGGAAAACCTGGAAGCATTGGACGGTTGTTTCATCCTAGTAAAGGATGCCTCAGCAGTGCGTATCCATGATCCTGGCCCCACCTCGCCAGATTCGAACCCAGGACTTATCGGTCTCCATAAAACCCCTTCTGATCATAAATTAGTAGTTAAAGATTTACAATTGATTGGTTAGTGGATGGTGATCAATGTTATGTATGTCAGATCTTTCTTAATATAGGTCTAATGCTATCGAACAAGTTATAATGTGATCACTAGTTTAGGCGACTCGATAATGCATGTATTGTGTTGAGATAACATTCTGATTGGAATTAGTCGAAAGGAAAACCTGGACATAGGTTTCATGCTATTTAGCACTCATCAGCAAGGTATAATTGTAATCTTGAGACAACTGATACTCCGGATAATCCAGTAGTAACATGTCTGAATATGGAGTAGAACTTTATTTATTTCAACATATAAACATTGGGACAAAGAGGCATCAAATAGATATACGCTACATAAATCATTCGATTTGTATGAGAGCTGGGATACTAACCGGGTGCCCAAACAGAAAAAAGTGATTTTCCTAGGAGGCCACACCCCTAGAATTCAACCTAAAGGTCTGATCCATAAGACAGTGTAGCGAAGTCAGGAGATGCAATCTCATGGTAGCCGGTGAATAACAATAGGTTCATACGTCGTTTCTTCCCTTAGGATATTGAAGCCCATGTGCACCATTGGTTTGGAATCAGAGTTTTCCAACTTACCTAGGTGGACTCTCCGTGTCCATCAACATGGTTAAAGCGTCGGACAGTCGCTTTTCTTCCTCTCAATTCCATAAACAACACCTCAGTGGTGAGAAAGCAGTGAATAGGTCTTTCCTGGCAGTGAGTGTATGCACGTGTCCATGTGGGAATATTTCGAGAGAGAGAGAGAGAGAGAGAGAGAGAGGGACAGCGGACTGTCCCCAACCTCGACTGTACCAGGGCATTTGGGGCATTATGTTTATTCATAGTCATGAATCTGACAATCTTTCAACAGTCAGATCGGTAATACTGAAACTGGATAACTTTTTAATCACATTTACTGTAAACAATAGAAGATTAGTGATTACTAACTATAAATTATTATCTCGCTATATATACAACATATTTTTATTGAAATATTGTGGATGCGAACTGCTGAAGAGTCCCATACTAGGACGAAACGGTCATCCAGAGCTTCCAGGTTTTTCATCATAGTCTAGCTTCAATTGACTCATGAATTCAACTATTAAGATATCTATCATTATCTTAAATAAACTTCAAACTAGAAACATAATCATCTAATTATCAGATTGACATTGGAAAGTATTCATTTCATAATGAAGATAAATCAGTTTTCTTTATATTAATGTTAGGATCGATTCAGTAATGTATCATTATCTCATTTGTCACTTTTTTGTTGGATATAACAATCATTATTATTATTGTCTGAATGAGGGAGGTAATACCTAACTCACACATCTTCGTCGTGCCTCCTGGATAGTGGGACGTAGTCCCATGAATTAACACGAGTGGTAAACTGGATGGTAGAGATAGGACTAATCACCCACTCGACCAACACCCATAAATGCTAATGTGTGTTACAAAGAGAAAATGGCACAACTTTAACTGCAAAAACATCTATTTCGCCCCGGTAGTTGTGCCATGCTTCGATGTAACCGATTTTCTAGAAAGGCCTACTAGGCTTCATCAAGTTGATTTTAGCTAGAAGTGTGGGAGGAGGAGCAATGAAATCTTCGTATCAATCACCTAATCTATCTTTTATGATAATAATAATGTTTGTTAGTTTTCGTTTGTGCAACTATACAAACTAAACAAACTACACATGGATTGTTAATCATTCGTATATATTGAATTAACGAAAAGCGAATGTTCGGTGCTTTAACCGGGTTGGTTGATATGGATGGTTCCCTTTAAAAAAGTTAGAAAACCCTAATTCAATGGTGCACATAGGCTACAGGATCCAGAGGGAACAATTGGTGTATGAACCTATTGTTGATCACCGGTTATCATGGGACTATATCTCACGACGTTGTTCCACTGCCTTATGAATCAGATCTTTAGGTCAAAGTCTCATGGTGTAGCCCTTTAATGAAACTACCTGTTTCCGTATTAGGTAACCGGACGGTATTTCAACCTTTACACGAATCGAATGATGCAGTTTAATGCCATCTTGTAACAATATTTATGTGTTCAAATAAAATAAATTTTATGTATAACAATGAAGTTAAGATTAATGACTTTTCATTGTTCAATTAAGCAATAAACAAACAAACAAGAAACAAGAATGTTACATTAGAATTTCTCATTTGTCTTTGCTTAACTCATCTTGTTATCATCATCATCATCATCATCATCATCATCAATACCAATATTAAATTCCAAATTTCGGTGAAACTATAATTTATGGACAACCTTGGAACGTCCAACTACTTACTATAGTTATTAGATTAATGTAAAAAAAATTAGAATTATGATTTATACAGCTGATGATTAAGGTTAAAAATGAGATTTAGGGTTTTCATTACATAATAGCATCAAACGATATTGGCAAAAGCACTCTTTAACCAAATGGATGAATAAATTTTGCGCCAAAATTCAAAACTTGATATCTGAAATCTGATTAGTTCGTTCATGAATTATAGTCACATTTCAGTTATATATTTAACTATATTGTTATAGAACTGGTGATGAACTGTTGATGAACATGGTGGATCTGATGCGGATGTGAAATCGCCGATCGGTAAAGCAAGAGCAGTATATTTACAATTAAAAAACATTTGGAACTTAAAACAACGGTCTGTCAACCAACGCCAAAGTCAGGATTTTCAATACAAATGTCAAGAGAATTCTACTGTATTGGGGTTGAAACTTGGAGAACTACAAAAGCTATCATCCAGGACAGACAAGTGTTTATTAACAGTTGTCTACGTAAAATACTTCAGATCCATTGGCCGGACACTATTAGCAACAACCTACTATGGGAGAGAACAAACCAGATTATAGCGGGAGAAGAAATCAAGAAGAAGTGCTGGAAGTGGATAGGACACACATTGAGGAAAGCACCGAACTGCGTCACAAGACAAGCACTCACATGGAATACTGGAGGCCAAAGGAGGAGAGGAATACCAAAGAACACATTACTCCGGGAAATGGAGATAGACATGAGAAAAATGAACAAGAATTGGCTGGAACTAGAAAGGAAGGCCCAGGACAGAGTGGGTTTGAGAATGGTGTTTGGCGGCCTATGGTGCATTAGAATTAACAGGCGTAATTAGGTAATATTATTATAGAAGAATAGATGACAGAAATTGATTTCATTCTAATGTATATTATTGCTGTAAGTAATTTTAATCTAACAATTTAAGGGAAAACAGAGAGTGTATACACCTAGGACATTATGATCGATTCTGAGCCATGTTACACAAAGTATCTAATCATTGGGGTTACGATAGTCATGCGGACCCCAACTAAGTAGTTTGTATCTATCAACATGGCTCAGCTTAGAAGTTAGTGACTTCAATGACTGACTCAACGTTTTGGCTTAGACGCCCCCTAACTTGTTATATGTATGAATAGGGATCATTTATTCATAAATTAGCTTAGAATATTAAATTCCTGTGAATATTTCTTCAAACTAATAATAATAGCGTACTGATTAATGTTTATGAGTAGTATATCGATTTATATACTCTAAAAGCAGAGAGAGAAAGTATATTTGAGAAAGCAAATATCCATTTATTGATTTTAATGATTTAAGTAATATTGACTGATCCTTTTTGATAATAATTGAAAAGTGGACTGGTTGACGTTCCCTGTAGTTTACTACAGTTGAATCAGGTTCTGTAAGACTAAAAAAAATGGAACAACAACGTATAAATCAGGATCATACACACGTATGAACTCCACGAACAGTTTAACACGTTTTTATTGTGTCTAACACTAGAATGTAGAACATGAGTTTTGTCTTGTTTGGTACTCATTAGTTGAATGATCTCCATCAAACAGTTGATATTCACACGTGGATATAACCAATGACAGGGAAGTCCTACTCACTGCCTTCTCGCGGCATTACTATTGTTTACGAAATTGAAAGGATGAAAAGCGAATGTTCAATGCTTTGACCGAGTTGGTGGACACGGAGTGTTCACCTAAGGGAGTTGGAAAACCCTCATTCAAAATCAATGGTGCACGTGGGCTCCAGGATCCTGAAGGAACAATTGGCGTATGGACCGATCGATTGTCAACGGTTACCATGGGACTACATCTCCTTACGTTGCTCTATTGCCTTGTGGATTAG
Organism: Schistosoma haematobium; assembly: GCF_000699445.3. Classification (NCBI taxonomy): domain Eukaryota; kingdom Metazoa; phylum Platyhelminthes; class Trematoda; order Strigeidida; family Schistosomatidae; genus Schistosoma; species Schistosoma haematobium. Next base: position 22,310,033 of record NC_067201.1, read on the forward strand.
ACCTTCATATCGAAGGTTCGGAGTGTGGCCTCCTAAGTAAACCACCCGGGCAGTATCACAGTACACACACAAATCAAGTAAGTTGTGTGACTCATATATGATCGGTACCCCTTTGTACCAATATTTATGTGTTCAAATAAATAAACTGGAGTACCTCCGGGGGCTACTTCCGGTCTAAAGCCCGATTAAAGAAGAAAGATTGGACATGAAGTTAGCGATCCCATCCCGTAGAAAACTAACTCGCTAAAAAGACGCTAACCAGAAAAAATTATTTAAACACTAACCAGATATATCTGACCGAAGTGAGTATCTATCGTCTTAAACACTGATACGATATCCACTAGGCTATTAAGTTCAGATAACTACCAAATAATTAAATAGTTGTGATGTTCATTCAAAAATACTAAGCACAAACCAAATCAAAGACAACATTGAGTTACTCACTCACCATGGATACTGTCATTTTATGAAGCCTAAACTATCAAGACTTCTTGATGGTTACCTCATAGCTACCTAATAATATACAATAGACTTTAGTAGAAATCATAGAAACTAACTCAATTCATTAAAACACTTACATTATTTCGACCAATTTTACGTAAACCATTTAAGTATTTCTCAATCGGTTCACCATTCATTAACCAATTTAATGTTGCTAATGGTTTTGTAATTTCTTCATTGATACTACAATGTAGTACTATACTACTATTCTCTGGTAAAATAGTATTTTTAGGATATTCAGCAAAATGGGGTTTACCTGGGATAACAAAAACAAACAAAATGTATATTATACACATAAAACTGACAAGTTCACGGGTTAATTATAAAAAAAAACATAAAAAGGTGTTATTTTACTTGTATCTTCCCAATTGTTGTTTAGGACTGTAATTGATCAGTCTCTTGTTGGAATATGTACATCTTGTGTGGATTGTTTCGATGGATAGTGGCTATGACTTTGCCCGACTGTATAAGCAGGTGGCTATCAAAACTCAGTACCTAAGTGGATAACGCGATGGTGTTCGGAGCGAATGGTACTGGGTTCGAGTCACGGAGTGAACATCAACTAATCTGGGATGCAGGTACATCCAGCTGACGAGTCCCGAATAGGACGAAACGCGCGTCAAACTGGATTCCACTGCTAGCCACTATCTATCTTTGCTTAAAAAAGCTTGTGAATTAAGGCAATATTGAGGTATAAGCACAGTATGTACATATGCCAATAACAGACTGATCAATTGCAGTCTTAAACCTCAATGGGAAGATACAAGCCAAACAATACCAAGCGAATTTAAACTTCACCCGATTGCACAAGCAGGTAGCTATCCAAACTCAGTAGCTAAATGTATACCGTGTTCGAGTCCCGGAGTGAACATCAACAAACCTGGGATGCAGGAACATCCAGCTGACGAGTCCTAAATAGGACGAAATGTGCGTCAGACTGAATTCCACTGCTAACCACTACCCATCTTTTCCCTCAATTATATATAGGTCTTTGATGTTCTGTTCCTAAAATATTTAGTTCCAGAATATTCATTTTGTTTTAATTGGATCTATGCCATATCAAATTTATAGTCATTCATTTAAACTTCTAAATAAATTCACTTCCATAATGACGTTTTATTCCCATGTTACTATTTTAACTATGCGATGTTATAGATTGCAAATAGTAGGTGATTAGAACTTAAGTACTTAAGAATGTACGGTTATGTATTATTGTTGAATAGATCCAAAGTATTCCTTGAAAACAAAACCGAAAGAGAGACGTTGAAAACATTACGAAAGATTTTTTTCCCGGGTAGCATTGAATAGATGTTCCTGTGAAACAACAAAAAATTAAAGAGTCATGTATCACAATTCTGATTGGGTGATTACCTATCTTTCTGTCGAGTAGTGTGCTATTGATTTTGACAGATGCCAATAGCATGTATAATCAGTCGAAGTGAAATGTCTGGCGGCAGAATGTTACGAAGATCGAAGAGAAAAGAACGAGAACAAGAACAAAGAATAATTGATGTGGAAATGAAAGAACAATGAAGTGTAAGATGACTCATTGACATTTTGGATATGAATTATTCACCATATGGCTCTGTCATTTTGTATTCAAATACATTCAGTTGTCCCAGCTTATGTTCTCGTTTATTATATTGCTATTATGTTTCGTAGGGTTCCAGAACCTTTCAGAAGCCTAGAGACCATCTGACATGCTATAAGTACCTTCAATTTTCTGTACATCAACTAACTTTGGAATAAAGCGTTCTTTCCATATTTCACTCCTACTCTTTTGTATTCCAGTTGTTGTATAGACTTAGTCTGGTGTTATTAGAAGAGCTTAGAATTAAAATGAAGCAATAAACTTACTTTCAACAGTTACATTGAATATAACATGTAGATCATATGTTGAGATCATATAATCCATATTAATTGTACTACATCGATAACTACCATGATTAATCATTTGAACTGTTGGAATGTATAATTCCATTCCATGATTTTTTAATTTGATTCCATACTTTTCTGGAAGCTATATAATCAATGGAAACGATATAAGAATATTATATGATGATTAGTCATATTATAAGTATATATATAAATATAGTATAGAAGTTCATGAAGCCCACAAATGCCCTGGTACGACCGAAGGTGGATAGAGTCAGCTTTCCTTCTTTTGAAATCTTCTCACGTGGACATGTGTATGCAGCCAATGACAGGGAAATTCAATTCACTGCTTTCTCGCGGCCGGACTGTTGTTTACGAAATTGAGAGGACGAAAAGCGAATGTTCGGTGCTTTAATCGACTTAGTGGATGTGGAGGATCTATGTAGATGAGTTGGAAAACCCTGATTCAGTGGTGAACATAAGCTCTAGGATCCATAGAGAACAAATGGTGTATGAACCAATTATTAGTGACCGGCTATCATGAAACTGTATCTCCTTACGTTGCTCCACTGCCTTGTGGATTAGACCTTTAGGTCGAAGACTCCGGGTGTAGCTTTATAAGAAAAACCACCTTCTTCGGTTTGGGCACCGGGGTAGTCTCATAGCCCATACTCAAATCAAGTGACTTGTGTGGAGCATATGTTATTAGTGCCTCATTGTACCAATATTTTTGTGTTCAAATAAATAAAATAATAATAAACGAAGACTACTGAGTTTTGTTAGTTTAGTGAATTAACTGATCTCGCTTAAGCAATCACTATAAACTAGGAAGTGTTGGATAATTGTATCGTCACGGTGTGTAACATTAGTAGTATACATCCACGACCCCGGCAAAAATTGAAAGTAGGACCTTCGATTTTGCACTAAGTATATGACCTCGAGACCACTGAGTCAGCATGTGATATCTAACTACAATCTCTCCAAGATATATTGTGGCTGTCCTCCATTACTTGAGATAGATAACTGTATCACTCGAAATCGTCGATGGTGTTTTTTTAGAAGTTTTAATTTGTCTTTCCAATATTAACTGGCTTATGTCATATAATGACATCATACAATATCGCTAGTGACTAATTCTATAACATTGCATTACTTACTTACTTACTTACGCCTGTTACCCCTCGTTGAGGAGCATAGGCCGCTCACCAGCATTCTCCATCCAACCCTATCCTGGGAAATCCTTTCCAGCTCTTTCCAGTTGTTAATCATCCTAATCATATCTGCTTTTTTTACCAAGTTAATGGGTTCTTCGGCCTTCCTCTTTTCCGCTTCCCTTCAGGATTACAAGTTAGGGCTTGTCTCATGATGCAATTTGGCGGTTCTCGTAATGTATGTCCTATCCATTTCCATCGGATTTTCGTAATTTCCTCTTCAGTAGGAAGCTGATGTGTTCTTTACCACAGAAGGCTCTTGCTGATGGTATTCGGTGAATGGATGTTGAGTATCCTGCGTAGACAACCATTTATAAATACTTGTACCTTCTTGATGGTGATTGTTGTAGTTCTCCAAGTTTCAGCTCCGTACAGTAGAACTGTTTTGACGTTCATATTGAAGATTGTGACTTTGATATTGGTTGATAATTGTTTTGAGTTCGATACGTTATTCAATTGTAGTAATGCAGCCCTTGCTTTGCCTATCCTCGCCTTTACGTCTGCATCCGATCATCCTTGTTCATCAACTGCTTTGATCACGGATATTTCTCAGAATCACAAAAATTCCTCTTTAGGCATGTTGACAATGAGTATACGACTAATATTCGATTAAGATGCGAATCCCGGTATCTTATCGTATCATACAACCTTTTCCATTGATATCAATAATCTTGACTAAAATTTACAATGCTTTATAATGTCATTGAGATGATTTTACTAACAGGAATATATTTATACTCAATACGACAATGTAGGAACAATAACGGGGCGGATTCGCATGCATATAGCATACAATTATTTTTGAACCGAGCACACAACAATAGCATCATGCACTGTTCCATCGCGCTTGGTAGATCGGGCAACCCGAAAGTTAAGAGGACACTATCAGGGCATACGACAGGGTAGGCACCTTATTGGTTGTCATTTGACTCCTGTTCCATTGTGAACTTGATGAAATCAAAGATGTTGTTAATCAGCCAGTAGGTGTTTAAAATCTTATCCTTTTTCACTATAAAGAATTTCATCTATAGACTACAATTCATCACCACAATAAAAGATATGACCAAATCAATAGATTGACCAATACAAACATTCTTCTCTGTCAAAAATCATAAGAATGATACAATTAAGATTTATTATACAGATAGATAGATAGATAGATAGATAGATAGATAGATGTGTGGATAGATAGATAGATAGATAGATAGATAGATAGATAGATAGATAGATGTGTGGATAGATAGATAGATAGATAGATAGATAGATAGATGTGTGGATAGATAGATAGATAGATAGATGTGTGGATAGATAGATAGATAGATAGATAGATGGATAGATAGATAGATAGATAGATGTGTGGATAGATAGATAGATAGATAGATAGATAGATAGATAGATGTGTGGATAGATAGATAGATAGATAGATAGATAGATAGATAGATAGATGTGTGGATAGATAGATAGATAGATAGATAGATGTGTGGATAGATAGATAGATAGATAGATAGATGTGTGGATAGATAGATAGATAGATAGATAGATGTGTGGATAGATAGATAGATAGATAGATAGATGTGTGGATAGATAGATAGATAGATGTGTGGATAGATAGATAGATAGATAGATAGATAGATGTGTGGATAGATAGATAGATAGATGTGTGGATAGATAGATAGATAGATAGATAGATAGATGTGTGGATAGATAGATAGATAGATGTGTGGATAGATAGATAGATAGATAGATAGATGTGTGGATAGATAGATAGATAGATAGATAGATAGATAGATAGATAGATAGATAGATAGATAGATAGATAGATAGATAGATGTGTGGATAGATAGATAGATGTAGTATAATACAAACTTTTCTCTAATAGGAAGAACATTAACAAACTATCAGCTAAGGGAAGAAAATAAACCCCAATTGATTCCGTCATAAAAAATCGTCTCGAACCATCTTGAAAACACAAGATCTTTGTTTGTTTGTTTGTTTCTTTTAATTACTCAAATGATGTAATCAACAGAAATACCACTTATGTAATACTTAATTTAATACTTTTATGATTTATTTGCACTATGGAATTATTAAATAAACGATAATGAAAAATGAAATAAATCATTCATTGATTTTTTCTTGTTACTATGTCGTTTTCATTATGTTAATAGTTTATAATTTGATGTAAGAATTTTTTCACCCTTACCCCCTCCTACAGCCATGGAGGACAGAACTAAGTACATTTAGTCCTATGTGCAAATATAATCTCTAGTTCATGAGATGTGAAAATTCTACAGTTTTATATGAATCCCCTAATGAGATGGAGTAGAGGAGTTAAGCATATCGGCTGATTCATTAATCTTGAGAGTCTTATCCGTCCTGATGCACTGGTGTCTGAAGAAATCTCTGTACTAATTCATAAAGCTCGACTGGCTTTTGCTAGTTTGATTCACTTATGGCATAGGCAAGATGTTAGTCTGTCAACCATAGGATAAGTTTATTGTGCGAAACATGATCACTAAAAAATAGAGGATGTCCATAAGTAATTAGCATTCGATCATGGGTTTGTTCAGAGCATTGTTCGTGTATTTTGGTACCAGTGAGTAAGCAATGCCTAAGTTAGAAATAAGCTACTACGTAAAAATGAGTTAGTACATTTTCGTCAAATGAGTTGATTTGAACATGTATTACTTATGCCAAACAACCGTCTACATCGATAGGTCATGTTATCTGATGTAGGAGCAGGTTTACAGTTAAGAGTGGCCAAATCAAAAACTATCACCAGTTAATGAAGCGATCGACAGTTGATAGGTGTGGACTATCCGTTTGTGGTCTACGTGATTATCACAACCAAAGTTTAGGGATTTTGAATGAGGTGGCTCAAAATCGTTCACAATGGCATATGTGCATCTATCCTTTGTTTTTCCCAGTGGTCTCAGCTTCTGAATTCTTTACAATGTTTTTGTTATTTCACTAATTTATAGATTCTTTTCTTGAATCGTATCTTTGATGGCTAGTATACACTATTATCACTAATACCGTCATTACCTTTACTACAATGGGATTCGCTCGCTATGTTATTAAGGTATCGAAACTTGAACTTATATACACACGTATCAGGTGATATTTTTCCACTGACGGACTGATAAATTCCTCTATATTTAAAATAATCCAGTGCTCACTAATGATCAGCTACAAGATGCACATCCAGGATTTCTGGTAAGAATTCTTAATCTGTGGGGCACAACCGTTTCACACTTGAGATCGTTATCCACTACAAGTAATGGATAAGGGTTGCTCAGTATCGCGAATCGATTGAAATTAGGCATGTACATCATTAGATGACGGCTCAGTAGTCTAGAGACTAGGCATTCTTGCACGATACCAGAAGTCGCACTAAATGAACAGGAAAATACTAGATATTGGATATATATTGAACATTAAGAAGGAGATGCGTTACTGATTCTCAAACATGTATCCAATCCTACCAGACATTAGACGAAATCATTGTAAGCAGAGATCGATTATGGCTAGCACTGTAATCAAGGACACACGTTTTGTCCTGTTTGAGACTCGTCAGATGAATGTACCTGTAACACAGAGTTGGTATTCACTTCAAGATTTAAATCCAGTAACGTTGGCTTCAAACACCACAGTTTTATCTACTTGACTAATGAGTCTTGAATCGTTAGCGAAAAGATTCAAACAACCAATACAAATGAATTAAATACAATTTCATTGTTAAGAAAAAAACGACTTGAAGAAAGTATAAGTGTTTAGATAGAAATGTGGCATATCAACACTAGAATTCGGGCATAAACATTTGGCAAATTCCAAATAGGATGAGATATTCATCTTGGAATCCATGGCTAGCAGAATATTAAGGACATTAACACTATTAGATGCCAACACAGTGGTCTAGAGGTTAAGCGTTAGCACGCGAAACTGATAAATCCTGGGTTCGAATCTCGCGAAGCAGGATCGTAGTTGCCCACTGCTGAGGAATCCCAAACTAAAACGAAACAACCGTCTAGTTCATCCAGATTTTTAATAGTTCTCTATAACCCAGATCGACTGATGAATTCAATTATTAAACTAGTGGAGTTCAACCGGGTCATTTGTGAGATAGTAACTCATTGATAACAATGGTGGATGTGTCGCTCAATTTCGTGAATTAGTTGAAGTTAGACATTAACATCATTGGATGCCGAGCGACTCCATGGTCTAAAGGTGAAGTATTCGCACGAGAGACTAATAGGTCGTGGTTTCGAATCCCGCGAGACGAGGTGGCAGGTACGCATACCTGAAGAGTCCCACAATACGATGAAACGGCTATCCAGTACTTCCAAGTTTCCCATGGTGGTGTTCTAACTTCAATGAACTTATGATCTCTTAACTATTGAAATTATTAAATTATAATCACAAATAAAAATAAAACATAATTAACAAATCAATGATTATTATTGCCCCCAAATGCCCTGGTATGGTCGAGAGTGGGGAGAGTCCGCTCTCCCTCTCGAAATGCTTTCACACGGCCACGCGTATACAGCCTCTGTCAGGGAAGTCCTACCCACTGCCTTCTCGCGAAATAACTGTTGTTTACGAAAATGAGAGGACGAAAAGCGAATGTCCGGCGATTTAACCGGATTCCAAACCAATGGTGCACATGGGCTCCAGTATCCTGCGGGAACAAATGGCGTACGAACCAATCGTTAGTCACCGGCTCCCATTGGACTGCATCTCCTCACGATGCTCAACTGCCTTGTGGATCAGACCTTTAGGTAGAAGGCTAGGGGAGTGGCCCCCTAAGAAAACCACCTGCTTCGGTTTGGTCACCTGGTCAGTATCACAGCCCTCACACATATCGAATGAGATTTGTGTGACGCATATATATCTGGTGCCTCCTTGTACCAATATCTATGTGTTCATATAAATAAAATAAATAAATAATAAATGATCAACTTTACCAATTTAACATCTTTATATTGATGCGAATCTCCATTTGAATCAATCTGATGTGCCGTCATAAATTCCCAATGAATATTTGGTAAAGGATTACCATGTATTACGCATTTTATAGATAAAGATTCATTCATTAAAACAATTTGTTGTATAGATGAATGATAAAGGATACTTCTCTTTTCAATTTTAGTTAATTCTTTATTCACATGTTCATTTGTTGCTAAGGTATTTGAATCAAATAGAAGTTTTATATCTGGGCCAGTTTTCATAGTATGTAGAATTAAATGATTAATAACACATGTATAGGTAAGATTTCTTTTAGTGAATGAGTTTATATTGAATAAATGTAAATTACCTGTTGAAAGTAAAGAAGATGTAAAGTAAATTATAGTTACTAGTATAGGGGTTGTGAAGATTACTAAGTTTTTGATTGAGATCATGAACCGATTGGTGTTAGACCACCTTTGGATGCCGGCTCAGTGGTCCAGTAGGTTAAGCGTTCGCGCGCGAGACTGAAGGCCTTGGATGCGAGTCCTATGGGCGGGATCGTGGATGCGGAATGCTGAGGAGTCCCACAATAGGACGAAACAGCTGTCCAGTGCTTCCAGGTTTCCAAAGGTGGTGGTCTAACATCAATCGGTTTATGATCTCAATCAATAAATTATAGTTATTATTCACAGTTATATAATATACCCTTATGGGCCAGGGTAATCTTACATTGGTTTTCAGGAGAACCAGACTTTCACGTGACAACCCAAAACAGTACAGCTCAAGCCCGCTTCACAGGAGAGCCAGACACCACTCATGCTTACATTTTATAAACCGAGTAGTACAGCTCAATCCCGCTTTACAGGAGAACCAGATACCGTATAAGCTTTAACGTTACAATCTGAATAGTACAGCTCATGTCTTAATCAAAATATGATGACAGTCAACTTATAGTTGGATCAGTGATAGAATCTCACTTATCAATGGTCTACTTGAAGTTTGTATTGATGATGTTGTTCAGAAGAACAAAGAAAACTTCATGACTAAACCATCCAGCTCAGAGAATAAAACTCCATATAAGTTTATAAATTAAATCTATTCATGAATGAATACCGTTCGCTTCAAACGCCACTGCCTGATCCACAAGCCACGTGCCTATGCATTAAAGTAAAGTTTAAATTCACTTGGAATTGTTTACTTGAATCTCCCCATGGATGTTTAGGGCTGCAATTGATCAGGTACATCCAGCTAACGAGTCCCAAATAGGACAAAACGCGTGTCCTGTATTGCACTGTTGGGCACTATCCATTTTTGCTTATTATCCTTCTGTAAAATTTCAGGTTCAATATTATGTACATTTCAGTGGCCAAAATCATCTTTTCTTCTCGAAAATTGATCTTCTATGATCAGCTTATTTTCACGGTTTTGGTATTCGTCTAGAATTGCTGTTATGATGTTGTAAGTTTAGCTGACTCATGTTTTGCCAAAATCTACACTGATGATGACTGACTGTAAAACTTGGGCAATTATTCACTTGGATAATTTGCAAAAATACTGTCAATCATGATAACTTTGATGTACATTTTATTCTTTTCACATCCAAAATTAGAACTGCATACTATCAGAATGGATGCTTGTGGAGACTAGTAATTTTAATAGTTGAATACATGAAAGTAGCAGAAGACCGTTTCGTTCTAGTATAGGATTCCTGAGCAGTATACATCCACGATCATGCATGCGGGACTCAAACTCATAACTTTCAATAGCTTACGTGCTCGCGCGTGGGACCGAAGTCACTGGGTTCGTGTTCCGTGAGTGGAATCGTGGATGTGCATTGACGAGGAAACCTATAATGGGACGAAACGTCTGCCCACTGCTTCCAGGTTGTCTATGGTGGTCTAGATTAGATTGACTCAGCTATTGAAAAAAGAACTGTATACATTTATTCAGTAAATACTGTATCACCGTCTTTCGAAACCATAATAGAAACTTGGCTTCACTCTTCTTTCCTCACACATTAAGGATTGAGTTAAGAAATAACATTTAGGGAACTGTATTAAGCGTTCTTCTAGTTTCTTTATAAAATAGCCTGACTTATTTAGTAACCATGCTAAAATTACTACTTGTTTAGAAAATAAAAATCTACTCAATTTAACAAGTGGTCTTTCCTGATGTGAAATAAAACTCAGCCTGGGGCCCCTCTGGGGTTACTACCGGTCCCAAGTCCAGAAAAAGGAGGAGGGTTAGGCATGGGGTCGGCAACCCCATTCCATAGAAGAAAATCTTGCCAAAAAACTCCAACCAGAAGTATGTGAAATAGATATTGGAATGTTTATTGTTTCCTATTTAGTATTCGTCAGATGAATATAGTCACTTTCCAATCTTCATAAGCTCTTTAGGATTCGAACTCAGCACATGTTTACTCTAAACACCAGTGACCTATCAAAGTCAAATCGCTACTATTCAATTGATAGCATGTTTTGTCTTTCATTTATTAACCAATTAATCTCAATTGTCAGTACAGGGTTGTGGAGATTATTAAGTTATTGGTTGAGATCTTGAACCAATTGATGTTAGACCATCACTGAAAGTCTGGAAGCAGTAGATGACTGTTTCGCCATATTATGGGACTCCTACTTGACAGTGCACATACAAGATCAAGTTTGCGGGATTCGAACCCAAGGCCTTCAGTCTCGTACACAAACGCCTAACCTACTAGACCACTGAGCCGGCCGCTATCCAATGCTCTTAATGCCTAACTTTAAACAATCCACGAAATTACACCACCATGTTCCATTGTACTGAGATAGATAATTGTCTCTACCTAACACGGATTAGTTGCACTAATGATCTAACATCATAATCTCGATTAGCTCATTTACTGAACAAGTATATACCTTCGAAATAATCAACTGATGGATCGATCACATTGTGTTAATAATCATAACAATAATGAACCTAAGAATAGAATACTAAGATTCATAGGCAGGTAAGTCATTCATTATTAAGTCAAATGAAGAATTGAAAAGCTTACAACAACTAAATAATCGAATTACGTGTATATGTGTGTGATATTTTTGTTTGTTTCTTCAATTCAGATGTCTTTCTTTCTATTTCCCATGTTACCTGGTGTTTCCCTCTTGACTCTCCCTTTCCCCCCTCTCTCTCCTTATCTCTTATCCTAGTGACAAGAAATTAATTAAACTAATTGATTGAGTAAATTATGTTCTTTATATGAATACAAAATGGATATTCTATACATTAGCCTTCATCATCATTCTTGTTAGTTGTATACTATCCATAATGAACTATTATACATTCTCTTATATATATATATATATATATATATATATATATATATATATATATATATATATATATATATATATATATATATATGTTAAACATTTACAGGAGAAAAAGAAAACCAAATTAGTGAAATGATTCCTACTTGAATGTAAGAGATACAACATAATGGATGATTGAGTTTTCTAATGTTCTAATCTATATATATATATATATATATATATATATATATATATATATATATATATATACAAACACTCATAAATTTGATCAAGAATGAGTAAGTATCTGTAGTTCAGGTGGATGATTTTTGATGTCGTTTTGTTCTCTTACCTGGATGGTTTAATGGTGAAGTTTTCATCGTTCTTCTAAACAACATCATCGGCACAAACTTGATGTAGAAGTGAAGTGTTCGAAGTTTGTGCTGATGTTGCTATTCAGTAGAAAGCTCCACGATTAAATCATACAGCTTAGAGAACAAAATCCTATCAAAATGAGTATGTATCATTTGATGAAGATCAATTAATTTTAATAGTTGAGATCATGAATCTAGACAACTATAGAAAAGCTGGAAGCACTGGATTAACCGTTTCGTCTTATTGTGGGACTGCTTGGCAGTGCACATCCAAGATTCGAACCTAGGACCTATCAGTCTCGTTTGCGAACACTTAACCTCAAGACTACTGAGCCAGCCGGAATCCAACGGTGTTAATGTCAATCTCTTAGATGTATACCTTATCTGACTAGTTAGTCTTTACAAAAATCATATAGTTTCGTATGTATATAAAATGTACTTGGTACTTAGAGCAGGGGCTATTTGATTTATCAGTTGCTAACAAATGAAGACAGAAACCAACCCGAGTTCTTTTACAATGTACTCGACTATTTGATGATACAATGCTGTTTAATAAAATGTTGGGTTTTAGATGTGACTGACTATTAACAATAAATTTAAAAAGATTAAAAAATGGGTTCGGACGTGTAATCTACTGTTGTCGTTACAGATGGATTTCCTCCCTGAATTTATGATGAGTATACTCTGATATCCCAACTGTTACTGCTACCTTATAATACATTTGATTTGTGTGAAGGATGGAATACTGTTCGGTTGCCCAAACTGAAGCAGTTGATTTTCTCAAGGAGTCATATCTCGAGCCTTTCATCAAAAGTTTAATCCACAACATAGTCCCATGGTATCTGAAGACCAATAATAGGTTCATATACCATATGCATCTTCAGGATCCTAGAGTTTATGGGAACCATTGGTTTAGAATCCAGATTTTCCAACTCCTCTAGCTTGATCCCGTAAATCCCCCAAGCCGGTTAAAGCATCGGACATTCACTATTTGTCCTCTCAATTTCATAAACACTCTCACCACGAGAAGGTAGTTAGTAGGATTTCCCTGTCACTGTCTGTATATACGTGGTCATGTGAGTGCATACGAGAGAGAGAGAGAGAGAGCTGACTATTACCACTCTAGGCCATACAACCTTGTTGATACATATATTTTCCACTGTTCTCTGGAGAAAAGAGAGATAGTTACTACTGAATTAAAACTTTAAATATATTCGAAGATAAAAAGAAATATGATAGGGGTAAGTGTCATTGTAAACATTTGTAGACAAGTACTCTTGAATTACACAAAGAGAAAAGCAAGATTCTCTGATACAACACAGCATGCACCAATCCAGTTACAGTTGAAGGAGAAGATTTGGAAGATGTAAAAACCTTTATATATCTGGGCAGCATCATTGATGAAAACGGTGGATGTGATGCAGATGTGAAAGCGCGAATCGGTAAAGCAAGAGCAGAATATTTACAACTGAAGAACATATGGAACTCAAAGCAACTGTCAACCAACACCAAGGTCAGGATTTCCAATACAAATGTCAAAACAGTTCTACTGTATTGAGGCTGAAACTTGGAGAACTACGAAATCCATCATCCAGAAGATACAGGTGTTTATTAACAGTCTTCTACGCAAAATACTTCAGATCCGTTGGCCGAACACTATTAGCAACAACCAACTGTGGGAAAGAACAAACCAGATCCCAGCGGAGGAAGGAATCAAGAAGCGCTGGAAGTGGATAGAACACACATTGAGGAAAGCACCGAACTGCGTTACAAGACAAGCACTCACATGGAATCCTGGAGGCCAAAGGAGGAGAGGAATACCAAAGAACACATTACTCCGAGAAATGGAGATAGACATGAGAAAAATGAACAAGAATTGGATGGAATTAGAAAAGACGGCCCAGGACAGAGTGGGTTTGAGAATGCTGTTTGGCGACCTATGCTCCATTAAGAGTAACAGGCGTAAGTAAGTAAGTAAGTAACTCTTGAATTACAATAAAACAGCTGTCTAGTTCTCCTTGATCTTTACTGATTGTATAACTAAAATCAATGAATGATGTAGCATATGCTAAATAGATGAACGGTAACTAATCATTATTTAAAGACTCTTTAAACATCTTCACAAGTTGAATGTGTATAAAAAGAGAGATTTTGTAAAAATGTTACATGTTTTGGGGCTGAGAACTGTCTACTGTAATCTTATTCTACAACTGAAGATACCTAACTTCGAAAACGAATGAAAATACGCTAGTTGGCTTCATTTCTTCTTTGCATATTCAAAAGTACAACTTCTGGTGTAGATGAAGTTTATTTCTTTTTGATTGAGATCATAAAATGATTAATTTTAGATCACCATTGAAAACCTGGAAGCACTGGATGGCCGTTTCGTCTTATTGTGGGATTTCTCGGCAGTGCGCATCCACGATCCCGCTCACGGTTAAACATTAACACCGTTGGATGCCGTTTTCTAGAGGTTAGGTTTTCATTAGCGAGACCGATAGGTTCTAGGTTCGAATCTAGCAAGGTGGGGTCATGGATGTTTGCACTGTTGAGTAGTCCCATACTAGAACGTAACGACCATTCAATGCTTTCATGTTTTCAATAGTGGTCTAGCCTTGATCAACTCATGAGTTCAACTATGAAACTGATTACATACATAATTTTACAATATAGAAAGTTACTATCACAGTAATCAATAGGAAGGAAGTACATACATATAAACGAAGTGTATACACATGTGTGTGTGTGTGTGTAAAGCAAGATAGCCATTGGAATGTAACAATTATAAAAGTGATATAACAAGAGTATATTAGTAAAAAGACATCACATAACTGTAATTGAATTAGTTTCATTACAGGAAACAGAAAGTATATAAACTTGAAATCAAGTCATGTTGTTTCTTTATATCTGTCTTATAGGAAACCGGAAGAATGTATTACACTAGTTTGATTTCTTTGTTAATAGAAGGTAATAGTATAGAGATAATTGTTGCTTTCTGTTTATTTTACATAAACTACTATGACAACTTATGAAGGAATGAATATAAGATAAGTATTGTCAATGTAGTAATACCCCTTCCCTCCCCCCCTTGTTCTTAATTGTCTCAATGCATTCTATCAATCTCTCTAAATACATAAATATGGAGTGTATGTATTAGAGTTAATAAGAAAGTTTCACGTAGAACTTCTAAGGATTTATTTGATTTCTGTTGTCAAGTTTTCTTATCCCTTTTTTTCCTCTTTTGTTTTAAAAAAGGGGGAAGAAAAAGAGAAAGAAGTAACTCAGAAGAAATAAGTCATCACATAGTGTATATACTCTGTTGAAATACGTACAGTTGGTTTTGATCGAGTTTTGTTCTCTGAGCTGGATGGTTTAGTCATGGAGCTTTCATCGTTCTTCTAAACGACATCATCAACACAAACTTCTATCTGAAGTCGTTCAGAAAAACAATGAAAGCTCCACGACCAAGCCACTCAGCTCAGAGAACGAAACTCAATCAAAATCATCCACCTAAGCTACAAATCTTCTCCACAGACAGTTGGACAATGTACTCGTTTCTATAGTGTTGTTCCAATCAGATACAAAAAGAAACTTGATAAAGATCCTGATTCATTGTGCTAGAATGATTTGCTTGGATGATATGATTGTAACTGAATTGGTTAATATTTGTAACATGCTTAATAGGAATGGATACCGAATAAAATTCATTGACAAACATATGAAAGAGATGAAAAGAAGGACAAGGGTACCTACTGTTCCGTTCAGTCATTCAGCCAGTTAAAACGTAGAACCAGGCACATAAATGCATCGGTCTAAGTTGCCACACCTCATTAGCACAGCAAGACGAACACTGGATTCATAGAAGCAGTTAACTCAATGGTTTAATATATGAAGGAAAGATTGTATATAAGGACATAGTACAGGAAGAAAGAATTAGTTCGTAGAAAGAAAGATATGAAATAATTTTAGTCTCATAGTTTAAGGAAAGACAAAGTGTTTATACACCTAGGCCATTGTGATCGTTTCTGACCGGTACCATCTAGAGTCTTCAACCATTGGTTACGATATTCATGCGGACTCCAACCAAATAGTCTGCATCTACCAACATGGCTCAGACTAGAAGTTGATCACTTCAAGGACTGATGTCATGTTTTGGTTTGGCCTCGCCTAACTTTATTCCGACCATCCCAACACTAGTCAGCATTGCTCGTCGTGGTAATCGGTGTTCAGGCATACACAACACGTAACCCAAACACCTCAGTCGATGAAGATTCACTCAAAGGTCATCCATAAATGATGATCTCACCATAATAATAATAATGACTATTATTATCATTATAACTTGTTTCAATATGATGTCACATATATTTCTGGTGGAAAATTACAATCCAATGTTTGTTGGCCTCAAAAACCTAACAACCGAAATATAAAATTATGAAAAACCAGTAAACTAGATTAATGAATTAAGCAATAGATTGTATAGGAAAGAAATCCTAACGAGAGAGAGACAGGGAGGGAGAAAGCAAAACTGAAACCGAATTCTGTAAAAGTCTGACATTTACTTTAGAAGATAGGCAAATATTCGGTACAAGAAATGTGTCATAGTGATAATGCTTTGATGTATACCATATATTTTTTCCAGACCACATTGACAATTAAATTGGCCCCAAAATGCTCTGATACAGCCGAGAGTGGGGACAGTTAGCTCTCCCCCCTCAAAATCCTCTCACGTGGATACGTGCATACAACCAGTTACAGGGACGTCCTACTCACTTCCTTCTCGTCACTCGGGTGTTGTTTACCCGGTGCTTTAACCGGGTTGGTGGATACATAGGGTCCATCTAGGTAAGTTGGTGTACATGGGTTCTCCATGATGATCTCGCTTTAACTGACTCATGATCTCAACTATTAAAATTAGTATAATATTCACAAAACCCCTTCTGATCAATATGCATTCCATTGGAATAGAACTAAGCCAAACAAAACAAACACATATAAAATCATCATGGAATATAAAAAAAATTCATCATCACTTACCATCATCATCAATAACATGATTACGATCTTCATGTATAAAATTTATTGAACCATCTTCATCATCTTTGATCATCCATTGGATTTTAGCAGTTGGTATACTTTTTGTTGCGGAACAATTTAAAATTTTGGTTTCATTCGGTTTTATATGAATTAGTTTTGGATTAAGATCTTGAAATGTACCAATTCCTATGAAAAGATATATATATATATATATATATATTGTGAAGATTGTAGCAACTTTAATAGTTGTATTCATGACTTGATCTAAGCTAGAGTACCATTGAAAGTATGGAAGTACTGGATGACCGTTTCATTCTATTATGGAGCTTCTAAGCAGTGTATATTCACGATCTCAAACTCGAGACACAAATCCAGGAACTTTGGTCTCGCACGCAAACTATTAACTTCTAGACCACTGAACCAGCATTTAACGATTGAAGTAAGACATTCGCGAGAGAGATCGAAGGTCATATGTTCGAGTCCTGTTTGTGAGATCGTCGGTGTGCACTACTCAGAAGCTTCATACTAGGATGAAACAGAGATCCAGTGCTTCCAGGTTTTCAGTGGTGTTCTAGCATCAATCGACTCATGATCTCAATCAATAACATGCTACACCACAAGATCAGTAACAAAAGAATTAAAATGATATTAGTATCAATATTAATTAAAAGAATCAAATATCACAAGTATTTCCAGCTGAAGAATACCAAAGAGGACGAAATGTACTCCCTGAAGTGTACTGCCAGCCTCTATTTAACTCTGTTTAAAATACTTGTTATCTGACAGTGATGTCAAGGTGATTTGCACTAGATGCATGTATGCCGAAAGAGACCGATCAGTTTCAGTCCATAGTATCAAGAACGAGAATATTCAAACAACCTTTACAAATGTATTAAAATTCACCCTGTTAAACACACTAGTGGTTATTTGGACCCGGTAATTAAGTAGATAACATAGTGATATTTAAAATGAAGGTTACTGTATTCGATTCCCAGTGTGAACATTAACACTAAGATGCAGATGCATCACCTCATCCTTAATTCTAGAGCTACTCATAATCCAAAGCCGCTAAATTGCAGAATACGGCTCAAATAGAAGGAATAAAGTATTCAGTAATGTTGAATCCTATAAATAAATAGGAGATAAATAGTGAACGTATCCGTACTGTGGTTGATTCTGGGTGATGTTACCCAACGTCTACAATCCCCAAACACATCTATCGTGTGGAAACGAACTAGTTATTCTGTACATAACAACACACTTTAGTTCATTAGTTTATGATTTCATGGACTAATGGGTTGCCTTTAGCATTCTTTTTTCAGTGTACCACTACTTCCGTGAACAATGATCGTCAAGGTAACAAGTAATGTAGCATACATACATACATGGGTTTCAACGTAATCCCAAGTGATGACTACAACTTATAAATGAGACTAATATCTAAGTCATTGATGATAAAAGGCTAAACCTTTTGATAAACAATGATTTTCCCATCTATTTAAAGTTAAAGATTGAAACATGATTACGTCACTTAAGATTTTGTTATTTTATTGATCCGATATCATTAATACTAAAAGTACACTGTAGATAATGATGATGATGTCATGAAGCTTTAAAACAATTGGAATATAAAACTTTTACATTAAAGTACACAGAAACGAACTTTTTGATAGCCCTATCAATGATTACATCATTTGAAACATTATAAATATAAAGATGAAGGTTAAACGATCACACTATATCTCGATTGAAGCTAGACCACCATGGCAAAGCGGGAAGCACTGGACGCCGTTTCGTCCTATCGTGGGACTTCTTACTAGTGAGTATCCATGATCCCGCCGTGCGAGATTCGAACTCAGGACCTATTGATCTCGCGCGCTGACGCTTAACCTCTAGACCACTGAGCCGATCGGCATCCAACGGTGTTAATGTATAATTTCAACTAATCCACGAAGTCGTGCCACTGTCTACCATTGTCGTCAGTGAGTTACTATCTCACAACAGACCCAATTGAACTCCACCAGTCATGGCTTCTCACTAGAACGCCAGGAATTACCTCTTGGAGTCTGTCACTAGTAAGCATATGATGATTGTAATCGGAGGTAGATTTTGTAGATATTTTAGTAATTTAATAGTTGAATTCATGAGTCGATTGAAGGTAGATCATGCATGGATGTTTATGATACTTGTTCATTTTAAATATAATTTATACCATGGAAAATTAACAGAAAATGTGAGAATACTGGATAGTTTTATTGAAATCATAAACCGATTAATGTTAGATCATCAGCGGAAACCTAGAAGCACTAGACGGATGTTTCGTTCTTGTATGGGGCTCCTCAGTAGTGCGTAGCTGCGATACTGAATAAGGGGTTTGGACACAAGAAATTTAGTCTCATATGAACGCCGAACCTCTAGACCACTGAACCGGCATCTGACGGTATTAATGTCTAATCATAATTGGTCATCGAAATAGCACGATTATCTTCTATTGTCTTCGGTGGGTAATTACTTCATGCCCCACACGGTTGAATTCAACTGGTCACAGCCTCTCACTAGAACTCCGAGAATTACTTCTCAAAGCTAGTCACTAGTGAGCATATGTAAGTTTTAAGTTTGGAGTTGTGAAGATCCTTAAATTTCATTGAAATCATGAACTGATAAATGTTAGTCCACCGTCGAGTTGGATGGTTTAGTTTTGGAGCTTTCATTGTTCTTTTGAACGACATCATCAGCACAAACTTCAAGTAGAAAGCTTTCTGTGATGCACGTACATCCAGCTGATGAGTCCCAAGTAAGACGAAACGCTCATCCTGAATTCTATTGCTAGCCACTATCTATCTTTTCTTTTATGATATCAGTTGTTGTTTTTTTATAATTCACGGAACAAAAAGAAGAAGAAGAATTACATATTATGTCATAATGAGCTATCATGCAATCAACTAATTGAAACTTACTTGCCACTTCTAATTTCAATGGAATTGATAAAGCTTTACCAAATGGATTAATAGCAATACATTGATATAATCCAGCTATCAAATGATTTGATATTCGTTGAATACCAAAATACCATAAACCTGATTCATCCATAGAATGTAAGTGATATGAATCATTGGAATGTATTAATTTCTTTGATAACATTGTATTGTATGGCTTAATCCAGTTGGCTTGTTTTCCATTCAATGTCCAATAATACCTAATTAATTATAAAGCAAAAGGGGCAAAACTAGAAATATCTGAGATTGAGTGGATAGATTAAAAGAAGAAAAAAGATCTGTGTTAAACATGGTTCAGTTTAATTGTATTAACATTATGTTGATCGAAACTGCATCCTTTCAATTCAGCATCGAAACGTTTCAGGTTTTTATTTTTGTCTTGTGAATATACAATAGTTGAAAGCTAAGATGATGGTTGGAGATAGTCAACAGGAAACCCTGGATCTAGGTTTCGTGCTACTTGACACTCGTCAGTACGATGACGTGTACCTGTAATCTTGAGGGAACTGATGCTCTTTGACAGATTTGATCTCATGTCACACAGATTCACAGTCATAGACTTTACCACTGAGTTATTCGGTCCGTGACTGACCTCCTGTATGACTAAGATGTATTTAAAATTGATTAATCACTGTGTGGTGATCAATATCATTGTATGTCAGGTCCTTCTTAGTGTAGATCGAATCCTATCGACCAATCAGAAGCAATCAAAAGAAAGTCACATTATCAATCATAGATTGTAAACAATTCATACTACATTTATTAACCCTGTTGGTCATAATAAAAACTGATTGACACCAAAATGGTATATAATAGAACTAGACTGACTGAAAAGTTTGTTTTAAATATAAATTTACATCAACACAAGCCTAATATATATATGAAATGGCGGTCACTTTGCTACATAATGAACTAACCTCCTGTTGTGAAGCAAATTATGAAAAGACTCTAAGAGTGGATAGGGCAGAAGTTAATTGCTTCACAAGGTAAGTCATAACTTAGGGTTTTCAGGACACATAAATATTGGTACAAAGGGGCACCGATCACATATACGACACACAAGTCATTTGATTTGTGTGTGGGCTATGATATTGCCTAGGTGTCCAAACTGAAGCAGGCGGTTTTCTCAAGGAGCCACATCCTGAGACTTTGACCTCAAGGTCTGATCCATAAGGTAGTGGAACAACTTTTGGAGATGTAGTTCCGTGGTAGCCTGTGAACAATAGTTTCATACGCCATTTTTTTCATTTAGGATACTGGAACCTATGTGCACCGTTCGTTTTGAATCAGACTTTTCCAACTCCTCTAAATGAATCCTCCATATCCACTAATCCAGTTAAAGTAGAGGATATTCACTGTTTTTCCTCTCAATTGCGCAAACAACACTTCTATCACGAGAAGGTAGTGAGTAGGAATCCCCTGATAGTTGTTGTTGTTTACGCATGTTCATGTGAGAGCATTTCAAGAAGTAGAGTTGATTCACCCTACCCTCAACCGTACCAGAACATTTGGATCCAAGTAGAATTCGAACTGATATCAACATTTACAACCACATGATCTGATAGTAACCACACTGCTTATTACTCTAACTAGTGCAACACATTATCAATTTCTATATCAGTAATCTACAAATGATTAATAATTAAAAGAACAATAAGTTTAAACACTTTTTATAGCTACATTCCATATAAAATTATGCAACATATGACATAAGTCTAAATATCAGTATAGGGTTGTGGAGATTTTATAAAGATTTTTGATTGAGTGTTAGGATCCGAGAAACATAATGAATGATAACTTTGGGATCCACTTATGGACCAATACTAAACGTATATTTCAATTGTAACTTAACTATGCATATTCATATTTTGCTTATTATGAGCTTTACTTTGACTTATGAACCATTATTATACGTCTTACCATTCTTGAGTTATAACCAGTATATAAATGGCTACCTCCCTCATTCACAGTCACATCTGGGTAATTCTTGTACATATGTTGTTTCCTATTTTATTGGTACGATGTGATCTGTCTGGTTGGTATATAAACCCAGTATGCTTGAAATAAATGATTCATATCACAGAGGCTAAGACTGGTGTTTTGGACTTAACTGGCTGGGCTAGGCGGAAAGCAGGACCAATCAGAACTCTAGACTGCTCGCACGTGTTTACGGATCTTTGATCCGATTGATAAGCCACTGCCCTCTAATAGGCGGTCACAAGTTATAACATTGAGATCATGAATTTATTGATGTTAGACCATCATTGAAAACCTGGAAGCACTAGACGCCCGTTTTGTCCTATTGTAGGACTCCTCAGCAGTACGTATCCATAATCCCGCCTTGCTGGATTCGAACTCAAAGCCTTCATGATCTCATATAACATATAACATAAATTTAAATGTTTAATAGTTTCGAGAGAGAGAAAAACAAGCAAACAAACGAACAATTGAACAATATGGCGGTCTGTTCAAATTTACAAACGCCGCTTAACTATTTCTAATCTTTATTTATTTTAACTCATTAATAATGTCAGTTAATTACAGAATATTGTATTTTGCATGTTATAAAAAAGGCGGGAGCTTTCAACTGATGTCAAAGTGAGTGAGTTAGTTAGTTAGTTAGTAGTATAGTTAGTAGTATAATTGTATTGAAATCATTCACTAATGTATTTGATATCTTTACTATTCTTATTCAATTCATCATAGTCATAAAACAAAAACAGTTCATCAAACTATTGGAATAGAATATGAAGCGGATAATGATAAATGACATTTGATCAGTTCTAATAATAATAATAATCATAATCAGAGATTACGTTTATACCTACATATCTATTTTGGATAGTTACAAGACAGGAATTTCGCAGATTATATATTATATACCGTTGAGTTCCTTACTGTAATCACATATACATACTACTGAATAATACTATTAATAGTAGGAGGAGGAGGAGGGGGAGTCGTAGTAACCAGACAGAGTATCAGGGGAATAAATTAATAGATAGTTCAGTATATAGTAAATATATATTAGCTAAATGGTATTACTTGTTTTCTGTTAAATGTATTCTCTTAAATGTTACTTACTTACTTACTTACTTACTTACACCTGTTACTCCTCGTGAAGGAGCATAGGTCGCTCACCAGCATTCTCCATCCAACCCTGTCCTGGGCAATCCTTTCCAGCTCCTTCCAGTTGTAATTCATCCTTTTCATATCTGCTTCTATTATCCGATGTAATGTGTTCTTTGGCCTTCCTCTTTTCCGCTTCCCTTCAGGATTCCAAGTTAGAGCTTGCCTTGTGATGCAGTTTGACGATTTGCGTAATGTATGTCCTATCCATTTCCATCGTCTTTTCCTAATTTCCTCTTCAGCTGGAAGTTGGTTTGTTCTCTCCCACAGAAGGCTATTGCTGATGGTATCCGGCCAATGGATGTTGAGTATCTTGCGTAGACAGCTATTTATAAATACTTGTACTTTCTTGATTGTGGTTGTTGTAGTTCTCCAAGTTTCAGCTCCATACAGTAGAATTGCCTTGACGTTCGTATTGAAGATTCTCACTTTGATATTGGTTGAAAGTTGTTTTGAGTTCCATATGTTCTTCAATTGTAGGAATGCGGCCCTTGCTTTGCCAATCCTCGCCTTTACGTCTGCATCTGAACCTCCATGTCTATCGACGATGCTTCCCAGATATGTGAAGGATTCTACATCTTCCAGAGTTTCGCCATCAAGGGTGATTGGATTGCTGTTCTCCGCTTTGAATTTGAGGACCTTGGTTTTCCCTTTGTGTATGCTGAGGCCTACTGATGCAGAGACTCCTGCTACATTGGCTGTCTTTATCTGAATCTGTTCACGTGTACGTGATAGGAGGGCTAGGTCATCTGCGAAGTCCAGATCGTCTAATTGGTTCTGAGCTGTCCATTGTATTCCGTGTTTTCCTTCAGATGTCGAGGTCTTCATAATCCAGTCGACCACCAGAAGAAAGAGGAATGGAGAGAGTAAACAGCCTTGTCTGACTCCGGTCCTTACTTGGAATGCATCTGTCAGCTGTCCTCCATGCACTACTTTGCACTGTAGTCCGTCGTATGAGTTCCGGATAATGTTGACAATCTTCTCAGGAACTCCGTAGTGTCGAAGAAGTTTCCATAATGTCCTCCTATCTACACTGTCGAATGCCTTTTCATAATCAATGAAGTTGATGTATAGTGACGAGTTCCACTCAACTGATTGTTCGACGATGATCCGTAGTGTTGCAATTTGGTCTGTGCACGACCGATCCTTTCGGAATCCAGCTTGTTGATCTCGAAGTTGGGCATCTACTGCATCCTTCATCCGGTTCAGCAACACCCTGTTGAAGACTTTCCCTGGTATTGACAGTAGTGTAATGCCTCTGTAGTTTTCACATTTGCTCAGATCTCCTTTCTTTGGAATCTTGATGAGGTGTCCTTCTTTCCAGTCCATCGGCACTTGTTCCTCCTCCCAAATCTTTTTGAATAGAGGGTAAAGCATGCTTGTGGTTACTTCGACGTCTGATTTCAGTGCTTCAGCTGGTATGTTGTCGGGTCCTGCTGCTTTCCCGTTCTTGATTTGTCTGACGGCCATTCTAATTTCTTCCGTCGTTGGTGGGTTGACATCTATAGGAAGATCTGTGTGTGCTGCTTCGATGTTCGGTGGATTCATTGGAGCCGGTCTATTCAGGAGTTCCTCGAAGTATTCTACCCATCTGTTTCGCTGTTGTTGAATTTCAGTGATTGGCTTGCCTTCTTTGTCTTTGACCGGCCTCTCTGGTTTATTGTATTTCCCTGATAGTTTCTTCGTTGTATCGTAGAGCTGTTTCATATTTCCTTCTCTAGCAGCTTTTTCTGCCGTCGTTGCTAATTCTTCCACGTATTTCTTCCTGTCGGCTCTAATGCTCCTTTTCACTTGCTTGTTTGCTTCTATGTATTCAGCTTGTGCTTGGACTTTCTCTGCTCGTGTTCGGCTGTTGTTAATTGCTGTCTTCTTGTTCTTCCTATCTTTGATCTTGTCCAGTGTTTCTATAGAGATCCATTCCTTATGATGGTGTTTCTTTAGGCCCAGAACCTCTTGACACGTTGAAGTCAATGTTTCTTTGATGCCTTTCCAGTTGTCCTCCATGGTAGTTTCTTCTTCCTTCAGTAGATCTTGAAAGGCTTGGAATCTGTTGTTGAGAGCTATCTTGAATTCATTGAGTTTGTCAGTATCTCGAAGGAAGGCTGTATTGAACCTTTGTATTGCTGTTTGTCCACTTGTCCAGTTCTTTTTAGCTTCAGTTTTAAATTGGCTACAACTAGGTGGTGATCTGAAGCTACGTCAGCTCCTCTCCTGGTTCTCACATCTTCCATTGTCCTTCGGAATTTCTTGTTGATGCAAATATGGTCTATCTGGTTCTCTGTAGTGTGGTCTGGTGAGATCCATGTAGCCTTGTGTATACGTTTGTGTGGAAATATTGTGCCTCCTATGACTAATTTGTTGAATGCACACAAATTTGCAAATCTTTCTCCATTTTCGTTCCTCTCTCCCAGTCCATGTCGTCCCATAATATCTTCATATCCAGTGTTGTCTATTCCGACCTTGGCATTTAGATCTCCCATCAGAATGGTGAGGTCCTTTCTTGAGCATTTCTCTATGATTGACTGCAGCCGCTCGTAGAATTGATCTTTAATGTCGTCGTTGCTATCATTGGTGGGTGCATAACATTGGATAATATTCATTAAGATCCCCTCCTTCTTTGTTTTGAATGATGCTTTGATGATTCTGGATCCGTGAGATTCCCATCCTACAAGTGCATTTCGTGCTACTTTGGACAGCATAAGAGCAACTCCCTGTGTGTGTGGAGCATTTTCCTCTTCGTGACCGGAGTATAGCAGCATCTCTCCCGTAGCTAGCCTTTTCTGTCCAGCTTGGGTCCAGTGGGTTTCGCTGATTCCCAGTACTGCCAAGTTGTATCTCCTCATTTCCGTTGCTATTTGGCTGGTCTTCCCGGTTTCCCACATTGTTCTAACGTTCCATGTACCTATAAAAATTTTTGCTCTGGTTGTTAGAAGGGGCATCGGCCTTGTGGCTTCCGAAGGAATTCGGCTTTCATCATGAAGCGTCATAATTCTTCTAAATGAAGACCTTCTAACTCTCAGGGCAGAGTTAAAATGGTTTGAATTATTTTTTCTGGTAAGCGCGTTTTTTAGCGAGTTAGTTTTCTACGGGATGGGGACGCTAACCCCATGCCCAACCCTCCTCCTTTACCCGGGCTTGGGACCGGCAGTAACTCTAGAAGAGCTACAGGCGGAGTTTCTCTTAAATGTTATGTATGTCAAATTGACTAAAATATCATAGAATTTCTCAGTTGTAATAATGAATTATGTTTAATTTTGCATGTGCTCACGAATCCTCGTGGTATGGCGGAGGGTGGGGAAAGTTAGCTCTCTCTCTCTCTTGGAATGCTTTCACATGGACAAGAGTATATATTTACTATCAAGGTAGTCCTACTCACTAACGTCTTGCTGCCGGAATGTTGTTTACAAAATTGAGAGGACCCGGTTGGTGGATATGGAGAAGCCATCTAGGGTGAGTTAGAAAATTTTAATTCCAAACCAATGGTGCATACTAACTCGAACAAAAGGTATATGAACCTATTGTTGGTCATCGGCTACCATGGAACTACATTTCCATAAGTTTTTCCACTGCATTGTGAGTCAGACATTCCGGGTCGAAGTCTCGTGCTGTGGCCCCTTTTGAAAACCATCTGTTTTGCTCTGGGTACCTATGCAGTATCATGGAACATACACAAATCAAGCAAGTTGTGTGGTGCATATGTATCCGGTGCCTTCTTGTTCCAATGTTTATGTGTTTAACTAAATAAATCTTGCATGTAAATATTATAAACTTGTTTGATAACAACACAAATGAAATAAGTGTTTATTTTAAATGGATTAGTTGCTGTTAGTCTTCTCCACTGTCTTTTTAATATTTATAATGATAAGTGTTATTATGAGCAAAGATGGATAGTGACTAGTAGTGGAATCCAGTATGCGTGTTTCGTCACACTCGAGACTCTTCAGCTCGATGTACCTTTATCTCTGAATTGATGTTCACTCTGACACTCGAACCTAGTAACATTCGTTTCGAACGCCATCATATGATCGATTTAGCTACTGAGTGTTGATGCCACTTGCTTGTGCAATGGGGTGAAGTTTAAATTCATTTAGTATTGTTTGATATGAATATTACCATTGATATTTAGGATGGCAATTGATCAGTCTTTCTTTTATTTGCATATGTACATACTGTGAGGATTGCCTTGATATTGCCTTAATTCATAAGCATTATAAACATAGATGGATAGTGGCTAGTAGTGGAATCCAGCACGCTTGTTTCATCCTATTTCGGACCCGTCAACTGGATTTACCTGGATCTCAAATTTGATGTTCACTCTTTGCTTAGAATGCTTTTGAATTAGGTAATATAGAGACAGTATGCACATATGCCAATAAGAGACTGATCAATTGCCATCCTAAACAACATTGGGAATATTCAAAACAAACAATACTAAGTTGAATTTATGAGTGTTATTAGTTTGTAATGTGAAAAATGGAATAAACCTCTTCAGTGGCTTATTTAATCGTAGATTTGAAATTCAAGCTATTTATTATGATTAAACTCACTGGGTAATATTACTATCACTCATACAAGCGGGATTCGAAGTCAAATACCTAACTAACTGGACTAGATATTAGGATTCTTGAAATTTCGAACATAGTTTAAGTTTTTTTAATGATATCATGAACGGATTGATGTTAGACCACCGTTGGAAACCTGGAAGCACTGGATGGCCGTTTCGTCCTATCGTGAAACTCCTCATCAGTGCGCATCTACGATCCCGCATCGTGAGATTTGAACCCAGAATCTATCAGTCTCATGCCAAAATCCATGACCTGTTATCGTAAATCTGACTGGTTCGTTCATAAATTATAGTCTCCTTCTAAAAATCCTTGAGATTGATAAACAATTATCTTCACAGTTGAACTCACGAGTCGATCTAAGCTAGGCCACCACTGAACACCTAGAATCGCCATATAACTTATAATTATAGTGCAACTTGTAATACCAAGCCCTAATCCTTGTTCATTGGTTTACTACAATAAATAATTCAAGAAGTCACAGATCATCAAGTCTGTCTCTATGTAATTTTAATACTTCAGATTATTTACTAATTTATACCTAAATACCTTATGAAAAAGAATCAAACATGGGTTCGAATCCCGCGGATGCGCACTGCTGAGGAGTCTCACAATAGGGCGAAACGGCCATCTAGTGCTTCCAGATTTTCAGTGGCGGTCTGACATTAATCGGCTCATGATCTCAATCAACAAATTAATAATTCATTGAGAAGAAAATTGTCCTTCCAACAAAATCATTTGCTTATAAATAGGGATTTCAATCAGAATGAGGATTTGTGCAGATCGTAGTCATCTTAATAGTCGAATCCGTGAGTTGAATCTTCTCAGTAGTGCACATCCACGATCTCGAACCAAAGAGACTCGAATCCAAGACCTTCTGGTCTCATGTGCGCACGCTCAACTTCTAGACCACTGAACTGGCCTCCAGTAGTGTTAATGTCTAAATTCAATTAATTCATGATCATGCCTAACCCTTCATCCATTAGCACAATCGGATGTCGGCTCAGTGATCTAGAAGATAAGCGTTAGCGCGTGTGGCTAATGGTCTTGGGTTCGAGCCCTACATGCAGAATGGTGGATGTGAACTGCTGAGGAGTCCCATACTAAGACGAAACAGTCATTAGGCTCTTTCAAGTTTAAATATATACATTATATTTATCTTGACAATAGTTGCATAGTTGATAAAATCAATTCATTGTAACCTTCATGGAACCTTACAAATCCTATTAGCTAAATTTTATTATTAGAAATTCAAAGATACAAATCAAAATTGTTTCATCAACATAAGGAGGTTTATGTATGAGGTTTTGTTAGGATTTTTTTCAGTTTTTAGTTAATATTCATTTTAGTCAGACGTTTATTAAGGTACTATAAAGAAATGAAATTGGATGACCCATGTTTTTCATTATAAACCGGTCGAATTAGGAAATGTCAACCGTTTCCGATAGTTTCTGCTAGTGGTTGGAACAATCGTTCCTCAAAGTTCTGTCATGCCAAGCAGATCGATTGCAAAACGGCAAAACTAAAAGCAGTAAACCCAAGGTCCAAGGGCGGAGTCATACTTTTGACTGTACAGAGGTGTGACAACAGTAAGGTGTTTCCATCAGACAAACAATATAACAGCGATGCTGCCTTCCCACAAGGAAGGGTGGGGTTAGAAAAGGTTGACCCGAAAAGTGCACACCTCGCCTTATCCTATGGATATCCGTTTCCGGCGGTAAGGTCTCAACAGGTACGGAGGTAACATAAAAATTGCCTTAATAATGGTCGTGTGCGACCGATCTCAAGCAGTTTTCCCTTAGACACTGCGGTCACACCTTCAGGTCACTAAGACTATAAACCATTTACCCTTCCAGGTACCTCTAGAAGAACCCTCCCACAGTGTGGGAAACCGGAACGTGATAACCGCCCTCATACCTCTAACATCACTAAAGACTACCACATTCTATGCGAATCATTGGATCTTAACATTATTTTACTAACGTAATTAGCTAGTTGACGAATGTGAATATTTTAGTGCTAATTCAAAGGTGTGAACTTAAAGATATAACAGTTGTCTAGTGCTTTCTAGATTCCAACAGCATTCCGGAAGACATCAATTTTAATAGATATCTATTATTAATAAATTTACATAAAACAGTCTACAACAGTTGTTTTGAAATGTTCATTAAGAAGGACCTGACATACATGACATTGATCATCAACTAAAGATGAATCAATCGTGCATACATCTTAGTCCTACAGAAGGTTGGTCGCGGCCCGGATCGCTCAGTGACAACGTCTCTGACTATGAAGCTGTATGACATGAGATCGAATCTGTCAAGTAGCATCAGTTCCATCAAGTTTACAGGTACACACCACTCAGGATTTCCTGTTGACAACCTCTAACCACCATCTTATCTCAACATAGTACACCCAATGTCAAGTCACCTAGACTAGTGGCCAAATCGCAAATTGATTGATAACATTGATCAATACAATCATTGACTCTTGGTCCTAAATTTTCTAGTATGTCAAGTAACATTAAAAAATCAATACTAAATGTCACAATGTTAGTTTTTTGAAATCTCCTTATCTGTTTTTTTTCTTCGACTAGTAACTAATTACGTAATCATTTGTTTGTTTTTTTAAAGATTCTTACTGATTACAGCTCAACTTATAATTTGCCATGGTAATAAATCTAACTGAATAAATCAATTAATATATCTTGTATAAGTATTACATATCTGATGACAAATCAACAATGATCAAAATATATTTACATTAAATGGTACAGATTGACAACAAATTAATAGGTTAAGTATTCTTTATCATTCATATCTAACTATACAGACATGATATTGAGATTATAAACAAATCTAAGTGAATAGTTGATTAGTTTAAGTTGGATGCCATCTCAGTGGTCTAGTTGGTTAAGCGCCTGGCGCGAAACTGACAAGTCTTGGGTTCGAATCCCGCGAGGGTGGGTGCGCACTGCTGAGTAGTCCCACAGTAGGACGAAACGGCTGTCTAGTGCTTCCAGGTTTTCCATGGTGGTCTAGCTTCAATTGGCTCATAATCTCAACTGTTGAAATTACTACAATCTCCACAAAACCCCTTGTAATAGTTGATTTCATGAGTCGATTTAAACTAGATTATCATTGGAAAATTTGGAAGTACTGGACGATTACTTGATCTTAGTATGAGATATCTCAACAATAAGCATCTATGATCTAAGTTAGACAAACGAAAACTCACAGTTGACTAGCTTAAGGAGAAGAAATTCCCAGTATTCTAATGAAAAAACTATAACTAGTATAAGGAAAATAAACATCGAAGACAATGAAAGATGTTTGTACAATATCGAAGATTGACTGACTTAAGGAATTTATTCTCTAGAACGAAAACTTTACACTCAATCTCTGGTGACAAGATCGTATATGCACAATACTAAGACGAAATAACAGTCCAATATCCCACATTTTTAATGATTGTATAACTTAGATCGATTTCATGATCTCATCATAACTAAATATAGTCTGTAAAGCAAACATGACAATTGATCATTTCTAATCAAAATATAGTTATCTGAACTCAATAACTCAGTCGATAACATGTTAAGCATTTGAAGTGAAAAGCATTTGGTTCGAGTCCTGAACTGAACATCAACATACATGAAAGATGAATAGTATAGAGTTGTGGAGATTATTAAATTACTAATTGAGATTCTTGAACCGATTGATGTTTAAACCATCATTGAAAACCTGGAGGCACTAGATGGCTGTTTCGTCCTGTCATGAGACTCCTACTTGACAGTACACATACACGATCCCATTCGCGGGATTCGAGTCCAAGGCCTTCAGTCTCGCGCACGAACGCTTACCCTACTTGACCACTGAGCCAGCCGGTATCGAACGGTGTTAATTTCTAACTTCAAACAATGCACGAAATTGCGTGACCGTCTTCCATTGTACTGAAGTAGATACTTATCTCTACCCAACACAGATTAGCTTCACTAATCACGGCTTCTCACCAAAACTTTGAGAATTTCTTCACGGATGAGTCCCACAATAGAACGAAGCGGTCGTTCAATGCTTCCAGGTTTTCAATGATGGTCTAACATCAATCAGTTCTTGATCTCAATCAATAATTAATTTTTTATCAGAATGGGTTTTGTGGAGATTTTCAGAAATTTCACTGGTTGAAATTATGAGTCAATTGAAGCTAGATAACCATGGGAAACCTAGAAGTACTGGACAGCCATTTCGTCCCGTCGTGGGACTCCTCAGCAGTACGCACCCAAGACCCCGCCCCCGAGAGATTCGAACCCAGGACCTATCAGTCTCGTGCCAGGCGCTTAACCCACTAGACCACTGAGTCGGCATCTGACGGTGTTAATGTCTAACTTCAACCAATCCACGAAGTTGCGCCACCGTATACCATTGTCTTCAGTGAGTTACTATCTCACAACAGACCTGGTTGAACTCCACTGGTAACGACTTCTCACTAGAACTCCAGGAGTATCTCCTGAATTTAGTCACTAGTGAGCACATGATTATTATTATCAGTGGAACATAGGCCTCCGACCAGTATTCTTCAACCCAATCTATCCTGGACCTTTCTTTCTAGTTTTATCCAATTTTTGTTCATTTTTCTCAACGTAATGTGTTCATTGATCTTCTTCTCGTCCTTCAATAAGATAATAATAATCTACATTTTAACAATTAAAAGTAGTTGTCTAAGTGCCTGATGCGAGAATGATAGGTTCTGGGTTCAAATCCCGCGAGGCGGGGTCGTGGATGCGCACTAGTGAGGAGTCCCACGATAGGACGAAATAGCCGTCTAGTGTTTTCAGGTTTTCTATGATGGTCTAGCTTCAATTGATTCATGATTTCAACCAGTGAAATTAATCTTTTACTTAACAAATCCACATACAAAGAAGAAATATCGTTACAAATTTGTCGATTTGTCGATATAACACTACTCTTAATGTATATATAGATAATATAAAGTGACCTAATTCGAATACATACCTTTGTTAGATAGATATTTTATAGAGGCGGGGGGGGGGCTAAAAACAAAGCTAAACATGAATAATACTTGGGTTTCTTTTTTCTTTTTACATACACAAAAACTGAGTTTCTAATCAAAGGACTAACATAAACCAAACCTCCATTGTTTATCATTCTCTATAATATAAAAGAATTCTAATAACTATGTCTAATCTAATTAGTCATCAAACATTTGATGCATATATAGTTAGATAGATAGAGGCATATAAAATCATGGTAACACAAAGGAGAATGAAGGTAAAATCTCACGCCTAAAAAGTCCTAATGAAAAACACATTATACCATATTATACACATATATGTGTTTATGTGTAAGGAACAAAAGAGTTACTGTTCATTTAAACACCTTTGATGATGTTGTTCTCTTTGAATGACCTACATTATTCATACTTAAATTATGTAGAAGTGAATATATTAGCTGTCCACCAAATGCGTTTGTACAGATAAGAATAGGGAGTGTTCACTCTTTCTGTTGAAATGCTTTCACATAGACACGCGTATATAACAACTACCAGAGAAGTTCTACTTACTGCTTTCTAATGGCATTACTGTTGTTTACGAAATTGAGAGGACGAAAAGGCGAATGTTCGATGTTTTTAACCGAGTTGGTGAATATGAAGGATTCATCTAGGTGAGTTGGAAAACCCAAATTACAAACCAATGGTACACATGATTTGTAGTATGCAGAAGGAATAAATGGTGTATACAGCTATTGTTGTTCATCGGCTACCGTGGAACTACATCTCATGACGTTGCTCCACTGCTTTATGGAACAGTTGACGATCTTCAAGTTTAGTGATGATTATGTTACGCTTATGAACTGGAATCCAACATAATGAATTTCAAACTTTAGGAAGTCATGATATTACATGGTTATCATTTGTTACTTTCGACTTTTCAATAACTATTTAACTAAAGACAGTTCATATTTTGATGAACAGGATCAAATATCAAATCCATGGGCGATACAATCAAAATAAAGAAGTAAACAATGACAGATCATAGGTCAATAATAGTCAATCAAAATCGAGGTCGACAGGACAAGCTGTGAACCATATATGGAGAAATATAAACACTTGACTTCTACCTGACGTTTATGCTAATAATATTATTCAGAAGTACAAGGAAAGTTCCACGAGCAAACTAACCTGAACTACGAATCTTCTTCATCACCTCAATTCACAATACTACCCATCATAATTTGTTTTTATTATTTCTAACAATTGTAAAGATTGGATATTGGCTAGTAGTGGAATTCAGGAACCGCATTTCGTCCTAATTGGTACTTGTCAGTTGAATGTATCTGCATCTTAGAGTTGATATTCACTCTGGAACTCGAATTCAGTACCGTTCGCTTTAAATGTTATCGCGTTATCCACTTACCTATTGAGGCCCGATCGCTATATGCTTGTGCAATAGGGTGAAGTAGAACAAAACACACATCCTGGAATCCATTACTAGCCACTATCCATCTTTGCTTAGAATGCTTGTGAATTAAAGCAGTATCGAATCAGTACGCACAATATACACATATCTCAATAAGAGACTGATCAATTGCATACCCTAAACATCAATGGAAAGATTCAAGTAAACAACACCAAGTGAATTTAAACTTCACCCTATTGCACAAGCAAATGGCATCAAGACTCAATAGCTAAGTGGATCACACGATGGTGTTTGAAGCGAACAATACTAAGTTCGAGTCCCAGAGTGAATATCAACTGTGAGATACAAGTACCTCTAACTGACGAATCCCAAATAGGACGAAGCATGCGTCCTAGCTTCCACTCTAATACCCATTATTCATCTTTACTTATAATACTTGTAAATTAAGACTATATCGAAAGCAATACTCACAGTATGTACACATGTCAATAAAAGATTGATCAATTACAGTCCTTAATCAACAATGGGAGAAGATTCAAGTAAAATAACAATATCCAATGAATTGTTAAACTTATTCATATCACAATTCACTATAAAAATAAACATTGAATAGATCTCAAATTTCAATGACCATTTTATCATGACAAAATGAACAAACAAGGGTGAAGAAATGTAACTTAGTTTAGCATGTTTTCCTTATTTTCTTTTTTTCTAACAACATGAAAAAACAAAAAGTGAGGTAAATGAAAATTCATGTATACTACTTATCATCAATTTTTGTTATTCTTTACATAGTTTGATTAGAATGGGGAATTTGTGGAGATTGTAGTAATTTGAATCGTTGAATTGATGAGTTGATCTAAGGTAGATTATCATTGAAGATTTAGAAGAAGTAAACGGATGTTTTGTCTTAGGATGTAACTCTTCAGCAGTATGCATCATATAATTACTAGTGATTAGATTCAAGAAATAATTCTTGGAGTTGTCGTTTAAAGCTGTGAGTTAATCCGTATCGGATAGAGACAGGTTTCTATCTCAGACAATGGACGAATAGTTATATAGCCATTCATGGATCGATAGAAGTTAGACGTTAACACCGTTGGATTTTAGAGGTTAAGCGTTCACGTGTGAGACGGATAGATCCTGGGTTCAAATCTCGCGAAGCGGATGGTGGTCTAGCTTCAACTGACTCATGATTTAAACCATTGAAATTACTATAATATCCACAAAACATCTGATATTAATCAACATATGGTCACTAGTGAGTGGCTTCAAGAGGTATATCCTGGAGTTCTAATGAGAGGTAGTGACCAATGGAGTTCAACTAAGTCTATTTTGAGATAGTAACTCATTGAAGACAATGGTAGATTTGTCGCTCAATTCCATAGATTAATTGAAGTTAGTCATTAAAACCGTTGAATATTGTGAGTAGTCGCACAATAGGACGAAACAGTCATCCAGTGCTTCCAGGTTTCCTATGGTAGTCTAGCTCCAATAGACTCACGATCTCAAACATTGAAACTATGCTTTGATAGAAATTAGTTGTGTAGTACATTCTGTTTGTTAAAATTATAATGGATTCAAGGATGAATTGAAATAGAATAGTTTAATATACAAGTGAAATGCAAGTACATCCAGCTGATGAGTCCGAAAATAGGAAGAAACACGAGTCCTGGATTCAACTGGTAGCCAGCATTCAGCTTTGCATATATAAAGCTTGTGACTTAAGACAATATCTAAGCAATACACAAAGGATGCATGTATGCCAATAAGAGACTGATCAATTACAGTCCTAAACATCCATTGGAAGATACAAGTAAAACCACATCAAGTGGATCAAGTAAAAAATTTGTTGTTTTTTGTATTGGTTTATTTAATCTTTCCATTGATGTTTAGGATTGCAATTGATCAGTCTCGTTCTCATTAGCATGTCGAGCAATATCAATAATTGATACTATACTATAGATATTAATACTATTGGATGCCGGCTCAGTGGTGTAGAAGTTAAACATTCACCCTTGAGACTGAAGGCCCTGAGTACGAGTGCCACGTGCGGGATCGTGGATGCTCACTTCTGAAGAATCCTATGCTAGAACGAAATGATTATCCATTATATCTAGGTTTTCCATGGTAGTCAGACGTAAGCCTTTTAGTTTACACTTAATACAACCGATACTCGTCAAAAATATTCTTGTAATATTAAGCTGTTTCAGGTTTACTATGTACATAGGATTTGTTAGTGTCTATCCTATATGTTTAATGAAGAAAACGGATGACTTGAAAAAATTATTCCAAACTTCCTAAATAAGTAACATATGCGATCTCATATACAAATAACCTACAGGAAGAAAGGGCCATCCAGTGCTTCCAGGGTTTCCATGGTGATCTAGCTTCAATTTACTCATGATCTTAACCATTGAAATAATTATCAATCAATGACAAATTCATATACCATAGTTGTGTGAGAACTGTTTATAATATACAAATACTTAAACTGAACGATTATTCTAACTTACAATTCATGTGGATTAAATACCATCAGGAGAGAAATAAGTTCTAGTTAGACTGTACTTCTTGAAACATTAGGATCCATGATATTCGTCATTCATTGTTAAACAATAAAAAAGCAAAACTTAATACGAATTGGACACTAGAAATGTCACTCTATCTTTCACTGTTTATATTCTTATATATCTTAGCACCATGGGTTGTATAATCTTAAAAAGTATCATAGTAAACAATGTTATCGATTTCTTAAATCGTTTATAGAAAACTTTATATATGATCATTATGTATAGGAAACACTGTAATTGCATGTCCATCATATATATATATATATGTTGGTGACATCAACTGTATTCACTAGATGAATGTACTAACTATTGTTAAGTGTAACTGCCAATCTTCTTCCGTCTCGTATATCAGTTTCGCTATAAGTATTTAAAAGTATACTAAGAATAGAGTCTTTATAAGTAAACGTGGATAGTGTCTAGCAGTGGAATTCAGTACACGCGTTTCGTCGCATTCGAGACTCGTCAGCTCGATGTACCTTTATCTCTGAATTGATGTTCACTCTGACACTCGAACCTAGTACCATTCGCTTCAAATGCCATCATATGATCGACTTAGCTACTGAGTGTTGATGACACTTGTTTGTGCAATGGGGTGAAGTTCAAATGCACTTAGTATTGTTTGATATGAATCTTTCCATTGATGTTTAGGATGGTAATTGATCAGTCTTTCTCTTATTAGCATATGTTCATCCTATGC
The DNA here is from genome assembly GCF_000699445.3 of Schistosoma haematobium. Classification (NCBI taxonomy): domain Eukaryota; kingdom Metazoa; phylum Platyhelminthes; class Trematoda; order Strigeidida; family Schistosomatidae; genus Schistosoma; species Schistosoma haematobium. Next base: position 22,347,658 of record NC_067201.1, read on the forward strand.
ATATTGCCTCGTTATTGTTTTAATTCACAAGCATTATAAGCAAAGGTGGCTATCAGTAGAATTGATGTCACATGTTACGTCTTATTTAGGACTCATCAGCTTGATGTACTCGTATCTCAGTCTTCTTGATGTTCAGCCGGGGGACTCGAACGTAGTACCGTTCGCTTCAAACTCTATCATATGATCCACCTAGCTACTGATTCTTAATAATTACTTTCTTGTGCTGTTTTTAAGTTCATACATTTGACCTTATTATTCATAATAAATCATACACACTATATTGGTTTAACTTATTCTATGTACATTTAATATACGTCTAGACAAATTACAATCATAATCTTGTAATCTATCAGTTAGTATTGTAAAAAAGAAAAAAGAAACAACAAATGAATATCATTGTTGATTTACTTTATGTTAATATTAGTCTAAACTATATATGTCTACTTATTAATACTACTTAAATAAACATTAACATTGAATTGAATAAGACTCGATGTTGATTTATATGAGATAGATTGATAATAGAGAAGAAGGTACTAGATTGTTTTTTGTTAAAGGTAGATAAACATTATTTATCACCATGATGAAATGATTTGTCATTACATGATTTAATATCATGTTATTAGCATATAAATTAGACAAATAACATGTAAATAATTATCATTATGAAGGGGAAATTGAAATGAGACCGAGTGAGAGACAGACAGAGAGAGAGAAAGAGTGAGTGAGAGATAACACTGGAAAATGTGCTTGATTTCATTAGTTTATAGAAGAATAGGACGAAACGGCCGTCCAGTGATTTCAGGTTTTCAATGGTGGTCTAACATCAATTGGTTCATGATCTCAATCAAAAATTTAGCAATCTCCACAACCCCTAAACTGATAATTACCATGTGTTCATTAGTGACTAGCTTCGTGAGAAAATTCCCGAAGTTCTGGTGAGAAGTTGTGATTAGTGAAGCTAATCCGTGTCAGGTAGAGATAGGTATCTACCTCAGTACAATGGAAGATGATCGCGCAATATCGTGGATTGTTCGAAGTTAGACATTAACACCATTGGATACCGGCCAGCTCAGTGGTCTAGTAGGTTAAGCGTTCGTGCGCGAGCCTAAAAACCCTGTGTTCGAATCCCGCCAACAGGATTGTATATATGCACTGTCGATTAGGATTCCCATAATAGGATGAAACAGCCATCTAGTGCTTCAAGGTTTACAATGCTGGTCTAGCTTTAATTGACTCATGAATTGAATTATTAAATTACTGAAATCTCCACAAAACTCATTACTGATAATTATTATTATGTGCTCACTAGTCACTGGCTTCAAAAGATATTTCTTGAAGTTCTAGTGAAAAGCCATGACCAGTAGAGTTTGACCAGGTTTGTTATGAGATGGTGACTCAATAAAGACAATGTTGGACGGTGGTGCAATTTTTTGGAGTGATTGAAGGTAGACATTAACACATTTGGTTGTCGGGTGTGGTCTACATGTTAAGCGTTCTTGTGTGAGATCGAAGATCCCGGGTTCGAGTCTATTTGCTGTAGGATCGTTGGTGTGCACTGCTAACGGGTCCCATACTAGAACGATATATCCGTCCAGTACTTCCAAGTTTTTAATATCAGTCTAACATTGATCGATTCATATTCTCAATAAAAATTAAACAATCTCTAGAACTCCAAACTGATATAAAATAATTCCTGTAGTTCCACTGAAAAGTTGTGATTAATCAAGTTCAACTATGGAAGAAGTGAGACAATTACTACTCAGTTATCTCATTGGTCGATGGACTTATTGAGAGACTTGAATGTACTAAATTTGATGTTTAGCGGGATCGTGGATGCTCACTGCCATGGAACTCCATACTAGGCCGAAACAACTACGTATTTCTTTCTGCTTTTTCAATGGTTATCTAAACAGGATTAACTGATTGTGCTATAGGATAATGATATATGTATGGCTTAACTTAACGGTGAGATATCTAATGTCCTCTATCATGTTTCATAAGGTCGGACAGATTAATTGGAAATATATTTCAAATCGTTCAGAACCAAGATAATTTAAAATAATTTTGGAAAAATAGGTGATATTTTGCATCAAAGGATTCATGATCTCAATCAAAAACTTAATGATCTCCCTAATCCCATACTGATAATTACCATGTGCTCATTAGTGACTAGCTTCGTGAAGGAGTTCTCGGAGTTCTGGTGAGAAGCCATGAACAATGGAGCTAATTCGTGTCGGGTAACGACAGGTATCAACTTCAGTACAATGAAAGATGATGGCGTAATTTCGTGGATTGATTGAAATTAGACATTAACACCGTTGGATACCGACCAGCTCAGTGGTCTATAGGTTAAACGTCCTACAATAGGACGAATTGGCCGTCCAGTACATACAAATTTTCAATGGTGGTCCAACATTGATCGATTCATGATCTCAATCAAAACCATAATAATCTCCATAACCTTATACTGATAAAACTAATAATATCTTGAATAAGTATTTCAAACGTATGGGATCGACTAATTTCTATTTACCATTGACAAAAGATATGTTTCATATTGTGAATACATGTTTTCACGTACAACCTTCCCTTATTTTATGGACAACTTGTATTAATAAATCGAATTACAGATCACAACTATGTCAAGCAAATGTAAACTCTTCATCCGTACTGTCCGACTAGCCAGATGAGGCATAGCTTGAGCATCATATTTCTTCCGTTAGGAATTTCCAAGGCATACCTAGATTCTCTTATAAGAAATTATGCTCCTATTGAATCAATATAATCTCCAATTACCTGGATTAAACACATCCATAAAAAAATGTATTGATCAGTACCTTGAATAATTCAACATTTACTTACCTTGGTTCTGGATTGGCTTTTGCATAACAAGGTATTAATAAAGGTTCTTCTGGATTAATATAAGCTATAGACGGTGGCATCTTGATAAACGTTGGTGGATGAACAACTGAAAGTTAATCAATAAACAGTATTATAAGTAGTAGTGAGTTATGTTATTCAGATCAATGAAAAGTTTGAGTAAAAATGTTTAATCAATATTACTAGATCACGCTTAAATAATCCGATTAAAAATGAAAAACTATCCAAGCATAGAAATATCTATGGGTCTCGCATGCGGACGAATAACCTCTAGACCACTGAGTGTTCTCACGCGAGACCGATAAGTCCTGGGTTCGAATCCCTCGGGACCGGATCGTGGATGCTCACTGCTGAGGAGTCCCATACTAAGACGAAACGGCCTTCCAGTGCTTCCAGGTTTTCTATAGTGGTCTAGCTTTAAATGACTCATGAATTCAACTATTAAATTACTATAATATCCATAAGAGCCTTCTTTGATAATATGAATATCTAATGTTAAATATGTCGAAAGCCCCCCTTGAACCTAGATTTCTAGCATGTTTAACTGATAGTATGAAGGAATTACTGTCCCACATAATAGTTACACCATTGTCCACTAGCGTTTACGTATGATGTTTCACCACTGTTCTATTATGGGACTCCTCAGCAGTGTGCATCCACTATCCCGCCTCGTGAGATTCGAACCTAGGAAGAGTCCCACAATAGGACGAAACGGCCGTCCAGTGCTTCCAGGTTCTCCATGGTGGACTAGCTTCCATTGACTCATGATCTCAATCATTGAAATTACTATAATATTCACAAACAACCCTTCTGATATGAAGAACAATCAATGGAATGCATGATCATAAATTTTATGATCAACTTACTAGTTTTTATATGTATACTGTCCCAAATTCCATTGATTATAGATAAACTATTTCTTAACACTATATAGAAAGCTATTCCCTGAACAATAATTAATCTGGAAACTAATGTTTTCAAGATGAATAAATAAATAAATGTTTGATTGGGACTCATTAAGTTGATTAGTATGAATGAATATACCGACCCAACTATGCAAATGTTTCCGCTCGTGCATAAGAAGAATTTTCTATACCGTGTCGCTGGAAGTAACGAATATTGGTAAGTCGATTCGAAGAGGGTGGGGAGATTCAATTCTCTCTCTCTCTGGAAATGCTCTCAGATGAACACTTGCATACAGCCACTACCAGGGAAGCCCTACTCACTAACTTCTCGAGGCATTACTGCTGTTTACGAGATTAATAGGATGAAAAGCAAATGTCCGGTGCTTTAATCGACTTAGTGGTTATGGAGGATTCACCTAGGTGAGTTGGAAAACTGATTCCAAACTGATGGTGTACATAGGATCCAGTATCCTGAGAGAACAAATGGTGTGTGAACTAATTATTGGTCATCGGCTAACATGGGACTACGTCTCCTCGAATTCCTCCAGTGCTTTGTGGATCAGACCTTCAGTTTGAAGTCATGAGGTGTGTCCCCCTAAGTAAACCATCTGTTTCAGTCAGAAAATAACCTCAACCGATTACAAGGTACACCTCATTCAACTTATTCGGACAACTTCGGAATAAAAAAGAGTTGTCATCAGTTGGATTGTATAGTCTTCATGCTATACTTCAAATTGATGGAAATTTGAGTTGTACAATAGAAAATTTGACCAGAGAACTAACATTTAACTACTATGAGTCATGAAATGTCTGACCTTTACCCTTGGTGAAATCGTGAATATCCATTGCAGAAAAGTAGGAAGAATAAGCTATTCAATAATTTTCATGAATACCATTCATAACTTCTCATTAAAACTTCATAAATTGATTTCCAACTAGGTCATTAGACATGTATATTTCGAATGAAGGGTTTTCTTGTAATATTTATCATTTATTTATTTGAACACATAAATATTGGTACGAAGGGGTACCAAATAGATATGTGCCATACAAGTCACTTCAATTGTGGGTGTAGGTTGTGATACTGCCCTAGCTACTAGACCGAAACAGGTGGTTTATATAGGGAGAAAATCCCGTCGCCTTCGACCTGAAGATCTGATCCACGAGGCAGTGGAGCAACGTAAGGAGATGTAGTCCCATGGTATTCAGTGACCAATAATTGGTTTATACACCATCTATTCTTTCAGGATCCTGGAGCTCAGTTACACCATTGGTTTGGAATGACGATTCTCTAACTCGCCCATATCTATCAACCCGGTTAAAACACCGGACATTCGCTTTTCATCATCTTAATTTCGTAAACAACACCCAAGGACTTCCTTGGCAGTGACTATATACACATGTTGAGATATACACATGTCCGTGTGAACGCATCCCAAGCTCCCAACTTTGCGGAAATTTTGGGGAATTTCGGGGAAACTTGCTCAACGTTTGGGGAAATTTTGGGGGTTTTTGTGCCATTTCCCCAAAATGGGCCAAATTTTCCCCAAAATCGGGAGCTTGGGATTTCAATAGGGAGAACTGACTTTACCCACACTCGGTCATACTAGGGCATTTAGATACTTTCTTGTAATAAAGAAAAAGTAAAATACATACTACTTATCAAAACGCTTAGAAACAAATGTAATACATAAAATTACCTTTAACAGCATCTGTATTACATTGTACTATTAAGTAAATATGAATACATTGTATCAGGAACCACATCTTTAAATGTATAATTTTCTTTTCTATTATATAAATATGTTTATTCTTATCTCTTATTGAAGAATATACACCAATTAGGATTGATTACATAATATGTTTGTTTTGTTTTGTCTAATATACTGCTGATATATACATATGAGTAGTAGGATAAGTATAGTTCCTTTCTAACCCCCCCCCCGAAGAAAAGTATTTTATATACAATTGATGATGATTGAATAATTGAATTGGATAGTGATTAGATTGTCAATGATTAGTAATAATAATTAGATGATGAATATATTTCTATATGGAATTAAAATGGGAGTGTAGTTTAATTTATTTACCCATTCATCATTTTTATCCATAATTTGATTGGTTGTTAATAAATTGACCAATCAGATTTATGGTTGGGATAAAAATAGAAGAAAAAAACTTATTTCAAATAGTTGATATAAGTTAGAGCATTATTGAAAACCTGAAATCATTGGATGGCTATTTCATCCTCATATGGGACTCTTCAGCAGTGTGCGTCCACAATTCCACATGTGGGATTCTAACTCAGGACTAGAATGAAACGATCGTCCAGTGCTTCCAGGTTTTCATTGGTGGTCTAGCTTCAACTGACTCATGATTACAACCTGTGAAATTTACTAAAATCTCCACAAAACTCATTCTGATAATAATCAACTGCTCATTAGCGACTGACTTCAGGAGAACCTCCTGGAGTTCTAGTGAGAAGCCGTCACCAGTGGAGTTCAACCAGGTCTGTTGTGAGATATCAGCTCACTGAAGACAATGGTGTTCGATAGCGCAACTTCGTGGATTGCTTGAAGTTAGACATTAACACCGTTGGATGCCGGCTCAGTGGTCTAAAGGTTAAGTGCTCGCGCGTGAAGCCAGTGGGTCCTCGGTTCGAGTCCCGCGGGAGGCGGGTTCGTGGATGCGCACTGCTGAGTAGTCCCATACTGGGGCGAAACGGCCGTCCAGTGCTTCCAGGTTTTCAATGGTTGTCTAGCGTCAACTGACTCTTGATTTCATTCAGATTTGTTTTAATTCTTAATTGTCTGTTACGAACTCTTGTAAAAGATCCACAATCTGTCATGAACCTAAGAATTCTCACTATATAGGTCGGTAAGTTTTACTCTTCCACTGTTTACTGAACAAAACCACATAGTTAAGTAATCGTATATCGTGTCATGATAGCAGAACTAATTGTAGACATTTAAAGATGAATATGAATGGTATCTAATCACTATTTAGAAACTTTTCCTATACATTTCGTTAGAATATTCACAAGTCGAATACTTATGAAACTAGAGTTTTATAGGAAGTTCTCATATTTCCTGCCATGAATTCCCAATTGTAATCAATGATTTTATAAAATGCGCTTTAACCTGTCCAGGAACTTGAAAATCTCTTGATGGGTAATAAAATCCTGTTGTTCATTGGTCATTCACGAAAGTAAATAAATCACCAAAACAGATAATTTATCTACCTCTAACGAATTCCCTAATCCATACTTCTGGGGAGTCTCCTAATAATATGAAACAACTGCTAAATGATTTCTAGTTTTTGAGGGCCATTGAACTATATTGAGTCTGCAATGTAAACAATATATCAGTAATGAATTGATTTAATTGAGTCTTAATTTTAAAAATAACACTGAACTAATTCAGAACACAGTAGTTAAGTGGATCACGAGATGGCGTTTTAAATGAAAGGTACTGGGTTGAGTCTCAGAGTGTACATCCTTCCTTTCCTCCGCCTGGAGACTCCCTTGGGTTACTGCCGGTCCCAAACCCAGATAAAGGAAGAGGGTTGGGCATGGGGTTAGCTACCTCATTCGGTAGAAAATTAACTCGCTAATAAAACGCTAACCCAGTAGACATATATGATGCATTTTAATTGATTATAAGAAGAAATTGATCACAATTAATATATAATGAAGTCTACACTAGAAGTTAACAGAGCTGAATATCAGATACATTAAACTGAGAGTGCGCTACAAATTCACAAACGTGTAATCGGTAGGTCACTAACTTAGATGATATTTGTCGAAAGTCAGACAGGAATGGTGTAATTAACAGGTAAATTCGCAGACACACCTCGCAATCAGCGCCGAACGAGGTTTTCCCCTTCGTCGTATCAAGATACTATGGATGCTTTGAAGAGCGTACAACACAAAGAACGTTATTACAGAAACATATTAGTTAGAGCAGGTACAAGTGAAAGTATGGCCACCACCGCATGGGTCAGTTCATGGCGTTGGTTGTCCTTGACCTTAAAAAAAGATCAATCAACTGCTCAATATTCAGTGATTCAAATTCAGGTTGATTTGTCTAGGGTTCAATGACATTTCACTGGCTCTACAAATCTATGTTATAACTTGTGGCCTTGTGCCCCTATCAATTTATATAACGTAATGATACCGTCAGTTAGAAAGCCGGACCAATGACGCGTAAAACCGTACGAGCAGTCTAGAGTCTTTATCAATTCTTCTTCCTGACTAGCCCTGCCTGTCTGTTCAGTCCAGAATATCAATCTCAGCCTCTGATATATTAATCATGTATTTTAAACATACTGAGTGTATATACAAACCAAGCAGACCACATCATACCATAAAATAGAAAATAAAATTTGTACAAGATCTAGCCAAAAGTGGCTATGAATATGAGGGACTGTCATTAATAGACTCAGCATAATTCAAGAACAGCAAATCGTATAATAATAGTCTATGGGTCAAAATAAAGTGTATAATAAGAGGAATATGAATATACATACTTTATTAACTTAACAATTATACAATAAGAATATACGCATAGTATTAGTCCATAAATAGATTACCGTTTAAGTAATAATGAAGTCAGACGCACGGTATTAGGGATTGATGGTAGATTAGTTCATAAAGTTGTAAATCTTCATTGACTGAGGTGGTTGGGTCACGTGTTACATATTCCTGAATACTGTTTACGACGGCGTGCAATACTGACCAGTGTTGAAAACGACTAGAAGAAAGTTAGGGGCAGAGAAGAAGTCGCTAACTTCTAGTTTGAGACATTTTGGTAGATGTAGACTACTTGGTTGGAGTCTGTGTGTCTATCGAAACCAATGGTTGGAGACTCTGGTTGACGTGGCTCAGAATCGATCACAATGGTGTAGGTGTATACACTCTTTGTCTTCTCTTAATCTATGAAATTGAAATTGCTTCAATTGACTCATGATCTTAACCATTGAAATTACTATAACATCCACAAAACCCATCTGATATTAAATAATGTATTCATCATTTCATATCAAGATAGGATATAATAATCAATTTTCATTTGTTCAGTATTATATTTCCCACTTCTATAGGTTTTAAATTAAACACATTTAATAATTAGGTCATCTTTTCCATAAGGGAAAAACATTATTATTATCATCATTACTACTACTACTACGACGACCACTACTACTACCACTACGACTACGACTACGACTACTACTACTACTACTACTACTACTACTACTGATGTTTGATCTCTCCCATTCTTACTTTTATCTCAACCTGGAAATGACATAATTTTTCACCTTGTGAATTTCCCTTACCCCCTATCACCCCATTTGTTTTTTACTTGAGAAAACGAAAATGATAAAACGATATCCAAAAAGAAAATAGAATTCTTTTTTTGGAATAGAAAAGGGACTTATTCATTACGACAAATGAAAGCTGACATAAACATACAAATAAGACCATTAGAGACCATATGTTGGTGGTAGACATATACAAAGAGTATGGCAACGAGAGAGAAAGAGGTATGAGGGAAGGAGAGAGGGGGGTAGGGTGAGGAAGAGAATCATAGATCTGCATACATTGAAAACTATTGAACCTCTTTCTCTCTCTCTCTCCCTCTCCTTCATACGCACACATAACACACTAATACTCGAAAACATGGATGCTTTTCATTTAGCACATAAAACGCGAAGTATAATCTATCACATGAAAAGTCATTGAATCGTACGTTAATCTTACCATTTCTATTAAAGAATTTATTTTATTTTTTAGGAAAATAAAAAAGAAGAATTAGGGAAATGCTTCGTTCTTTTTTTAGTTTTATTCTCCATTCTCTCATTAATTTTTCATGACTGAAAGTGTTAACTTAATCTTTTACTGGATTACTAGTATAGGGGTTGTGAAGATTATCAAGTTTTTTGGTTGAGATCATGAACCGATTGATGTTAGACCACCTTTGGAAACCTGGAAGCACTGGAAAGCCGTTTCGTCCTATTGTGGGATTCCTCCACGATGCCGCTCGCGGGATTCGAACTCAGGGCTCTCATTCTCGCGCACGGACGCTTAACCTACTTGAGCACTGAGCCGGCATCCAGTGGTGATAGTGTTCAAGAGTTATTCATTGAATATACCTGTCAATGTTCTTTTTAAGAATTGTGCTTAGTAATAATCACTTTCAAGGTTAGAACATTAAGAACTGAATTCAAGTGTAACATTCACTTTATCAAACCAGTATGAAATGTTTCATTCAATTAGTTTGTTTGTGAAGATTAGAGATTGTAGTAATTTAACAGTTGAATTCATGAGTTGATTAACAACCCTCTTTCTGATAATAATCATCATATGCTCAGTAGTGATTGGCTTCAAGAGGTATCTCCTGGAGTTCTAGTAAGAAGCTGTAACCAGTGAAATTCACTCAGTGCCGGATAGAGAGGGATATCTATCTCAGACATTGGATGATCGATGGAAGTTAAACATTAAACGAGATATAATTCACAATCTTCAAATCCATCATTCATAATTTTTACGTTCAATCAATTTGTGATAGTCAGAAATCATCATAAATTGTCATTTGAAACATAGTTGAACTCCATTGATCACTATGATTATTCGGTGTTCAAGTATAGAACTCCTAACTGTCTTCCTTTCACCCTTGTAGAACTAAACTGGGGATGTGTTCCCGTATCCAAGTTGAAAGTGATCACTGGCTATGACCAATATATCTTGCTCCACAAGGTTATGAGTTCTATACTTCAATATTCTAATCGACTGTAATCATTCTATGAATGCATAGTTTTGATTTTTAGGTTGTAAAGCTACACCATTATTATTGTCATTTTTATTATTTGAACAATTTTGCGTTTGACGTTAATTTACTACTGAAATATAGTCTAAGTACAACAATCCAGCAGCGATAATATCAATGGTAATTATGATAAAATAATACAATTTGATGTAGTATATGGAGTTTATGGAAATTGTTGAGTCCTACTGAATATATCATAAATTCATCTCAGTAATATAAGTAATAAAAACCATGAATTGTTAGAATGTTGTAGCTTATCCGTTTGAGATTTTTCAACAGTGCTACTCCCAATAGTGGATAGGCCGCCAACTAGCATTCTCAAACCCACTTTGTCTTGAGTCTTCCTTTCTGATTATTGACCCGAATTGCATTGATTGGTTAAACATTTTGGTATAAATATTCATGTATATTGGAGTAAAGCCTGATGACGATCTAATTGAAAACAATTATTCGCTTATATGTGTTCTTTCTAGTTCTATCCAATTGTTGTTCATTCTTCTCATGTCTGTCTCCGTTTCTCGGTGTAATGTGACCTCTGGTATTCCATTTCTTCTTTGAACTCCAGGATTCAATGTGAGAGCTTGCCTTGTGACGCAGTTGGTGCTTTCTTTACTGTATGTCATATCCACTTCCAGCGCTTCTTCCTGATTTCTTCCTCCGCTACAATCTGGTTCGTACTCTCCCATAATAGGTTGTTGCTGATAATGTCTAGCCAACGGATCTGGAATATTTTGCGTAGATAACTGTTAATAAACACTTGTATCTTCTGGATGATGGCGTTCTTAGAATTTTCTTGACATTTGTATTGAAAATTCTCAATTTGGCGTTGGTTGACAGTTGTTTTGAGTTTCAGTTGTGAATATGCTGCTCTTACTTTGCCGATCCGCGCATCCGCACATCCATCATACCATGGGATATTAAAAGATATTTTTTCAATAATATGAATTGACTGGATTTAGAAATGTAAGACATTAAATGCAAATTATAAACGCTTGCTATGGAAAATGAGTTTATTGTGTTTAATCACTTTGTGGGGTCGTGGATATGCGCCTGGTTTGGAGTCTCTCGATAAAGTGGAACAACAACTGTCCAGTCTTTTTCTTCTTCTTCTAGCTAACTGATAAGTAGCCTAATAATAGAATGTATTGTACTTGTACAACTAAACATGTCAATTACATACGCATAATTCTGTAATACTTAATAATCACAATTACAAAATGGTTTCAAACGAATTACCTGAAAGAGTTCCATTGAAACTTCATATGATCAATATAGTGTAACAAGAGTGTAAATAATATCAGAAAGGGAGGGGTTGGTGGAAATTGTAGTTGAATTCATGAGTTGATCTTAGCTAAAACACCATAGAAAACCTGAAAGTACTGAACGACCGTTTCGTCCTATTGTGAGACTCCTCAGCAATACGCGTTCATAATCCCTCTTCGCGAGATTCGAACACAGGTCTTATCGGATGTGCACTAATATATCCACAAAAGTCCCTTTCTAATATTAATTCATAGTCTATTTCTAATTATCGAAAAAAATCTGGTTATTTCAAGTATTCATGGACAAAATCTGACAATTTTTTCTACTTCCACAGTGTTAATAATAGAAATAGTACTCCTCCTCCTCCTCCTACTACTACTACTACTACTACGACTACTACTACGACTACTACTACTACTACCACTACTACTACTACTACTACTACTACTACTATTACTACTACTACTACCACTAGTATTAATAATAATAACAATGATAATGATAGATGTAATGACGTCAGATTTTGTTCATCTAGAGCCAGACAATAATAATTGACATGCATCACGAAATGGTTTAACCCTAGGTAGTCACTATACACTTTAATTAGAATTATAATTAACCGACACAGTTGTGTTCTACAAAAAAGAAATAAAAAACTGATCAACATTTATGTTAAGTAAAACTACTGTAAATAGATTTAAGAGGAGAAAGTGTTTTCTCTTTTAGTGATCAATTGTAGACCTAAACAACAATGGGAAGATATAAATAAAACAATATGAAATGAATTTAAACTTCATCTGATTGCACAAGTGAGTGACTATCAGGACTCAGTAGCTGTGTGAATCATGCGGTGACGTTTAAAACGAATGGCACTGGGTTCGAGTCTCAGAGTGATCATCAACTCTGAGATACAGATACATCCAGTTGACGAGTCCCGAGTCGAACGAAACGCATTTCCTAGATTCCATTGCTAACCATTATCCATCTTTATTTAAAAAGCTTGTTACTTAAAACAATATCGAAGAAATTGGCACATGATGCACATATGTCAACAAGAGACTGATCAATTTCAGTCTTTAACAACAATCGGAAGATACAAGCAAACAACACCAAATGAATTTATACTGTGATACATTGAAATGAAAAATCTTTCTATACTATGATAAAATACTGAAATATAATTGGCGATTAGAATTAACTTCGAATGTTCAGATTTTGTTTTGGTAATGTTATTAAGTAACCTACTTAATATGTGACGAATTGATCTAAGCTAGACTATCATTAAAAATCAGAAGACATCTATTTCGTCTTTGTGTAAAACTCTTTAGGAGTGTTCACCCACGAACTGACTACCGGGAGTCGAACTCAGGTCTTTTGGTATAAAACAGAAACGTCTTATCTCTAAACCGTTGAAGCGGAATCCAATGATATATATATATACATATATAACTTCAATTGACTAGATTTTGTGTTCAATATTTTATATAGAGGTATATCCATTGATTAGTTACTATATAATAATCAATACTGTGTTAGATGGTTAAATAATTCCCGGGTTAATTGTTCCTCTGGATTACCATACATTCATAACCAGTTTCTCGAGAAGGTTTCATGTAGATTTTAAACTTTTCAGTCTCCATACTTATCAATGCATCAGTGGAACAGAGCTCAAAGTACTGGAATGTTGTTTCGTCCCACTGTCATACTCATCAGTAGTAGTATACTTCTACAACTCATGACAGGGTTAAGACACAAAACCTTTATGCTTATAGGCTAGTGTGTAAATTATCATTCAGTGATTTACATTTACATTTCAGTTCATGATATTATTCATCAGTATGCTACGAAATAATCTACTCGTTGGTGATTCATACCATGTCGATATTTATTATTCATTTATTTAAACACATAATAATTGGTAAAAGGAGGCACCAAATACATATGCACCACATAAATTATTGAGTTTGTGAGAGGGCTGAGATCCTGCCCGGGTGCTCAAATCGAAGCAGGTGGTTTTCTTAAGAGACCACACCCGGAGCCCTCGATGTAATGCTTTGATCCACAAGGCAGTAGAGCAATGTAAGGAGATGCAGTCTTATCGAAGCCAGTGACGAACAATAGGTTCATACGCCATTTGTTCCTTCAGGATACTGAAGCCCATGTGTACCATTGGTGTGGAGTCGGGGTATTCTAACTCCCATAGGTGAATCCTCCTTATCCACTGATCCGGTATAGCACTGGACATTCGCTTTTCGTCCTCTCAATTTCGTAAACAAGAGTAATGCTGTGAGAAGTCAGTGAGTAAAATTTTCCTGTTAATGGTTTTATGCACGTGGCCATATTGGAGCATTTTAAGAATTAGAGTTGATTCACTCCACTCTCGGCCGTAACAGACACATTTGAAGGCTAGAATTGACTTGAACCTGCTCATATTTGTTAACGCATCATTGATTTGGCATAAAGCCAAGTACATATAAGTCGATGATCTAATAAACGATCTTGTCACAGAGTAAAAGATATAACAGTTTAAATTCAATAATTTAGATAAAACATTAAATGTCATCAATCTTTAACCCTTTGAATAATATGATTAATAATAATAATAATAATAATAATAACCCTTTATTTTATCCAGTTTTCAATAAGAGAAACGATTGTCAATTCCTGTCTACTTGACTAATCTACCATATCAGGTTGTTGTTGTTTCCTTGATCTATCAATGTATTCACTATGACTGGATATTTCATTGAAATAAATTATGTCACAAGTATTCAAGACTGTTTGTTTGTTGTTTTTGTTGCTGTTGTCGTTGTTTTGGTTTAACACAGTGAAATTCTTTTCTTTCATTTCATCTTCACCTGTTGTGTTATTCCTTTATTTCTATTACATCATCAATCAGTTTGAGACAATAGTAACTATTTAATAAGAAAAAGTAATACATACATACACACATACACACACATACATACATACATACACACATACATACATACACATACACACATATACACACAAACACAAATATTGATATGACATTTATTTGTTTAGTGTTGTTTCTTTGTTTTTCCCTCCTATTTTCCAATTCATTTGTTACTATGTTTATATTCATTTGTGTTTTGTTTTCTTTTTTTCAAAAAGAACAGAAATGACTTGACTTGGACGAAACAAATAAATGAAAATAGGTCTCTGAGCTGGATGATTTGATCGTGGAGATTTCATCGTTCTTCTGAACGATATCATCGGCAAAAACTTCTATGTCTACTTCTATCTGAAGTTTGTACTGATGATGGCGTTCAGAAGAACGATGAAAGCTCCATAACCAAACCATCCAGCTCAAAGGACGAAACTCCATCAAAACCATCCACCTGAGCTACAAATGAAGATAGTGTTAAAATTGTTAATATGAAATATTTTAATGATCGGTAAGGTTGGAAAGGGGGGAGGTGATGGGGATTGTTAAGTTTTGATTGAGATTGAAACATGGATCAATATTAAAGTACTACTGAAAATCTGAAAATATATTGAATGACAGTTTTGTTCTAGTATGGAACTCCTGAGTAGTGAGTATTCACGATCTCACATCGAAGGAATTCGGACCTAGGATACTCGGTCTCAAATGGATGCCTAACATTTTTACTTAACCCTATGCTGATAATTATCAAGTACTCACTAGTGATTAGGTTCAAGAAGTAATTCTTAGAGTTATAGTGAATGTTCGTGACTGTCATAACTTGTGACCGCTGATTAGAGAGCAGTGACTCATCGATCGTAACAATGACGCGTAAAACACGCGCGAGCAGCCTAGAGTTCTGACTGGCCCTGCTTTCTACCTAGGCCAGCTAGTTAAGTCCAGAACACCAACTCAGCCTCTGCAATCTGAATCATTTATTTCAAACATACTCGGTTTATATATCAACCAGACAGACCACAACGTACCATAAAATAGAAAATAACATTTGTACAATATTTGGCCAACAGGAAAATGATACGGGAAACAAATATTGACCAGTAGGGAAACGACACGTAAAATAAAAATTGACCAATAGGAAAATGATGCCATTTTGGTAAGTTCAAGGATAGCATTAGACGTAACAGGATAATTTTCGGTATATTTTTCTGAATATCCCAACAATGACCAGTGGAGTTTAACCAGTTACCCATCGAAGACAATGGATGATGATCTTGAAATTTCGTGGATCAATCAAGGTTAGACATTGACACTGTCGGATGTCGATTCACTGGTCTATAGGTAAAGAGTTCGCTCATGAGATTGAAGGTCCTAGGTTCGAACCCGCTTGGTGTGGGATCATGGGTGGGCACTGGTGAAGAGTCCGATAGTGGGACGAAACAGCTGTCTAGTAGTTAAAGGTTTACAGTGATGATCTAACATTGATCAATTCATGATATCAATCTAAGTTCTTAACAAAACAAGAATATAAGCATATAATTTCTCATAAAACTAATAATTTTGGCTTAGTCAATTATAAACAACTTGAATCGAAACTATTGATCTCATGGTTAATAGAGCTGAACCTCTATCAATTTATACTGATCGTTAGCAATATTATATGATCATGGTATGAAAAATTACAGATATAATTCTCTTATTTATAGTTTTATTAAGATTTGATCCTATCCAGAGGATTATGGACAAATGTTCTGTTCTTGTATGACACACTCCTTAGAATAACAAATTCACAATACCGAAAGTGACATAATCTACTAACAGTATTTCTCAAGGAAGGTACGATACTCATAGACTCCATTTTAACCCCAATCAGTTCATAATATTACCTGGTTTGATGTATTCCCCTTTAACTGTATTTCCCAGACATTGTATTTTTGACTTGGTGTACCAGTTCCACATATCTCTTGATCAGAGTAAGGATAAATCTAGACGTCTCACATGTTGTGAAGTTTAGACAGATCACAAGTTGAACTAATTGCAAATCGAATCTCACAAGGCGGAATCGTGGATACGCACTGCCAAGTAGGAGTCTCACAATCGGTCGAAACGGCCTTCCAGTACTTTCATGTTTTCCATGGTAGTTTAGCTTCAATTGACTCATGAATTTCAACGATTACATTTGTAAAACATTCAAATGAAAACAAGTTCAGTCTTTCGATCTGTATCCATAAATAAATTAGTCTATAAAAGATGATCATCAGTATAGTGTTGTAGAGATTATTAAGTTTTTGATTGAGATCATGAATCGATTGATGCTAGACCACAGTTGAAAAACTGGAAGCATTGGACGGTCATTTCGTCCTATTTTGGGACTCCTCCTTGGCAGTGCGCATCCACGATCCCGCTCACAGGATTCGAATCCAAGGCCTTCAGTCTTCCATACGAACACTTAACCTACTAGACCACTGAGACGGCCGGTATTCAAAGGTGTTATTGTCTAACCTCAATAAATCCACGAAATTACACCAGTATATTCTATTGTACTAAGGTAGATATCTGTCTCTACCCGACACGAATTAGCTCCACTGGTTATGACATAGTTAAAAATTTCATGCAAAACAATGAAAAAAAACCAAGTCAGTAAGTTACTTCAAACTTTTGCAGATTCATAAGTATAAGAAAAAAGGAAAGTCACATTAATAATTCATTAGTTAGAATGATAAAACAACAATGTCATTTCTGTACTTTCTATACGACTGTCGATTAAACATAATAGATGATGATTAATATTTTATCATTAACAAAACCGAATGATTGTAGTTAAACATTCATATAAAGTGTAAGAAGTGTTGAGTAGGTATTTCATTCTAATATGGAGATCAAAACCGGGGACCTATGGAATTCTATTAACTTCTTAAATGACATGCTTCACAATTAGTGTAAATATCTCAACTGCAAGCTTTTGGTGATCTGTGTAGCTTAGTAATACCATTTGTAACTATAACATTCGATAATGATAGCTGAAATTCCACATAGTGTATCATTTCTCTCAGGATGGCAAGTACAACTTGATGTTGATTGTCAACTAAGATAAAGCATATGTCAAGTAGATTCCCCCCTCCCCACCAACAAACCGGCGAGACTATAATTTATGGACGAACCAATCAGAAGCGTTTGAGAAATTTCAAGGTCACAGCGCCTATTTCAGTTCCTGATGTTCACGTACGATCGGTTCACATCGAATTTTTAGAGAAAACGTGATAGTTGAATGGCTATAACAAATGCGACTACTGGGAAGTTCTTTTATTTGTGATTGTGATAATCAAATGATCTTGTGCAGACTACCGTGATGATGTTATCTTTCGATGTAATATATGTTGGAGGAAGAAGTCTGTTAGAATAGGATTTTTTCGCTCGATCCAGATTGAAACTAAGGCAAATTACGACAATTGTTGCGAACTGGATAATCAAGGCACCAATAACTGGCTGCAGCCAATTACTACATTATATATGGATGATTGGAGAGAATACAGATGCCTACGTAGACTTAGATATATGTATCATGTCGTTATCCAGAAGTGGCGTTTTGTGGACCTGACAACCGGAGTGCTTACAAGTTATATGGAAGCTATGTGGCTCGAGTTGCCTACTATAATGGAGCCATATGGATGAGTTCTTTTATCGTATGCATTATGATTTTAGAACCTCTGAACCTCTTTCTAATCTTGACAACTTTTTAAACCATGTCAAAGAAGTGTATCCACTTGAATTCTTTGATTTTGTATCATATATTTGTTCATAGTTGTTCATTATAACTATTTAAGAATTAGTCAATATGGAATTATTTCTCTCCTTGAAATAGAGTTCTCAGATGAGTCCTTCTAACAGTTTAATATTAGATTATTCTCAGAAGGGGTTTTGTAGATATTATAGAGATTTTAATTGTTGAAATGATGAGTTCATTGAAGTTAGACCATCATGAAAAAAAGGGAAACAGTGACCAGTGTAGTTCAACCGATTCTTTTGTGAGATATTAACTTACTGAAGACAATGATGGATGTTTCGTTCAATTTCGTGGATCAATTGAAATTA